>NW_027041142.1:0-516501 GCF_037179485.1 Ochlerotatus camptorhynchus
TGGATACCAAAATTAATTAAGTGGAATTAAATGGAAGATAACCCTATTTTGCTGTTTTATTAAAACATTCCGCTAACAACCCAATTTCATTACTTCATTATGATGGCTACCAAGCCTTTGGGATTTTCCTTATTAGAGAGTTGAATAGATTTTTCTCCTTTAGCTTACTTAAATCTTTGGTTTTAATTAGTTAGGTAGGTTCCGATTCAACACATTGTAGTTTCATTTATATACCTGTGATCTTGACTTTTATACCTAGGGGATGAGTACTTAAGGGGGTTAGATTTTGATAAGTTCTTTAGTGGGAATGGCACTGATGAAGACTGCACATTGTAGTCGAAATACGTATCTGTCATGGATACCAAAATTAATTAAGTGGAATTAAATGGAAGATAACCCTATTTTGCTGTTTTATTAAAACATTCCGCTAACAACCCAATTTCATTACTTCATTATGATGGCTACCAAGCCTTTGGGATTTTCCTTATTAGAGAGTTGAATAGATTTTTCTCCTTTAGCTTACTTAAATCTTTGGTTTTAATTAGTTAGGTAGGTTCCGATTCAACACATTGTAGTTTCATTTATATACCTGTGATCTTGACTTTTATACCTAGGGGATGAGTACTTAAGGGGGTTAGATTTTGATAAGTTCTTTAGTGGGAATGGCACTGATGAAGACTGCACATTGTAGTCGAAATACGTATCTGTCATGGATACCAAAATTAATTAAGTGGAATTAAATGGAAGATAACCCTATTTTGCTGTTTTATTAAAACATTCCGCTAACAACCCAATTTCATTACTTCATTATGATGGCTACCAAGCCTTTGGGATTTTCCTTATTAGAGAGTTGAATAGATTTTTCTCCTTTAGCTTACTTAAATCTTTGGTTTTAATTAGTTAGGTAGGTTCCGATTCAACACATTGTAGTTTCATTTATATACCTGTGATCTTGACTTTTATACCTAGGGGATGAGTAGGTACTTAAGGGGGTTAGATTTTGATAAGTTCTTTAGTGGGAATGGCACTGATGAAGACTGCACATTGTAGTCGAAATACGTATCTGTCATGGATACCAAAATTAATTAAGTGGAATTAAATGGAAGATAACCCTATTTTGCTGCATTTTTTGGCTTAAAATGTTCCTTGGGATGTATACTTTAATTTAGAAAAGACTCCGCCAGAATATTCCTTACCGCTTTACGAAGCGATTTCCTAAAACATGTACCAGCGCGCTGAGAGAGCAATTTTATCTTTAAACGCGTTTATCCCGAAACGGGGTTTTTCAAACTGGCGTGGGTAATAACTCTAACCAGTTATCATCAAATTTGGATATCGCCTAGGTTTTCTTGTTTAGAATTAAATTCTGCTTAGAAATACGTATCCACGTTTTCGATTTTGTCAAAAATGGATTTTTAATCCATGATTTTGTAAGCATTTTTAGGGGGAAAAAATGGACTTTTTTTTCCTAAGGCCACAACTTTTGAAAAAATTAATTTAAAAAAAAATCGGAATACGAATTTTTAACCCAAATTTCATTACTAATCAGGATTTTTGTTCGATTTATGTTCCAGGATCACATGGAAAGAAGTATTTTCTCACGCCGTTTTCCGAATTCCGCGCGAGGACGCCCGCACGACCTGGTGCACTGGCCACCGGGAGACGCCAATCGAGTTAAAAAAAAAAAATACAAATTGTAGTTCGAAGGATAACTAATAAATGGGTTATAACATATTTGCCCTCCCTGAGTGTTTTATTGCCTAACGAAAATGCCTTACTTTTTGGACGTTCAAAGTGTACTACCCCCTCAATGACACCTTGATGAACGTTTTTTTGAGGATCAAGTCTATCAGTGACTATGTGAAAAACAATTTTGTCAATAACATGCGAAAGTCTGTCAATGACAATGAAAAAGCTCAGCACAACTCGGAATATACACTCGATATTCCAGCAAAAAAAGCTCAATGGCAGTAACATTGTTTGCATGCACACGATCGCTAACGGAAACGCGCAGTTTATTTGATCTTACTTTCAAAATCTCGGTCACGGCTGAAATATGTTTAATGAGACTTTGAAATCTGATGAACATTCAAAGCCTTTTGTTTGCGTTGGAAAAAAAACAAACCCCGAACCTTTCGAGTCTTCTGGGTAAGGCTTAGAGCGTGAGCAGGTGATGCTCTCAAAGGAACGGGTAAATAAGGGGGCTGTGGAGATTGTTTAACCTTTGGATATGCTCCGGTGTACTTATTGGAGGTTAAATCATCGCCCCCAGATGCATTCATCGCCTCAGAAGACGGTAGATCTATTAGGGTAATCCAATGATTTGGACATGGAAGACCCCCATCCCTCAGCACAGTCGCATCTATTTCAGCCTGGACTCATAGCCGCTCCGATCCTGTGTTGGGGTTAGGAGACCGTAGGCAAGTATGCATGCTATAGACATTCGACTCTTCCTGATAAAGATTCCCGTTCTAGGCAGACCTCTCAATCTCGTCATTTTAAATTAGTTCACCGTGATCCCCTTCGATATGTCAGCTACAACGGCAGCTGACAACAGTAAATTTTCCTCAAATATCCCAGGACCAGTGTTGGAAAAATATCAAAAAATCAAATCTCACCAACGCCCAAGATCACGCTTGATTTTCGTGGTCAAAAATCAACAAGCAAACAACTGCGGTTGATTTTGCAAGCTGTGATATCGCAGCTCGGAATATCAAGCTAACAAAACTCACCAGCTGCAAATCTCAGCAAACTGTGGTGAGATTGAGTTTCACAATTTTTGCGTTACACCCGAATGCAACCGAAACTTCCATAACGGCTGGCAGCAGTCGCTTCGTGTCTGCCATCGGTGAAGAGTAAAAAGAGATAGCATACTATACTTTCTCTTTCTAAGTAAACGATGTGCAACGGAATCATTTTTGTGTCGAGTCAACTCGCAGCTTGATTTTTGCACGTTGTGAATAGTCTCGCAATATCAAAGAAGCTTGTAAAATCAATATCAAGCATGATATTTTGTTCCAATATCACGCGTGATATTGCGTGCACATGAGAGCGGAAAAATATCAATAGATTTCTGATTTTGCCAACACTGCCCAGGACACACACAAATCAGTAGATTGGAAGCTTCTAACCCTGGCAATCTTCAAATAATGGCTGTAGCTAGATAGCTACAGGATAGCAAACCTTCGTAAAATTAACCACTGTTTCAACGAATATGGACGAACGTTGGGCTTATGTTTTGTAAGCCTGTTCCAGACATTTCAGTGAGTCCACCTCCACTCGTGAAACACGTGCCATATCACCCACCCCTGATTTTAATCCTTAAAGTCAAGAAGCTTCCAGTTTTCAACGGTAACGCAGAAACGGTGAGTTATGATTTCAACTAGGCCGACTACAATAACATTATTACTGTTTTGCACACACTTGATTGAGAAGCCCTAGTAGATCCCAAAACGCTGACAGTACTACGCAAACTTTCTCAAACATTCTATCGTAGACCGACAAGTTCCTTAGAAGACTGCTAAATCTTCCAAGTACTCGCAATCACGCGAATCGCACTATCTAAAAACAAAGAAAAGAGCTGCTTTTCGGAAATTTACGAGCCACAAAACACTTCTCAATTCCTTTTGGAATTATGTTAGAAGTCAGAGGAAAAAGAATGGATTGCCATCGGCGATGAAGTTGAATGACACTGAAGCTTCGAGTAAACCGGAAATCTGCCAACTGTTCTTTGACGAGATTCACAGGTGTTTTTTCAAACAAGTCGCTGCAGCCACAACAGATTACCAATGCTGCTTCAAACGTTCAAGCAAAAGATGTAGCCATATGCTCCTTAGATGTTGATGACTCAATGATTCTCGAAACTGCTTCTAAATTGAAATCTTCGACTTCACTTGGACCCGACTTGGTGAAGAAGAAGTGCGTTGATAATTTACTCACACCTCTAATGGTGGTAAGCTCCAACCGATAGTATCCTCGGATTGAATCCCGATCAAGAATGTCAGACTACTTTGATGTCGACATCAGAGTTAATTAACACAACCCTAAGCAAACGCTTTGATCATCCAAACAGGGACGGTATTAAAAGTTAATCCGAGTTTGAGCTTACCGCCATAAGTCACATCTTTCAACTCTCACTACGTACTGGCACGTTTTCATCGCTACGGAAGACAGCTTATATGTTCCCTAGTTTGTGGATTAGTTTTAAGCATAAATAAGTCTTGTTTAGTCTTTAGTTCAACTAACATATTGATGTTAATTTATGGGGATACAATGCGCTTTATGTACTACTAATACACTATATATTTATCCTGGTGTTAATCAGCTTCGCATGCCTTAAACCTAGCAATAATCAGCTTCTGTTCTTACACTTAACCTGGTCTAGATTAATTTTTCGCACACACAAAATTTAGCATCACTAGGTATAGCTTTACTATTAACTATAACTAAACAATCAACGAGGAGAAATTAGAACTTAAGTACAATAGTAAAACCACGATGATTTAAATCACTTTACAACATTATACGATCACGTGAACAAAACGAATCGCTTCCATTGTAATCTGTGGTTTGTACGAAAGTGAAGCGAAGCCGTGACCCTCAGATTAGGGAAGGCGACCTCGGCTGAACTCAACGGAAGCTAAATTTTCCCGCGCATTTCTTCGAACTAAACCGGCAATGCGAGGGATTATTCTGATCTCTGGCCCTTCATTCAAAGTCTGGTGTAGCCACAACTCTCTCTTTCCCGAAGGTTTCACTGGACTCGGCCTTGGGAAGAATTGCCCAAAGTCAAGTGGCGTTCCTCACGAGGCATTATATTTTTATAATTAACCGACCAGTGTCGTTTCGCTACCGGCATAGTTATTGGCGTTTTTTTTTTTTTTTGTTTATTAATTTATTTGATAAGGCTCAACCGAATTAACTTTACAGAGCCGAGGATTCTTGGTCACTATACAATACATCTTAAAACTATAGTCAAAAGGTACAACACAATAAATACTTTATCTTCCGCTATCCAAAAAGCCTCCTCCATCAGAACTGGAGCCGCTTCCAGTGGTTTCATTGTATGGCAAATTGTATAGTTATTGGCGTTTGGATTGGATCTATTTCATCATATTTTTATTTATGGCTTATTGAATATTTACAACATGGAGCGAAGGCTACAGTTTCGCACAAAAATTGGCTATAAAAACATCAACTTTATGCACATTTTTACACGCGGATTATGGTTTTGCAGACCCGATCCTTCAGTTGAATACAATATTTACAGTTTCTGATTACTATTCCCTGAAATTAAAAATTTCGTTTCACTTAGGCTAAAAACAATCATTACCTTATTCATAATTACGGAGAAGTTTTGAGTACATGTTGCGAAAATTCGATTTTATAGAGTCTTACAGACCAACCCGTTTACATTTAACTGAAAAAACATCCTCATTGATTGAAAGTCTACAAACTTTAAATCAAAACATCGTTTGTTTCGCTAATCTGAGTTTAAATACTGCAACACTTTACTAAGGACCACTAAGTTAGGTTTATTTAATCCTGCAGGGACGCGTATTCAAGTATCACATCTTCATACATTATATTATGTAAACTGCTTTACAACCAAATCCAGTTATATAAAGGTTATATTAACTATTCTAGAACTTGCGTGTTGCTTGGGCCGGAACAATTTCAAACAACTAATCTGTAGGTATTTTAAAAAGTTTACGATCCTTCCTATGAAAAGTACAGATTAAATATCACTCAAATAAATATCCCCAAGCCTTGGAATGGATAGGGGGGTGAATATATTTTCCAGACTTTTCAACACCGATTGCCGAATCCGGAAACGAGTGATGGAAATCAATTCCATACGTACCTACCAGCTTACTCAATGGTGAAATTAACTTTGGGAAAGTTTGCCATGTTCTTTTCCATTTTTTGATCTCGGTCCACACGCTGACTGCTTCCGAGAGAGATGGGTCGTGCGACGGAGCTACTCGGAAATCAACTTTCCGCTGCTAATTAGGAAACTTGAAATTGTTCTAGGGAAAATTTTCGACTGCTAATTGAAATAGGACAATAATTTGCATTCTAGGAAGTGAAATTAGATATTAAAGTTATTTGATTTATTGGAAAAGTGTTGTCAACCCATCAGCAAACCGTGGTGCAGCAAAAAGCAACAGGTGGTTGATTGGAGAGTCGATTAAAATTCTCATTCATGATGAGCATGTACCTACTACAACAGCATTCTGGCAAACATGTAGGATCCGTAAATCTTTGATCCAATCAATGACACATTCCAATTTACAGCTCAACCTCCATACAGGTGCAATCACAGGTCCAGTGTACTTCATTCAAACTGGTCTCGTATCCCGTGCATTGTTAAAGGCTGCACAAAACTGCTGTGGTACAACAAAGCCAGCAAAAACCCCACATCTATTATAATCCTACGGAGATGGAAAATCCTTTACCATGTATGCATGAAGAGAATTACTTAAATTAAATTTCGCCTCTCACCGCACCGTCGACCTGTCGACGAGCACCACCAACAAAGCAAAATATTCTATCTCTCGTAGCAACCTGTCATTAATATCATCAGGATTATGCTCTGGATGCAATTTCCTGACTGCGTTGGTGCCTGGTGCACCATTTTAATACAGTCTACCAAAGTGTTGGCAGCGTTGTACCTAACCTAGGAAATGATACACTTCTGATCCGACGAAAGCCTCAACGATAACAACTTTCATGGTAACGTGCAGTTTTTGCACCGTTCATTCGAACGGGGTTGCAGTGCACTGTTTGCGTGTGGTTTCAAGTTTAAAAACATTAGACGATTAACCTTTAAAAAGGAATGATTCTATTTCATTTAAAAGAAATCATTGTAAATTGTTTTAATATGAGATGACATTGAATGCATGAATCTATAAATCTTTGTACATATAAGATTATTGGAAGATATGTTATATGAACGGGTTGTCGTTTCAGAGCTTTAAAAATGTATTAAATTTATTATTTTTGAAAAATGTGAGCAGGATTACCAATCGATATTCTCAGATTTGCATGAATCTTTGCATAATTGAATGATAATGAGCAATCGCATTTCAAGAGCCACATGTGAAAAGGGCATACAAGCTTTTTGTAAACAAACCTTTGTAGGTCCTTATCTCGCCAACCGAGGGTCGCCCACGCAAACTAACAACATCATCGGGAAAGAGAAACCTTCCCCTATTCGGCGATGTTGATGATTTGCGTTGGTGTCATATGGGTGGCGAGAAAAGGGCATAAGAATGTTTGTTTACAAAAACCTTGTATGCCCTTTTCACATGTTGTTCTTGATTTGTGCTAAAATAAGAAAATGATGATTTGTTTTCAAAATTTTGTTTAATAAATTCGAAAAATTCGCCCATTCAACCGATCATCTTGCAACTTTCAGGGAATAACAAAAAAACATCACAGTTGGTTGGAAATGCTATCTAACATGAATTAAATCTCTCCTTAAGACCATTCTCTAGCTAATAAATTATCACACTAAAGCTTCATGTTAGATAGCATTTCCAACCAAATCTGAAAATCGCAAACTTCGCGTATGAAGAAACATAAAAAAAACTTTGAATGTAACATAAAACATATTATTTTACTTCGTCCATGTTCGTTTAATTCTATTTCATTGTCATATTGAAATACACGAACCTTTCTCTTAACACTATTCATTTTTTTTGTGTTTGGAAATCCAGTTTTTCTTCATATCTTCCTTTGATTTCACTTCCTGAGGATGTTTCCAAAGTGCCTGCTTCATGATGGCCCAGTATTTCTCAATTAGCCACAGTTCCGGTGCGTTCGGAGGATTGAGATACTGTGGCACAAAATTGACCTCCTTAGCTTTGTACCACTCAGAACATTTTTCGAGTAATGGCGCGAGGCTAAATCCGGCCAGAAAAGCGTAGGACCATTGTGTGACCTCAGGAGTGGAAGTAGACGCTTTTGGAGGCATTCCTTTAGGTATATACCTACCCATTGACCGTCCCGGTTATCAGGAATGGAGTGCACTGCTTTCCACTCGAGCAAATTGCTTACCAAATCATGTATGTTTTGGCAAACTTTGACATCTTCTGCTTTCTAACGTCCTCAGTAACATCGAACTTATGATGAGCAGTGAAGAACAGGAGCCCGGAAGCTGCAGGAAGTCTGCTTTTACATACATCTCGTCATCCGTAACAAAACAATGCGGTTTCATTAACATCTGGGTTTAGAGCTTCCGTGTTTTCCCTACCGTATTCTGCCGTTCATCGCGATTTGGCGCCTTTTGGATTTTGTACGTTTGTTTTGCTTGAAGCAGCGTTGGAAAAGATCGCGATATTTCACGAAGTTCACCAAGGGAAAAGTTCGCGAGTCATAGTGAGTTTTGGTGAACTTTTCCAATACTGGCTTAAAGGAAGTTTTTTCACCATACCTCTAACTGAACGGTTTGGAAGCTATCAAGAGGCTTGAACTACCCGCTTGTGGTCCCTTACATAATACGGATAACCATTTTGGCCACTTTGTTCCTTCCAATCGTTGACTATCGATTGGAAGGAACAAAGTGGCCAAAATTGTTATCCATATTGTGTAAAGGATTTTGTTTGAAGTTATCTTCTGAAATAATGAAAACCTAAAAATTGGCAAACATCGTCGAAACACCAATTTCTGGACTATTTTATTATCTTTCTTTACATGGATACATATTTTTGATTTTTTTTTAATTTTTACTCATCAGGCTACTATTCGGAATATTTAGAAAAAAAAGGCGCACGCTTGATCCATTTTGTGATACATTATTGACTGCTTCTGAACCCGTAATTTCATTTGAATAGCTTGTTTAACCAGTAGGTCATGCCTTGTTATGATAGCCTAAACAATGCTCATAGAGCATATCGCAACATTGAACGTCGCGTGAAAGTGAAACTTAATGAAGGCCCAAGTGCTTTTTCCTAGCTGAGCAGAAAATCGCTTTCCCAGGTTCTTTAATATTAAAGAGATTTATGGTCAAATAGCTTATTTATCGTGTATTTAACAAAACTTGTCGTCAGTGCCAGGATTGAATGGTTTACAACAAGTCGAGTATCAGTTGGATGTGATACGAAGGACTTGGTGGCCTTAGAGCGACCGTTTTTGCTTACTGAACAGAAAATCAAAAGTCTATACTCAAGCCCATCCACATTCAAGATTCGTCAATTGTTTTATTTGTTGTCCTCTGCTGTCCGAAGAAGTCGTCTCTACTCTACTCGATCCATGGCCACAGTTCGCCAGCCTCGTAGTCTGCGAAGGGTCCGCAGGTCACCTTCTACTTGGTCGATCCACCTTGCCCGCTGCGCGCCTCTTCTTCTTGTTCCTGTTGGTTCGCTTTCTAGAACCATTTTCACTGGGTCGTCGTGCGGCATTCTAACGACGTGCCCAGCCCACCGTAGTCGCCCATTTTTTGCAATGTGGACGATGGATGGTTCTCCTAGCAGCTGGTGCAATTCGTGGTTCATTCGCCTCCTCCACGTTCTGTCATCCATCTGCACTCCACCGTAGATGTTACGCAACACCTTCCGTTCGAAAACACCACAGGCGCGTTGGTCCTCCACGAGCATAGTCCAGGTCTCGTGGAGGAACACCGGTCTAAACTGCGTCTTACAGACAGTCAACTTCGTGCGGCGGCGAATTTTATTCGACAGGAGCTTCCTCCGGAGTCCAAAGTAGGCACGATTCCCTGCCATAATGCGTCTTTGAATTTCTCTGCTGGTATCATTTTCGGCGGTCACCAGTGAGCCCAAATACACGAACTCATCGACCACCTCGATTTCGTCATCGTCAATCTGAACTCGGGGTGGGAGGCTAACATTGTCTTCCCTAGAACCTCTTCCTTTCATGTATTTTGTCTTTGATGCGTTGATGGCAAGTCCAATCTGCCTAGCTTCAGCCTTCAGTCTGATGTACGTTTCCGCCATCGTCTCAAAGTTACGTGTCATAATGTCAATGTCATCGGTGAAGCCAAGAAGCTGGATGGACTTCCTAAAGAACATTCCACTCGTGTCTATCCCAGCTCTTCTGATCACATCTTCTAACGCGATGTTGAACAGCAGACACGAAAGTCCATCACCTTGCCGTAACCCCCTTCGAGATTCAAAGGGACTCGAGAGTGTCCCCGATACTCGAACAACGCACATCGCTCAATCCATCGTCGCCTTGACCAATCGCGTCAGTTTATCCGGAAATCCTTACTCGTGCATAATCTGCCATAGCTGATCTCGATCGATTGTGTCGTATGCGGATTTGAAATTGATGAACAAATGATGTGTGGGCACGTTGTATTCGCGGCATTTTTGCAGAACCTGACGAATCGCAAAAATTTGGTCAGTGGTAGCGCGGGCATCCATGAATTCCGCCTGGTATTGCCCCACGAACTCTCTTGCAAATGTTGACAGGCTGCGGCATAGAATTTGAGAGAGTACCTTGTAGGCGGCGCTCAGCAGTGTGATCGCGCGGTAGTTGCAGCAATCCAACTTGTCACCCTTTTTGTAGATTGGGCATACGACACCTTCCATCCACGCCTCCGGTAATATCTCATCCTCCCAAATCTTGGCAATTACCCAGTGCAGCGCTCTAGCCAGTACTTCACCACCGTATTTTAATATCTCACTTGGTAGTTGATTTACGCCAGTTGCTTTGTTGTTCTTCAGCCGACCGATCTCCTCCTCAACTTCTTGAAGATCAGGGGCCGGTAGCCTGTCGTCTTTTGCGCGTGCTCCAAGATATGTTGCCGTGCCACCTTCGTTTTCTGCTGCTTCACCGTTGAGGTGCTCGTCATAGTACTGCTTCCACCTCTCGATCACCTCACACTCGTTCGTGATAAGGTTACCGTCCAATTCCTTGCACATATCGGCTTGCGGCACGTAGCCGTTGCGCGAACTATTTAGCTTCTCGTAGAACTTCCGTGCGTCGTTTACGCGGTACAGATTTTCCATCGCCTCGCGATCTCGGTTTTCCTGCTGACGCTTCTTCCTTCGGAAAACCGAGTTCTGTCTATTCCGCGCTTGTCTGTATCGCTCCACATTCAATCTCGTGCGGTGCTTCAGCATTCTCGCCCGTGCTGCATTCTTCTCCTCTACTAACAGTTTGCATTCGCCGTCAAACCAGTCATTTCTTCGGTCCGAGATTGCAGTACCTACACTTTACGAAAAAGACATGTAAATTTCAGTGCCCTGAGACCGACACATGCAAGGGGTTGTTCATAAACTACGTAGACAGATTAGGGGGGGGGGGGGTTGAACATTATCCACGGCCCATACAAATTTAATTTTTTTTGTATGGACAATTGTCTACGCAGGGGGAGGGGGAGTCAAGAATCCCAAAAAAAAAATGTCTACGTAGTTTATGAACAACCCCCAAGCGGGCCTTTTGACATAAGAATCAGTTGAAAAGAACGGGAAAATAAATTCAATCAAACGTACTTTTCGTCGAGTTGCATATGTTTCAGGACACTTAATTTTACATGCCATGATTTACGTCAAAGCTGAATTACGTCTCGTGTAAAAATAATAATTTCTAAGTGTGTAGCGCTGCTGCAGCAGTACTACCTATGGCGGAACGGATGTTCCTCCAGCCATCTTCAAGAGAAGCTGCGCCAAGCTGCTCTTCCGTGGGTAGTGCAACTTTCAGCTGCTGCGCGTAGACCTGGGCAACTCCCGCGTCCCGTAGTTGCTCAATGTTGGGTCGCGGCGTTCGACTTCGACGGGTGTTATGCACCGTCGAGAGTTTTGAGCTCATGCATACTGTAACTAGGTATTGGTCCGAACCTATGTGCGGACGTTGATAATGTCGGAGAAGAATTTCCCGTCAATTAGAACGTGATTGATTTGGTTTTCTGTGGGTTGGTCAGGTGATCTCCAGGTGGCTTTGCGGGGGAAAAACGTACTTCGAACTATCATACCCCGAGAGGCTGCAATTATTTGTTAATATGACTACATGGTTATAACAAAAACTCGAGGTTTAAAAAGGAGCTCGTTTGCCTAGCGGCAAACGGTTTTGTTTACTGAGCAGAAGACTGTAGGTTCTATCCCAAGCTTCTTCGCGTTATATGATCGTTAGGACATCAATTCAGCTTAGCGTTTTCCAAAACGAACCCTGCTGCAAACACAATTCTCTTATGCTCAACATCCCAGTGATTCATCGTGGAAGTGCAGGGACTCCTCGGCTTCCATCAAATCGAGTGTCACGTCAACACATTCCTACCCATTCTTTTCTAGACCTACGTTCGGGCGCGGTCGACGCTGGTATTGCCTAGTTTGATATTATAAGTATTCACACATTGATGATGAATTCTAGTCCCAACCATCGTCTATTGGTTCTCTGTGCAATTAGAGCTGATCTGGCAATACCAGAGTAGCAACCGTGGGTGGTCAATTATGGTCATGCTCATGCTCTATGTCTCATGGCCGTAGAGGACTGCCGGTCAAATCAGTGTTTTGCACATAGTCAACTTCGTATTCCGGCGAACTTTATTCGACCGGGGCGTACTTCTGAGTCCCTTAGCTCAGTCGGTATAGGCGCAGCTACAAAGCAAGACCATGCTGGAGGTGGCTGGGTTAGATTCCCGGTCCTGTCTAGAAATTTTCCGGGTTGGAAAATGTTTCGACTTCCTTGGGCATAGAGTATGATTGTACTTGCCACACAATCATACTAATGCAAAAATGGTACTAAAACACTAAATTGAGAGCAAACAATAAGCTAATATGCGATAAGCAATAAGCTTGAAATCCGAGGAGGAGGAAGAAGAAGAAGAAGAAGAAGAAGAAGAAAAAGTCCTTCTGAGTCCAACGCAAGCACGATTCCCTACCATAATACGGGTGCCATTATCGGCGGCCACCAGTGAGCCCAAGTACACGAAGTCGTCAACCACCTCGATTTCAGTGTCGTCAATCCGAACTCTAGAAGGGATGCTAACACTATCTTCTCTTGAACTTCTTCCACTCATCTATTTCGTCATCGATGCATCTAATTCGATTGGCATCAGGCCTGTCGTATGTTTCCGCCATCATCCCAAATTTCAGTGACATGATGTTGATGTCATCGGCGATCCCAAGATGCTGGATGGATTTCCTGAAAATTGTACTACTCGTATCTAAATATCCCCACTCTTTGAACTGGCAACTCTGTTCATATTCATTGTTCTCATCAGCATCGTGCTCGAAGAAAACATAGTACCCAAAATGGTGAGTTGTTTTTACTTAATTTGTAGTTGAGCCTCTCATTTTCACTCGTTATTGTTGTCAAAAAAGCAACGTGAGATTCGACCCAACGATATAGTTCAGCGCAATAAGTTACTTTTGAGTAAATTGCATATTTTCAAATTTACGTGAATTAAACTATGGGTAGAATTAGAAAGGGCCTAGTATTAGAGAGGAGCGGATTTCTTGTAACACTGTCAATGTAATCAAGATAGGCGCAGCTCGATTGGCTCTGGCTTTGACAGTTCGTTTGGCTCAAAACCAGCCAGTCCTCTCCTCTCTAATACTAGACCCTCTCTAGGTAGAATATACTTGAGATTAAGTATTTTTTGCTGGTGTTAAATGGAATCTACTATATGCGATTTACTTAAATTTGGGTTATGGGGCTGAACCCAGGAATTGAGGGAAAAGTACTTAATTTTGGAAAGTTTTTCATCTCCCCGTACTAAGAGAGAAAGGCTTCGCTCTGTTCGTTGTGCTTCCCACTCGCAGCTAATGTATCGAACATTATGTCAAATGTGAGCGATGCAGAGTTGCCAGTACTTTTTTTTAGCAAAATCTGGAAGAATTCCAAACATGTGTTTGTAAAAAACCTTTCGTATGCTATCAACATTCAATTTTTTCTTGAAAACTTGCCAGGAGCTTTTTCCAAATAAATGTGAAATACTGGTGGTGATAAAACATGTCAGATATGATGGTAATTTATTACTCTACTTATACTCGAAAGAGCGACTGGATGTTTTTGTTTTCTGTAACACTATGTAGATAATTTTTGATGATATGATGATGCATGATAGTGGTTTACCTACCATTGTAGCACGGAAACTAAGTCCGATAGCAATGGGCTCTCTTCTCTGTTTGTTTTGATCAAGCTTAATAACCTCTGATTGTCCTCAACATGTCACTGTATGAAGGGCCAAAAACGGATTGGGTAGATCGATAGGAAAAGTCGCCTATACGCATCTACGGAACGATAAAGAATCTCCTTCCAGCAACTTGATCAGCCAATTGGTCAAAAAGACAAGCCCCCAAACAGGAAGATGCCCCAATGAGTGGAGAGAAGAGCCCGCCCTTTATCCATGAAATGTTATCAACATGGAGTTGGCATTCCCACTCTCCCCGTCCAAATCGCTTCAATCGGGTGCCCTGTTGAACCGTCCCTTCCCTTTTATTTATGTATTTCAATGTATATACGAGTTGATTGTTATGATTATTGTCAATAATACTTACATTTCGATGAAGAACGTGATACTTATCATTACAGAAACCAATCTTGAATCGTAGCCCATGTCGTTCAACAATACACTCGTTCCGAGACGGGGCTAAGTGATAAAGCCATCTTCTTCATCATGTTCGCTCGGCGCCCGGAATGCATGCAAATGAAAAAGAGATACAACCAGGATTAGTTTTTAGCTTCATGATTCTGCTTGGTAAAGAATTTAGTAAATCCATCCGCCGGTTGCTGCTTGGTAGAAATGTAATCCAAAGAAGCGTTGCCTCTGTCCAGTGCATCTCGGACAAAATGGTATCGAATACAAATGTGCTTCGTTCGGGGGTTGACGCCTTGGTTGCTGCCAACACAGATTGCTGGCTGGTTGTCGCATCGGATCGGTACTGAATGATTCCCATCAAACTGCTCCAGTAGCTGCTGCAACCAAAGTGCCTCTTGTGTCATCCCGGATAATGAGATGTATTCAGCTTCCCACGTCGATAAATCCACAACTTCCTGCCGCTTGCAGTTCCACGGAATCGATCCTCCCATCTTGTTGAACACATAGCCGGTGCTAGGGGCACGCAATACAATGAACCGGTGCGTTGAAGTTAAAATGCAATCAAAAGTACTTAAAGTAATTAATGCGTGTTGAAATGGTACTGACGGCAATCAAAAGTATCTATCCGTAATTTATGTAATTAAAGGCATTGAAAATATAGTTAGTGTACCTAAATTACGGAATTTCAACTGTTATTAATGGAGTTAAAAAGTAGTTAATGTTCTACATTGTGTAATTAATGTAATTAAATCAGTAGTTAATAGAATTAATTTAATTACAGCCGTTGCCTGTGTTGGAGTTAAAGGTTATTGCGTGCCCTTAGAGCCGGTGGTAGATTTCCGATTGTCCACATCTTCTCCCCAATCCGCATCCGTATAACCCGTCAATTGTGGATTGCCTTCTGAGGAATACTTAAAACGATTTCCAGACGTTCGTTTCAGGTAAAGCATTATACGTTTCATCGCTTCCCAGTGCCTACGACTAGGATTGTTGCTAAACTTGCTAACCATGTTCACAGAAAATGAGATGTCCGGCCTTGTTGCGAGCACGATGTGCGTCAAGGATCCCACCGCTTTCTTGTATGGGACCGCCTGCATCTCTTGAACTTCTTCAGGATCGGTTGGACACATAGTTTTGTCGATCTTAGCACTATTTTTTTCCTTTGGTTTGTTTTTTCCGTCGATCTTGTTTTCCGTGCTGAGCACCAATGCTACCGACGTGCCAGAAAGGCAGCTCCCACACCTGGACCCTACCTATCGACCCATCAACTCATGAACCGGGGACCAACGGCTTTACTTCCCATCCGAAGGAAGGCGTGATCAGAGATGTTATGCCTCAGAACATCCCGGCGGCGCCGACTGGGATTGAACCCAGGCCTGCTGGGGTGAGAGGTAATCACGCTTACCACTACACCACCGGCGCCGTTGATCTTAGCACTAGTATCCGCTGGAGTTGAAACAGGATTGCAGGTCGCCAAGTTAAACCGCTCGAGTACATCCTGCACGTAATGTCGCTGATCTAGCCAGAGCTTGCCTATCGATCTATCGTGAGTGATCCTTAGATCCAAACAAAGCTTTGCTTCTCCTAAATCCTTCATCTAGAAGCGATTGTTGAGAAAAGTACTGGACGAATGCGAAACCATTGAATATTACTTGAACCCGAGCTTGGACCAGTTGGTGACCACGGCGGACGATTTGAGCGAGATTGAATTCCAAGTCAATGACCAATGGTTGGCGTCTTAGCTGTTGAAAGGGCTACCCGAGTATTTTAATCCGATGATTATGGGTCTTCAAGCATCGGGTATCGAGTTAACTGCAGATGTTGTGAAGACGAAAATTATTCAAGACGGCAAATGGCCTTTGAAGAACTCAAGCAGTGAAGGTGCTTTCTACTCGAAGCAGAAGCAGATTTGGCGTGACTTTCTACCAGCGATTCCACAAAATTGGACCAAATAATTTCTATTTTTATGAAACGCACAAATGATGGCTACTTTTCTGGTGATTCTAGAAGTAAAAACATTCAAAATAATGTTTTTTTTTTCAAAGTTCGAGTGGTAGTAAACGTTTTTTAACTGCTCGAATGAAGTGGTTAATTGAGAGTTTGATTTGTCCAGGAGACCAAACCATCGGATCAGCCCGTTATCCTGAAAAGCTGCCTGTAGCTCGTTCCATTATTCCTCAGCTTTTTCTACTATAAGCGTAGAACCAATCCCTAAACCTAAACCTGTTCTAATCCACCTGAAATGACTAACGAATGGAGGACTTTGACTACCCAGCCATGCAATAGTCTCATTTCGTGCCTTATGGCAACTTGATGAGTCTATTGCGCTCATCTTCTGGCACCACCCAGGGGAGACTTGGTCCTGTACCTGTAACTTATCTCCATTCCACTCAGCTACTCGCAATTTCTTGTGATATAGTGGGCGGAATATTATTATATGAGACAATTCAATGTAGACGTCTATCCAAATTTGGCAGATCGACAGGTAATCGGTGAGTTACCACGATGGTTGCTAATCAACAACTCGACAACATCTCATCGTCAACGCCTGCTATGAGATTTTCCCATTGCAAACAATAACGAAATGACGTCATCGAACTATCGATCAACTACCCTGGTTACCACCTGGTACCTTATAGCACGATGCTAGGAGGCGGACCGGAAGAATCGATGAGCAACCTCCCCCAACACTATGTAGATAATTTTTAAGTTAAAACTCAAAATAATTCAACGGAAAGTTCTGAGACATTCTTGAGACAACCATGAACCGACTCTGGGGTCGCTGTTAGTTTTGTCACTTAAGGGTAAAACATGCAAAACATGGGGTCACATTGTGTAGCCAAAATGAAACGACTTTTTCATACAGGCGTTCATACGAACACCGCTTTGTTTTGACATCCTCAATGAGGCCTCTTGTGGTGGCTAGGTTGATTTCAGATTCAGTGAATTTATTGATGGCTTAGGTCATAGCATAAATCTTTGATAACCGCACATTATATAAATGTAGAAATAGTAAAATCTAAGACATTCAAAATACATTAAGGCTCAAGACACCCTTTTCACCCTTTGCAATTCGGAATCTTCTTGTTTTGAAATATTCTTAATTCATCGTCATTAGTATACACATAGATTCACACACAAGCCATCCGAAAATTTTAAGCAAGTATTTCATGATTTTACATCGTTTTTTTTTCTGAGTAAAACACCATCACTTCATTTACTTACTTGTGTTCTTCGTAGAATTCTACAATTTCATGGAATCGAATACACAAAATTAATATAGACTGGAGTTCAAATCTCTTGGTGAACAAATTAAAACACCAAGAAAATCACTTTGACTCCATTTCTTTGCTAGTGAACCTAAAATAATCATTGAACAAGCGTTGCCAGATGAGGTAATACAAGCAATGAATATAAGTTTATTAAAATATGCACATACGAAGATTTAACCAATAACTTAGATGAGTGGATGTTTTTAATGGTAAATGGAGCTGTAACCATAACCATATTCAAAACCATACGCCCCCAACGACCACACAAAATGCTCTCCAGAGTTGTAATCTTGTAACTAAACTTGGAAGCAGGAGTGCAAGTGATTGTGATCGATTCTCCTAAAGCGGCAGTGGGAGATAACCCACAGGATATAGATGAGATAATTAGAAAACTTACGGAAAAGTGCAAAATAACAATTGCGCCAGAAACTGTGATGGCAAAATTAAATACCACAAAACAAGTCGGTGAATTAACAAAATTCACCGAACAAATTGAAAAGCTCACGTTGGAGCTTGAAAGAGCTTATCTTAATGAACAAGTTCCGGTGGATACGGCCACAAGAATGTCGGTCAAAGCCGGTAATTAGAAAACTTACGGAAAAGTGCAAAATAACAATTGCGCCAGAAACTGTGATGGCGAAATTAAATACCACAAAACAAGTCGGTGAATTAACAAAATTCACCGAACAAATTGAAAAGCTCACGTTGGAGCTTGAAAGAGCTTATCTTAATGAACAAGTTCCGGTGGATACGGCCACAAGAATGTCGGTCAAAGCCGGTGTGAAAGCACTCGCTTCTGGCATAAGAAGCGAGGAATCCAAATTACTAATAAAGGCAGGGCAATTTACCTCGTTGTCCTCTGCAATAGAAAAAATTACAGAAAATGAACCAACACCGACCAACAACATTTTACATTTTCGCTCGAACAACTCTGGATACAGAGGTAACTATTACGGTTACCGAGGAAATATTCAAAACTCACGTGGACGTCAGCGTGGAAATGATAGAAGTTTCCGAGGACGTAACCAACAATCCAACTATCGTACAACTTACAATTATCCAAATGGAAACTATCGCGGATATAATCGTGGAAACGGTCGTGCAAATAGCCGTGGAAATTTCCATAATAATAATTCAAGAATTTTTTACAACTCAGCACAACCAAATCAAATGCTGCAAGAGATTCAAAGCTCTCAAAATAATTTGGGGTTTCAACAACCTCTACCCCAACAACAGCAGACTCAAGTGGTACATGCCCAACCGCAGCAAAACCAAGTGGCACTAGCCCAATTAATACCCAGACGTTAAACAAAATTTTCACTGTTCAGACTGTTTATAGCAACTTCATTACATTGGGAATAGAAGCCTCACATAAATACAACACTTTTCTCGTAGATTCAGGAGCAGAAATTTCTCTACTAAAAACTGGAAATTTAAAAATTACTGAATTAGTAAACATTCAAGAGAAATGTAAAATAACAGGCATAAATCTGGAATCCATTGAAACCTTAGGAACAATTTCGACTTTGATAAATTTACCTAATGGAAATAAAATACCACACAAATTCCAAATCGTATCCCAAGAAATACCTATACCGACAGATGGTATCTTGGGTCGAGACTTTTTGGTTAACTACAGGTGCATAATTGATTATGACACTTGGATGTTAACTGGTTACTCTAAACAGTCAGAAAATTTTGAATTAACAATCGAAGATACTTTAAACGGTGATTTAATTCTACCTCCACGATGTGAGGTCTTCAGAAAATTAGACACACAGCATTTGAAGGAAGAATTCGTTTTAGACGCAACTGAACTAAAACCAGGAGTTTTTTGTTCAAACGCTATTATTAGCCCAAACAACTCAATTGTTAAAATAATAAACACTTCAAATGAAACAGTAAAAATTAAAAATACTTGACCAACAACGATTACACCGTTAACTGAATATGACATTCTAACATTTGATCAAAGTAAACAAGAATTACGAAATGAAAAACTTTTTGAAGAACTTTATATAAAAGACATTAACATTGATCCAAACACAAAACGAAAACTGACTCAACTATGCGAAAAATATAACGATATATTTGCGTTACAAACAGACACGCTAACGCATAACAACTTTTACAAACAACAAATCAATCTTAATGACGGATGCCCGGTCTATATAAAAAATTATAGATTACCGGAAGCACACAAACAAGAAATAAATGAACAAGTAAATAAACTCCTAGATGATGGAATTATTCGGAACTCAATTTCTCCTTATAATTCACCATTACTCCTCGTTCCGAAGAAATCCATAAACAATGAGAAAAAATGGCGTTTAGTTGTCGATTTCAGACAACTAAACAAGAAAATTATAGCAGACAAATTTCCTCTTCCAAGGATCGATGACATTCTTGATCAACTAGGTAGAGCAAAGTACTTTACTACGCTCGACTTAGCGTCAGGCTTTCATCAGATCGAATTGAAAGATGAATCGAAACAATATACAGCTTTTTTGACAAGCACCGGTCATTACGAGTTTAATCGACTACCGTTCGGATTAAACATTTCTCCAAACAGCTTCCAGAGGATGATGACCATCGCACTAAGTGGACTTCCTCCGGAATGCGCCTTCCTCTACATTGATGATATAATCATTATTGGATGTTCAATAGATCACCACTTGGTGAACCTGGAAACAGTTTTCAAAGCTCTTCAAAAATACAACTTAAAACTCAATCCCCAAAAGTGTAAATTTTTTTGCCCAGATGTAACCTATTTAGGACATCAAATTTCTTCTGAAGGTATACAACCAGACAAAGCCAAATATTCAACAATTTTGAATTTTCCGACACCAAAAGATGCAGATGAAGTAAGAAGATTCGTCGCATTTACAAACTATTACCGTCGATTCATACCATACTTTTCGGACATTGCAGCCCCTTTAAATAACCTTCTAAAGAAAAACGTTAAATTTGATTGGACTAGAGAATGTCAAAAGGCATTCGAGACCCTTAAGCAAAAATTATTATCACCAGTAATTTTGAAATTTCCCGACTTTACACAAAAATTTATTCTGTATACAGATGCCTCCAAAATAGCCAGTGGAGCTGTACTTACACAAAAGCATGGTGACATTGAGCTTCCAATAGCATATGCGAGCAAAAATTTTACGAAGGGTGAAAAAAACAAATCGACCATTGAACAAGAGCTTACAGCCATTCATTGGGCGATTACATATTTTAGACCATATTTATACGGCAGACGGTTTACTGTGAAAACAGACCACCGTCCACTCGTATACTTATTCTCAATGAAAAACCCCTCGTCCAAGTTAACACGGATGAGACTCGAGTTGGAAGAGTACACATTCGATATAGAATACGTGAAAGGCAAAGAGAATGTAAGCGCTGATGCCCTTTCACGAATTTGTATTGACTCAGATGAACTCAAAAATATTTCATGTTTACCAGTTCAAACGAGAAACATGACCAAACAACAAAATACCCAACATAATGATAACACAAATACTAATTCACCTGTTACTGAAATTGATCACCTCAGGGCATATGAATCAGTCAATAACTTAGATGCTTTTAATATGCCTAAAGTTATTTTTGATTTTGACGACTACAAGTTATGTATACGACTTCTGACAAAGAACCAGAAAAAAATAATTACGCAAGCGCAAATATTCTATAACGGTAGCAACACTAAATTGCAAAAAAGTCTGCAGACGATAGATAATATGGCCAAGAAAATGGAATTAAAAACGCTTGCTATGAAAATGAATGATAAAATATTGACCCTAATTCCTCGAGAAACATTCAAAAAAGCATGCAACGAAATGTTAAAATATACGACAATTATACTTTATGTGCCAGCACAAATGATTAATGATGAGGAAACTATACAAAGGATAATCTCTGAAAACCATGACACACCTACGGGAGGTCATATTGGTACTTAATTGGATCAAAATATTACTGGACAAACATGAAACGTACTATCACAGAGTATATAAAACGATGTGATAAGTGCATAAAAAATAAACACCGAATTAAGACGAAAGAAAATTTTATAGAAACAACTACTCCGATCAAGTGTTTTGAGCTAGTCTCAATTGACACCATCGGTCCACTAACAAAATCTAAACTTGGGAACAGATACGCACTAACCATACAATGCGATCTGTCCAAATAAAGGGTGATACGGTCAAAATTTGGTCAATATCAACTTGACGTATTTCTTTCAATTTTGCATTTAAAAAACCTGAACACCCCTCATTTTGAAGGTGTGTGTGTGTAGAATGTTGCTCCTATTTTGATTTTGGAATTCACTCTTCAGTTGTCAAAATGCCGTCCAAGCAAGAAGAGCAGCGTATCAAAATTTTGCTCGCGCATCGTGAAAATCCGAGCTACTCGCACGCAAAGTTGGCAAAATCGCTAAAAGTTGCCAAATCAACCGTTACAAATGTAATTAAAGTGTTTGGGGAACGTTTGTCGACAGCCAGGAAGTCTGGATCGGGGGAAAATCGAAAACCGGAAGCCGCTGAGACGACAAAGAGAGTTGCCGGTAGTTTCAAGCGAAACCCTAACCTCTCTCTCCGAAATGCCGCAAATAAGCTGGGTGTATCGTCTTCAACCGTGCATCGAGTCAAAAAACGAGCCGGACTATCGACTTACAAGAAGGTAGTGACTCCAAATCGCGATGATAAACAAAATACGACGGCCAAAGCGCGATCCCGGAGGCTGTACACGACGATGCTGACGAAGTTTGACTGCGTGGTAATGGACGACGAAACCTACGTCAAAGCCGACTACAAGCAGCTTCCGGGACAGGAGTTTTATACGGCAAAAGGAAGGGGAAAGGTAGCAGATGTTTTCAAGCACATGAAACTGTCAAAGTTCGCAAAGAAATATCTGGTTTGGCAAGCCATCTGTACCTGTGGCTTGAAAAGCAGCATTTTCATAGCTTCCGGGACTGTCAACCAAGAAATTTACGTGAAAGAGTGTTTGAATAAACGTCTGCTGCCTTTCCTGAAGAAACACGGTTGTTCCGTACTGTTTTGGCCGGATTTGGCATCTTGCCATTACGGTAAAAAGGCCATGGAGTGGTACGCCGCCAACAACGTGCAGGTGGTTCCCAAGGACAAGAACCCTCTCAACACGCCAGAGCTCCGCCCAATTGAGAAATACTGGGCTATTGTCAAGCGGAACCTAAAGAAGACCAAAAAAACTGCTAAGGGCGAGCAGCAGTTCAAGGCAAACTGGCTTTCTGCGGCGAAGAAGGTGGACAAGGTGGCTGTACAAAATCTGATGGCAGGGGTCAAGCGTAAGGCCCGGCAATTCGGATTTGGAAAAGCGGAAGCCTAACTGAATATTTTTCCTGAATTTTATACTAATTGAACTTGAAAAAGAAATTTAATTTGATTTTTTAAATAAACGATTTCACCGATTTACACGCGTTTTCCCTTGACCAAATTTTGACCGTATCACCCTTTATATAATAATTGCACCAATTCCAGATAAAAATGCACAGACTTTAGCGAAAGCTTTTGTCGAAAATTTGATTCTGGTATATGGTTGCCCGATAACTATAAAATCAGATCTCGGAACAGAATATAAGAATGATCTGTTCAAAAATATTTGTGAATTTCTATCAATCAATCAAACATTCTCTACAGCATATCACCCCGAAACCATTGGTAGTCTTGAAAGGAATCATCGCGTCCTTAATGAATATCTAAGACATTTCATTAACGATCAACATGATGACTGGGACACCTGGTTGCAATACTACACTTTCTGTTATAATACAACCATACATACAGCCCATAACTTTAGCCCCTTTGAATTAGTTTTTGGCAGAGTAGCTAACACGCCAAGCTCCATTGAAAACATCATATCCATAGATCCACAATATAATCATGATTCATATTTAACAGAATTAAAATACAAAATCCAAGTAACAGCACCTACAATTCAAAAACGGAAAGAGTTAAGATACTAGATGATCGATCAATTAAAAGAACTAAATGCTCTTCAAATGTGTTCCGTCCACTGGCGGTCCGTTCGCGACCCTAGGCACAGACCCTTCTACTTGTATTTCATGTTCTGTCCACGCTTTTGACTATACCATCAAGTTTTTTATTTTTAACATTTTAAAACGACGCAAACACAGGGGGGCGACCCCGGCGTAGTGGTTAACATCCATACCTCTCACGCCAAAGTACCGAGTTCAAATCTCACCCCCGGACAAGTCACGAATGACCCAAGAGTGTTAAAGTGACTACAATAAAAAAAAAAAAAAAAAAAAAAAAAAAAAACGACGCACACACTTGCCACGATTCTCTTCAATTCCCGTTCAGCAGAAAAATTATTCAAAATCGAGTATGGGAGGAAATGAGCGTTTCTTATTCGCTTTTAGCTTATCCATATCCTGAAGCATAGAGAGTGCAGTGAGAAAGCACAGGTCTGGTAATCGCAACGTTTAGTGGTTCGAGTCCAGCCGGCATCCTTTCCTATTTTTTGACGTAGGGGAAATGCCTCTAATGTTGGCCTAATATTGGGCACATCGCAAAAAATCTGCTTTTTATTAATTTTATCTAGATGAACGCGTCAATGGGACGGTACTAATGGATATTTTTGGTCGCTGTTGAAAATTTAGTCGATTGCTGAATTAATGTATGGCCCTAAATCAGGGGTATTTCAGCCGACATTACGTCTATTTACCCTAAATCATTTCTTTCGCTAATACAATCCACAGTTTCTTACATTAAACCGCAGCTCGGTATATCGCATCCTCGGTTCATGCGGTCTCTACTAAAATCCTGCGATGATGAATCCCTCATAATTGTAAGCAAATATTATAACCCCCGGTTGGGTTTAATAAATTCAAAGAAATCAAAAAGTCTTCAAGGCATGTGTAGATAGTTTTAAGAGCTAAGTCAGAAGTAGTTATTTTTGAATCAAAATTGGAGATGAAGTAGTCGACGACGAAAGTGAGTTCATAACAATTTCTCGTAAATATATCTAATATCGTAAAACGAACATAAAAGCTTCTTCAAGTATTGAATTCCATCAAGCAGAAACAGAACGTATGCCACGGGTACCACACTCCAACCCACTATCGTGCTGGTTCCTCTGCTGTTGGAAGCCACTGTGTGTTTTCCAATTTAACGGACAATAAATTCCATTATAGGGAAATCATGGTGCACCATTTTAAATCTATGAAAGAGCGATGAAAAATGGCTTCCATATACCATTCCGTGACACGGTCGGTAATTCTTTGCTACAGGTTATT
Source organism: Ochlerotatus camptorhynchus (assembly GCF_037179485.1). Classification (NCBI taxonomy): domain Eukaryota; kingdom Metazoa; phylum Arthropoda; class Insecta; order Diptera; family Culicidae; genus Ochlerotatus; species Ochlerotatus camptorhynchus. Next base: position 25,076 of record NW_027041142.1, read on the forward strand.
TCAATTAATGTCGAACCTTTGTCAACTTATCCGAATAAAATATACTGAAAGTGTGATGATAGAAACCCAACCACAGGAAAAAAAAAGTTTGAGATGGATCCTTCCATGTTTTTGTTTATAAAGAAAAGAAAATTTTCGGATTTTCCTCAGCTACCTTTCCCTTCATCGTATTACGTGACGACCTTTATCGAAGCTTCATCGAGCATACCGTTCACAACAGAATTATTGCCTTTTAACAGGTAGTCTTCCACCGGAACCGAATGAAATTGATTTTCTTCCAAGGTTCCCTGTGCAAATTTCTCATCACCAACCGCACAAGGCCCGTTCATGTGTGTGTATATGTGTGATCGAAGACGGACCGCTTTCCAATCATCCGTGTTGAAGCGAACTTTTCAGCGAGGGAAAGAAGCCTCCTGCTCTACGTTATTTGAAGAAACAGTCGAGCTTGCCTTTTTTTCCCCGCACAGCTCTGGATTCATTCGGGAAAAGGTAATTCAGGAAACTGATTGATACCCGATTCACGCAGTCATCCTTTCATGTGAGTGAGATTTCGTCGCGCTGGGAGAAACGGTGCTCCTCAGACCGTTATTATCGAAAAAAAAAAAATGACTGAGTATACCAGTCGGGCCATCCTTCAATTTTGGACATTTTTTTAAGTGGGGCGCATTTTTTAGTTATGCCATTTGAAGGCGTAAGGGTAAAAATCTTATGAAATGTATTGCATGATTTACTTTCACCTATTCATATAATAGCTTTTTATTAATGTTTTAAACATCGCAATTATAACTTTTTACTTTCTTGTTCTTAATTTGTTCCAAATTTAAAATAAATTACATTTAATTTAGGTTCTCCATCTACATCAATATCTTTCCATCATTTGTTGCTATGATATATATCTAAGCGTGTTTACATTGTCCTTGCCTTGGCAATTCAGGATTTCTAAACCTTCATATCAGTATAACAATTGACATCTTAAAATTAAAAACTTAAACTAAATTTGGCTGTGGAGTTTTGACGTCTTAAGATGAATTGTTTATTTTATCATGATAAACAACTTGGCCAAAGTCGTCAAGTCTTCAAAACACCATTTCAATGCATTAAAATAATTTATAGAAAAAAAAAACATACCCCACTAAAATGAAGCAATCTCAAAAACACTTATATATGCCTCTCTCAAATTTTGATTCTTTTTTTGTCGGGTATTGCTTGATTTTTGCTGAATATTTAAGGTTGCGATTTTTTTGCGCTTTGGGAGACATTAAAGTTTAGAAATTGTTGTTTTTTTCGGGTTTTTCAAGAATATCTTTTAAATTTAAAGATTTAACTAGCACACAAAAACTTTAAAAAAAAAACACAAAAGTTATTTATTTAATGAATTTGCATAAGACAAAAATATAACATTATATGGTTGTAAGCAAAAAAAAAACCGAAACAGAAAAAAAACATATTCTGGGCTTTTTTTTAACTTCATATAACTCGAAACCAGTAGGCTGTGGAAATTTTACGTCTTGAAAAGAGTTTGACGAAGACAGAAAGTCTCCAAAACGTCAGAGAAAGAAGTTAGATTGTGGCACCATCTTTGCGGAAGAGATTTGAACTATTTGTTTATGTCAATAGATGTTTCTTATTACGATGAGAAACTTTGCCCAAAACATCGAATCGCGGAAATGCTTCGTTTCGGAGTTATTAATTTTGCTCCGCTAGATTGCATTCCTGGCCCAGTGTGCATTGTTAATATTGTAAGATGAATAGGATCAAAGCAATTGATTTTTGGGTATTGATAAAGTTCGGATAAACCATCAAGCGGAATTCCACAAACCAGTAACAGTTCTTATAAAAAAAAAGATCTGTTTTCGATAGTTCCTCTCAATCCAAATATAACTCAGTTTTGTCAACAATTGTGCGTGCTTCAAAAAATCTAATTAGACGAATTTAGCAAGGTCATTTCTATAAAATCTAAGCGTAACTTTCAAAGGACAGTGTCAAAATCCAACTTAGCAGAAAAGAAAAACCAAATTTCAAAAACAAAAACATACTTTTCGAATTACACACCTGGCTCATCCTACACGTATGAATTCAGCAAGGTCCATTCTATAAAATACAAGCTAATTTTTCAAAGATTTGAGCCGAAATGCAATTAGGCAGAACCGAAAAACCAAATTTCTATGAAAATACGTATGGATTCAGAATTTCTGTAAAATCCGCGCCTATTTTTCAAAGGAAGGAGCCGAAATTCAACTTGGCTGAACAAGAAACCCAAATTTCTATAAAAATACGTACTTTTGAGAATTCAAACCCAGTTTTCTAAAAAAATGCGCATGCTTCAAAAAATGTATCATCACGTTTGGATTCAGCAAGGTCCATTCTATAAAATCCAAGTCTATTTTCAAAGATAAGAGCCAAAATTCAGACCGGAAAAAAAAGACAAATCAATTTTCTATGAAAATACCTTCTTTTGTGAATATTAACCAGCTTCGTCCTTTTGGTATTCAGCATCCATTTCCATAAAATCTAAGCACAAATTTCAAACGGTTGAACCGAATTCCAAGCTGGCTTCAAAGAAAATCTACCATTACGTATGAACTCTCAATGGTTTATTCTATAATATCCACACCCAACCGGGGGATGTAAGATTCGCTTACAATTATGTGGGATTCATCATCAGAGGATGTTAGTGGAGATCGCATGAACCGAGGATGCGATATACCTAGCTGCGGTTCAATGCAAGAAAATTGGAGACCGAAAAATGTAGAGTGAATAAGTGAGTGAAATTAGTTATGTCGAAAAACATAGGAAACAGATTGCCGTCTGGCTCGAACCACGAACGTTGCGATTATCAGACCTGTGCTTTCTCCACTGCTCTCTCCATGCTTCTGAATATAGAATGCCTAAAAGCAAACACGAAGCGCTCATTTTCTCGCATACTCAACTTCGTATGCTTTTCTGCTGGAGAGATTCGAGGCAAGTGTGTGCGTCGTTCTACAATGTTCTACAATGTGCGTCGTTCTACAAGCTTACTGGTATAGTCGAAAGCGTAGATAGAACACGAAATAAAAAAGACAAAAAACCATTACATCGCCTGCATGGTCAATTTCTAACATTCGTTGCGATGTTCATGAACAGAGGATGATATGAAACGGAACTAACATTCATTGTCATAGATTTTTGGTTTGCGTGTACCCTAATAAAAATTTACCATACAAAAACAATAGAACCTATTGTTACAATACAATAAAACTAGAAACAATAAAAATAAAAACAATAAAAATACAATAGAACTTAGACATTTACAATAGAAAAGGGGGGTTGTTAGTTACTGTAACCATAAAAAAAAATCAATTTTTTTGAACAAATTTGATCTTATTACAATAAATTTTATTGTTTTTTTACTGTGCAAAATTTTGATTTCATAGAATTTGTTGTAAACCTATTGTGGTGACTATTTGATTATTTGACCAATACAATAGAATTACAATAAGATTGGTAGTCATCAATAGAATATATTGTATTTTATTGATATTTTATTGAAATTTTATGGTTATTTTTATCCGGGCAAGTCTGTTTATCAAAGGATGGAGCCAAAATCCACCTTGACTAATCAATAAACCCAAATTTCTATAAAAATGCGTAATTTTGTGGATGTACACCCAGTTTTCTCAACAATTGTGCTTGCTTAAAAAATCTACCATCAGGTATGAACACACGAAGGTCCATTCTTTAAAATCTCAGCCTAATTGTCCAAGGATGTGAATCTCACAAGAACTAAGAAGGGGTCTAAGGGAGTGGAATCAACGTTAAAAGTTAGTTAAATCACTTCAGGAAAACTTAGACTAACATTAAATATAATTCAATCACTCAACAGTAATGTTTGGACTCCCTAGGTGTTGAACCACTTCAGAAAAGATTGGACTCCATTTGGAAAATTTAAGCTAATATAAGTATCGGTTCACTTCGGAAAACTTTCTACACTTTAAGGAAAGCTAGATGACCTAAGCAGGATTGTGTCCTTGCCAAATGCCAAATCAGTTAAGAAAAATATGGAGCTCACTTAGGAAAATGTCAAACCCGCTCTGACAAGTTTGGTTTCAGGTCGGAAAAATTTGAATCAATGCAGGAAACCTTGGATTCATTTAGGAAAGGGATTAAAATCAGCAAATGTTGCCTCACTTCAGAAAATGCGAAACCAATTCTTTATACCTTCACACTAAAAAATCTGGATTTTACTGGTGATGTAAACATCCATGCATGCAAACATTCATGCATGTAAACTTCCTTTTCACGTAAACTAGCAGCTTGCAAGAAATGTGGCAAACAAAGGTGGAAAGTTGCATACAATATATGGAATATTGCATGACATGTCTCATAAATTTACACGATTTATAATGTAAATTTGTATGATTTATGACGCTCCATTTATGTGCATCATAGTAACGGAAATTTACGCTACTTTTTTTAACTGTGTTGGATTCGGGAATCACTACTTTTTTAGCTGTGTTGGATTCGGGAATCACTTCAGGAAAGCTTTGACAACTTTAAAAAGGATTGAATAACATAACAGAAAAGTTTAGACTCACACGGTTCGAAAAAGTAGTGTTAATTTCTGTTCAATATGATGCACATAAAAGGAGCGTCACATCTCATCTATATTTACATTGTCAATCGTGTAAGGTTCTGAGACATTTCATGAAATGTTGCAAATATTGTATACAAAAGCCCATATTTGTAAACAACATTGCTTACAAGTTGCTCTTTTCCGTGAAATGAAATACAAGTTTACGTTAATGAATGTTTACATCACAATTATAATTCAGATTTTGTTGCTGTGCAGTTAGAAAAATGTTGATGACTTATTCAAAAGTTTGAACTCACTTCAAAAAAGTTCAGACTCAGTTTTGAATCTGATTTGAAAAGTGACACCTCAGTTAAAATTTTCCTGAATCATTTCTGATTTGATCTCACTTCTAAAAATTTTAAACCAATTTTGAAAAGATTGAATTCAACTCGGAAATTGTTGAATTACTGTAGAAAATAATTGAATCATTAAGAATCATTGCAGCAGGTTTGTAAGTTAAGAAATTTAGATCGAATGCATAGATCTGACGACTACGGTGGGCTAGGCACATCGTAACAATGTCGGATAACGACCCAATGAGAATGGTTCTTGGTAGTGATCCGACTGAAACAAGACGAAGATGTGCGCAACGAACAAGAGGGATCGATCAGATTGAAGGCGGCTTACCTAGTGAGTTGCCAAACAAGAATAGAAATGATGTTCGATGAAATCCATTTTCAACAACTGAAACCGGCTGATCCGATTTCTAGGACCTGGCATGCCGTACTGGTCTACACGGTTCGAAAAAGTAGTGTAAATTTCTGTTCAATATGATGCACATAAAAGGAGCGTCTCATCTCATCTATGTTTACAATATAAATCGTGTAAAGTTCTGAGACATTTCATGAAATGTTGCAAATATTGTATACAAAAGCCCATATTTGTAAACAACATTGCTTACAAGTTGCTCTTTTGCGTGAAATGAAATACAAGTTTACGTTAATGAATGTTTACATCACAATTATAATTCAGATTTTGTTGCTCAGTATACTTGTAGTACATGTTCACAGCTACAACTTTGTTGAAGACCATTTTTCGATAAAATGTAAAAATCAAAAGTTATTAATGATTCAAGTCACTAAATTTTCTAATGACTATGCTCAATCAATTGCTCAGCAAGCAACATTGGTTTTTCTGGCGCGTAGAATAGAGCTAAAACATCATGGCTACTATGTCACACGGCACAATACAGTGTTGCCCCCAAAACAGTTGCTTGATCATGCCATAAGATTATCAATCTCTTAAGCAATTAATAACTATTTAATTTGATGCTTGGCTGAAAAACAATATTCGGCAAAGTTGTAGCTTGAAAAATTTTCCATAAGAATAGCTGTAGAAATTTTTAACGGTGCAATATGGAAGAAGGATAGAAGACTACGGAGAAAAAGTTTGGTTTCCCTATAGTAATTCCCATACAAACTTCGAATGGTTTGTGCCCAGTCAGTTTCTTACCAAATCAGTTCAAACCTTGGAAGGCTAATCTAGACCCGATTTGGAACCATTTGAGCACTGTGGAGCGAAAATGTAAAATTTTGCATCAGTCTAGTATCCATTCCCAAATTAATTTGCAATACTCGAATAATACGTGAATGAATGTTTACATCACAATTAAAATTCAGAATTTTTATCTGTGTGGGATTCATCATCAGAGGATGTTAGTGGAGACCGCATGAACCGAGGATGCAATATACCTAGCTGCGGTCCAATGCAAGAAAATTCGAGACCGAAAAATGTGGAGTGTATTAGAGAGTGAAATGAATTATGTCGAAAAAAAAATTGCACAGATAAAAATTCTGAATTTTAATTGTGATGTAAACATTCATTCACGTAGACTTGTATTTCATTTCACGCAACCGAGCAACTTGCAAACAATGTTGTTTACAAATATGGGCTTTTGTATACAATATTTGCTACATTGCATGAAATGCAACAGAGCTTTACATGATATATAATGTAAACGTATATGATATGTGACGCTCCATTTATGTGCATCATATTGAACAGAAACTTACACTACTTTTTCGAACTGTGTGGAAAATGTTGTCGTCTGGACTCGAACAACGAACGTTGCGATTATCAGATCTGTGATTTCTCCACTGCTCTCTCCATGCTTCTGAATAAGGATAGCCTAAAAGCAAACACAAAGCACTCATTTCCTCTCATACTCGGTTTCGTATGCTTTTTTTCTGGAGAGATTCGAGGCAAGTGTGTGCGTCGTTCTACAATGATATACATAAAAAGCTTACTGGTATAGTCGAAAGCGTAGATAGAACACGAAATAAAGATGACCAAAAAACCATTACATCGCCTGAAAGGTCAACTTCTAACAATCGCTGCGATGTTCATGAACAGAGGATGATAGGAAGTGGAACTAACATTCATTGTAATGGTTTGGTTTGCATGTAGTAGTAATACGCATCATTGTTATGCTTGAAAACAGGCGGCTGCTTGCTTCCTCTCCACTGTTCTTCTCGGCGTCCGGGGACGTCAAATTCATCACCATCACCTCTTCTTCCCGTACATCAACTGCTTCCTCGTTTGGCGATGCACGTCCAGTCACTACACCAGCGTACGTACTGGTCTCTTCCTCATACCTCATCCTCTTCCTCCGTTAGTTGTTGTACTGGCTGTTTCCGATCCTTCCACTTGGGGTAAGAATTCATCCGATGCCCCTCCGTCTTACAAAGGAAGCACACATTTGTGTTCCCTTGATAGAATATGCTCCCTTTTAGATTTCATTTTCATTTTGCAGCATTTGGTGGGGCAATGGGAGCGCAAGTCAATCCAAAGCCGAGGATAAGGGAAGGGTAATGGCTGAATAGTCTATGCGGACCACTTGAACGCCATGGGAAAAGGAAGGGATTGAAGAGGTCGGCTATTGGGGGGTTTTGAGGATATGACACATAGTGTGCTGCAAAATGTAAAGAAACCGAAAATCCATCTCCCACCGATTCATCCTTTCACATATATACCAAATTGATACCATCATCAACCATCAATAAATTGATCAATAAACAGACAATATATGAAAAGACTAGTTCCTTCCCTAAGTGGACCCCCCCCCCCCCCCATGTCAATATACTTTATTATTAGGCTGTCTAAATTTTCTTATTTAAGATCGTTTGATGATTATGCTATCTCATTAGCCTAATTTAATACATATTTGAAATCTCTAATCTACCCAATCAACCATAACCCATGCTTTATTGAATACCTGCGCTTGTGCATGTATTCTAAAATTTAACGTGTTTCAAGTTGATTTTGACTTTGAGCTATATTTATTATATATTAGTTCGTCCCAGGTGACACGTTCAAGTGACTAAAATGCTTCACTTTAAAGTTAGTTTCCTAATGAAAGCTTGTCACGCAAGTAGAAGGAGCACTGTGGGGCTCTTTCTGAAATATTTCAATAGTATAATTCCCTTGCAAACCCAAATAAATCTATCTGCGTAAAAAATAAGAGTGATTTGCGGCAAAACCCGCCAGTATCGCACCCAACGTCAGTGCCATACGTAAGCGTACTACGACTCGTCTCTCAATCAAAAGAGTAACAAGTGTGATACTATCACTGCTACACGCAAACCAAAAATCTATTACAATGAACGTTAGTTCCATTTCATATCATCCTCTGTTCATGAACATCGCAACGAATGTTAGAAATTGACCATGCAGGCGATGTAATGGTTTTTTGTCTTTTTTATTTCGTGTTCTATCTACGCTTTCGACTATACCAGTAAGCTTGTAGAACGACGCACATTGTAGAACATTGTAGAACGACGCACACACTTGCCTCGAATCTCTCCAGCAGAAAAAGCATACGAAGTCGAGTATGCGAGAAAATGAGCGCTTCGTGTTTGCTTTTAGGCATTCTATATTCAGAAGCATGGAGAACGCAGTGGAGAAAGCACAGGTCTGATAATCGCAACGCTCGTGGATCGAGCCAGTCGGCAATCTGTTTCCTATGTTTTTCGACATAACTAATTTCACACACTAATACACTCTACATTTTTCGGTCTCCAATTTTCTTGCATTGAACCGCAGCAAGGTATATCGCATCCTCGGTTCAACCGGTCTCCACTAACATTCTCTGATGATGAATCCCACATAATTGTAAGCGAATCTTACATCCCCCGGTTGGGTGTACCCTCCCCTTGGCTAGTTTTTAACCTGGACGTTGGTGGATGGGCTTAATTTTATGCTTTTTAGTGGAGTGTTGGAGACGGTAGGGTTATGTCCGGCATTGATGGCTCATGCCGCGATAGAAAGGCGCCATGGGCAGGCAATGGGGATTACTAAGCTTCCCCTCTCTGATAAACCACTACATGAGAGAACCAAAGATCTAGTCTACACCCAACCGGGGGATGTAAGATTCGCATACAATTATGTGGGATTCATCATCAGAGGATGTTAGTGGAGACTGGTTGAACCGAGGATGCGATATACCTAGCTGCGATCCAATGCAAGAAAATTGGAGACCAAAAAATGTAGAGTGTATTAGTGAGTGAAATTAATTATGTCGAAAAAAATAGAAAACAGGTTGCCGACCGGACTCGAACCACGAACGTTGCGATTATTAGACCTATGCTTTCTCCACTGGTCTCTTCATGCTTCTGAATTGGATTGCCTAAGAGCAAACACCAAGCGCTCATTTTCTCTCATAGGGTAGAGCGCTACTAGAGAAATCAATAATAGGTTTGTTCCGATGCGTTAGTTCATTAGCTACAACATAAACCCTGTTACAGCGCATTGTATGAATATTTACGATCATTGTTCTCAAAACAAAAGAAGCGCTCCTAGCGAATACCCCTTTTCTACGTTTATCCGTAGGACGAAGAAAATCTAATAGCGTTTCAATGGGTTAGGACGGAATTGAAACTCGTAAAACGAATTTAGAATCAAGAAGCAGTTTTAGATTTTAAGCAATATCTCAACAATTTGAGACTCTTTATCAAATGCAACGGTACGTATGGAAAGGTGAATAAATTTAGAAGTCATCTTTGACAGAAATATTCGATTTTTTGTTTAAATTCGTTCAGAAAAGAGAGGTAAAGCGCAGGTAGATAGAACACGAAATAAAAATGACAAAAAACCATTACATCACCTGCAAGGTCAATTTCTAACATTCGTTGCGATGTTCATGAACAGAGGATGATAGGAAACGGAACTAACATTCATTGTTATAGATTTTTGGTTTGCGTGTACACAGTTCGAAAAAGTAGCCTAATTTTTTGTTCAGTATGATGCACATAAATGGGGTTTACATTACATATCATGTAATGCTCTGAGACATTTCATGAAATCTAGCAAATATTGTATTCAAAAGCCCATTGTTGTAAACAAAATTGTTTACAAGTTGCTCGGTTGTGTGAAATGAAATACAAGTTTACGTGAATAGATGTTTGCATCCCTATTAAAATTCAGAATTTTTATCTGTGTAGATCGCTATCAGGGACTTCTGGTGGTAAGTCGAACACTCGCTCGTATTGAACGGTGCCCTCAGCAGACGACTTGTGTACCTCGACTTACTCCCCATCGGGATAATGGAAAATTTATTGTTCACGGTTGTACAGAAGACAATCTGCTGTAGCGATCATCTGATCGCAGTTTTATTTCCACCGACATCTCCATGTTTGCTTCCAACGGGGCAACGGCAAAAGCGAACGAACTTCAAACAATGAGCAAGCACCGCAACAATAAATTCAGGCGTAACATTTGATAACGGCACAAAAGTTTTTGTAAACAAACTTTTTAAGGGTCTTTACACGCGAAGTACGCTCAGACAAACCAACAACATCATCGGATAGGGGCAACGCTCACCTTTCCGAAAGTAGTATTGGTTTGCGTGGGCGTACTTTGGGTCGCGTGTAAAGGGCCTTAGAAAGTTTGTTTACAAATGCTTTTGTGCCGTTATCAAATGTTACGGCTGAATTGCTACCCACTTAGAAAAAAAAAAATCATGTAAATTTAGGTGCTCTAAGACTGACATATACGAGCGTCAATTTTGACATAACTGACATGTTTGTTTATGTCTTATTCTTCATGTGGAAGATGGGTCGTGTAAAATTAGTTATTTCTAAGTGTGTATCATAAAACAGACTTTCGCGTGACTCACACCGAAAAACAAAACAGCCCTAGTTATTTATGATTTAACATGTATAGAACATTTTCTAATCGCTACTGTATGAACTGCACACGTAGAAGTAACTAATTTTACACGTGACGGAATCCGTCTTTGACACAAAAGATGCGACGTAAACAAACATGTCATGTAATATTAAGTGCTCCGAGACTGAAAAGTTCGTTGCTCGACGAAAAGTACGTTTAATTGAGCTATATTTCACGTCTGTTATGACTCAAATTTATGTCAAAATTGACGCTCGTATATGTCACTCTCAGAGCACCTAAATTAACATGAATTTTTATAAGTGTGTGGTCAATGTAAATCATACATAATAGGGGCAGTTACATAAGTTTTTCGCAATTATGAGTTTAAACGATTATGAAAATAAAAAATTGTTCAGAATTGCAAGATGGTCCAACGATTTCTAGACTGGTATACTCAGCTTTCATGAAGATTTTTTTTTTCGGTAATAATACTCTGAGGAGCACCGTGAAACACACCCAACCCACCACTCCCAGCCAGGATGGTTCACAGGTGCTATGTTGGATCAGTGTAAACAGGAGTAACGAAATATGGCATCCAAACTCAACGCAAAATCTGCGTGGAGATACGGTTATTGTACGTAAAGGCTTTGTGACTTTGAAAGCGAAGCAATTACGTTCGAATCTGGGGTATTGTAGCAAATTTGTAGGGGAAAATATTCGGAATCCAGTCAGTCAGTGAGGCGCTGGTGGAATTGTTAGTAGAATAATATTTTTGGTTTGTTGTTCGCCACATGGTGTGCCAAGTGTACGATGAATCCGTAGATCCAAGCCCTTTTCTATTTCCGAGAGTTTTTGCTACACGGGTTCCGAAGATTTTGAGCCTGGGTTGAGACTCAGTAAACACATGCTTAATACAGTACATCAATCAGATTTTTCCGGCAAGGTGATGCCCGTACAAAAAAGAACCATAGAGTTACAATGAAATGTATTGTAACCATACAATAGAATATATTGTATTCATAATAAATCGTACTTTCTACAACAATAAAATAACCATAGAATTTATTATTTCCACAATAGAATCTATGGTAAATGGGGAAATCTACAATATAACAAGGGCGTTGTTATGTATCTTAACCATACGCGAAATCCCCTTTTCCCGAACAAACATGAGCCATTTACCGTTAATTGTAATGTTGTTCTATTGTTGAAAATCCTTACAATATGGGACGTATTGTACATCTATTGTAATAACAATATGTTAAAATTTCTTGAACAATATACGTAACATAAGATAGATTGTTGACAATAGTTTTCGTTCTAGCTGTATTTTATTTTATGGTAATTGAATGGTTATTTTTGCGGGTGCCCTCTATACCCGTCGGTTCATCCAAAGTAGGTAATGTTATGTTAGGGAACGCAGTGGCGCCTCATGGTTGTCAAAATGAGTACCAGTTTTGAGTACTTGGCATTGTGCATTGATGATATCGATAGAAAAATCAACATCTGATAAAAACTAACTAATCCTGTTAGGCACGTTGTTTCAAACTACTCGACAGTTCTTAAATTAGAAACTGTCACAGATGAAACTGCAACACGATCAGCGCAACGCGCAGTTTTGCGGATGATTCTGCTGTCGAAACAAGTAAAGAAAATATAATTATTTATGGAGATCGCTGTTCACCTGATGGTCTTTGAAACAATTTTTGAGTAGCCATGGTATCGTGCGTGAACATGTGAGAGACGTGATTTATATTGTTACGCAGTTGAAGATCTTCAGAATTACATTAAATCATCCTGAAGACATGAGAAGTTTTTGGAAATCTTTGATCACCTAATGGTCTTCTGAGTCACTTGGTATCATGAGAGAATATCTGAAAAATATGATATGAATTGTTGGATAGTTTGAAAATAGTACCTGATCAACCTGAAGTCTTGAAAAAGTTTCCAGACGACTTTTTACACATCTTAAAACACATGGAATAATGTCTGAGCTGGTATCATATGGGTGGATATCTGAGAGATGTGATTTAGATTGTTGGATAGTTGAATATTTTCAGAATGATACCTGATCAACCTGAAGTCTAAAACGTCAACACTCTGCCGCCCTCCGAAAGTATTATAACACTCGCTCGCCGTACTACAAACGACTGTTCAATTTTGCGAGTCTTCTTCTTCTTCTCCATTCCTTTATATAACGTCGGTATGTATCTGTTCCGCACTAGGCCAATCACCGACGGATATCGATTGCCATCCATTGACGGCAATCGAATGTGCAGGAAGACAGCTTCGCACCCACTCAATATGGACACATGGACCGGGACCAACGGCTTTACTTCCCTTCCGAAGGAAGACGTGACCAGAGATTTTTGCCTCATAAAAATCCCACCGACCTCGGCTGGGATTAAACCCAGACTTATTTGGGTGAGAAAGCAGTCACTGGCGCCGGCAATTTTGCGAGTCGTAGTTATCAAAATTACAATCGTTTTCTCTATAATCAACACGTGCGACGCACGAGTCCGAAAAGTTTTTGGTCGTTTGTCAACTCCAAACGGAAAGAATCCGGGTTGCCTTGTTCCATGTTTTTCGGGCATGACTCGGCTTATAGCGAAAGAGAAAAAGGCGACTTGTTTGCTCGTCATTTCAAGCAAGTGTTCCACGATTTCTCCGCTTCGCCGACAGAAGTGCTGGATGCTACAGTTTGGATGTTACATGATGTGTTTAGTTTCGATATTCCACGCATTTCAGAAGACATGGTGATAGCCGCAACACGCAAACTGAAGCTCTCGTTCGCCACAGGTCCTGACGGCATTCCGTCATCAGAGCTAAAACGTTGTGTAGCCAATTTCTGCCTTCCACTTGCGAGGATATTCAATCTCTCGGCACAGCAATGTGAGTTCTCCTGCCGCTGGAAACTTACTTATCTGTTACCTATCCACAAAAAAGGAGATAAACGGAATGTCGCAAATTATCGTGGAATCACCTCCCTGTATGTCTGTAACTGTTCGAGATTGTCATAAATGATGCTCCTCTGTGTGGCTTTTACCCGAAGCGCTCCGTGTCCACAAAATTGGTGCAGCTTACTTCTAACTGTTTGCGATGCATGGATTCAGGATGGCAATTCGATGCTGCGTATATGGATCTAAATGCTGCATTTGACACGGTGGACCATAATATCATGCTTGCCAAGCTGGAGATACTTGGCGTCTCGTCAACGGCTGTGGATTGGTTCAGATCTTACTTGGTGTCGGATGTTTTCTCAAACAACTCGGGAGTTCCGCAAAGCAGTAGCCTTGGACCGCTACTGTTTCTGATCTTTTTAATAGTACGTTCAGACTACAGAGTTATAACATGTTATAGCGCTATCTTGATGGTGGTTTCTGTGTTGGAATTATTTGACAACCGTTATAACATGTTGTAATTCTCCAGTCTGGACAGCGTTTAAACGACGTCGCCTTTCTTTTATCATCAGGATGCCGCGTTTTCTATGCAGACGATACGAAAATCTACAAAATTATTAAAAGTCTCTCGGACTGTTGGGATCTGCAGAATATGTTAGGTATTTTTGTTGACTGGTGCTCAAAAAATTTGATGAATCTATGCATCGAAAAATGTAACATTATTTTCTATCACCGAAAACTCGAACCAATCATGTTTGACTATGTTCTCTACGGACGCTGCCTTGCTCATGTAGCGCACATAAAGGATCTCGGCATTACCTTGAACTGTAGACTCACTTTCAGAATCCACTACAATGACATCATCTCCAGAGCTAATAGACAATTGGGCTTTATTTTCAAAATTGCCGACGAGTTCCGTGACCCGCTATGCCTCAGGTCACTTATTGGAGTTAAGTTTATTTGGCTGGTGCCCTTTCCATGCTAGCTGGATCACTAGAATGGAATCCGTTCAACGCAAGTTTGTGAGATATGCTATTCGTTTCCTCAACTGGCGTGACCCAACGAACTTGCCACCGTACGAGGAGCGTTGCCGTCTCCTGAGAATCGAACCATTAGAGGTGAGACGGACGGTCGCTCAAGCTATGTTCGCTGGAAAGCTGCTTACGGGTGACATTGACTGTGCAACACTGCTGGCTCAGCTAAATATGTATGCCCCTGAGAAGCCTCTTCGTCAACGCGACTTTCTGTTTTTTTTTGGAATCACGGCGCTGAAATTATACACAACACGAGCTAATTCGTGCAATCAGCCGGCAATTCAACAACTTCTTTTATATGTTCAACTTCAATGTATCAGCTGCCATGTTTCATCATCAGTTACTTGGCCTTTTCCGTACCGTTGACCGTAACTATTTAGTTTAAGTTTTACTCATTTAGACAGCAGTATACAAATAAACAAATAAACAAATAAAAATATCTGAAGGCCTTCATGGAGATTTTAGAACACCTGAGTAAAAGATGCAAGCGCTTTCATGAAATTCTGTGAAGATCCATGGATTTCCATGCAGTTCTAAAATTATTATGGAATTCTCAGAACTAATATGGTGCTCCCCAATATTTTATGAAATACCTCTCATTTATTTGAAATTATCTAAACTTCAATGATACTCACTCAAACTGTTTTTTAAAGGGTGATACGGTCAAAATTTGGTCAATATCAACTTGACGTATTTCTTTCAATTTTGCATTTAAAAAACCTGAACACCCCTCATTTTGAAGGTGTGTGTGTGTAGAATGTTGCTCCTATTTTGATTTTGGAATTCACTCTTCAGTTGTCAAAATGCCGTCCAAGCAAGAAGAGCAGCGTATCAAAATTTTGCTCGCGCATCGCGAAAATCCGAGCTACTCGCACGCAAAGTTGGCAAAATCGCTAAAAGTTGCCAAATCAACCGTTACAAATGTAATTAAAGTGTTTGGGGAACGTTTGTCGACAGCCAGGAAGTCTGGATCGGGGGGAAATCGAAAACCGGAAGCCGCTGAGACGACAAAGAGAGTTGCCGGTAGTTTCAAGCGAAACCCTAACCTCTCTCTCCGAGATGCCGCAAATAAGCTGGGTGTATCGTCTACAACCGTGCATCGAGCCAAAAAACGAGCCGGACTATCGACTTACAAGAAGGTAGTGACTCCAAATCGCGATGATAAACAAAATACGACGGCCAAAGCGCGATCCCGGAGGCTGTACACGACGATGCTGACGAAGTTTGACTGCGTGGTAATGGACGACGAAACCTACGTCAAAGCCGATGTTTTCAAGCACATGAAACTGTCAAAGTTCGCAAAGAAATATCTGGTTTGGCAAGCCATCTGTACCTGTGGCTTGAAAAGCAGCATTTTCATAGCTTCCGGGACTGTCAACCAAGAAATTTACGTGAAAGAGTGTTTGAATAAACGTCTGCTGCCTTTCCTGAAGAAACACGGTTGTTCCGTACTGTTTTGGCCGGATTTGGCATCTTGCCATTACGGTAAAAAGGCCATGGAGTGGTACGCCGCCAACAACGTGCAGCTGGTTCCCAAGGACAAGAACCCTCCCAACACGCCAGAGCTCCGCCCAATTGAGAAATACTGGGCTATTGTCAAGCGGAACCTAAAGAAGACCAAAAAAACTGCTAAGGGCGAGCAGCAGTTCAAGGCAAACTGGCTTTCTGCAGCGAAGAAGGTGGACAAGGTGGCTGTACAAAATCTGATGGCAGGGGTCAAGCGTAAGGCCCGGCAATTCGGATTTGGAAAAGCGGAAGCCTAACTGAATATTTTTCCTGAATTTTATACTAATTGAACTTGAAAAAGAAATTTATTTTGATTTTTTAAATAAACGATTTCACCGATTTACACGCGTTTTCCCTTGACCAAATTTTGACCGTATCACCCTTTAAATACAATTTACTGCTCTCTATGAAGTTCTCCGATTTTTTGGAGAAGCTCTTCGTTATTTAAATGAAGTTCTCCGAACTCTTATAAAATATCCTCAAACTTCACAGAAGTTCTATTTTTTTTTGTAAAATCCCCAAATTTCTATTGAACCTTCTCAATTTCTATGAAGTTCGTTGAACATTTACGAAATGCATCCACAGAAATTTGAAAAAAAAAATACAATCGTGTTTCAAACCCTCTCACAAATAAATTCAAATAGTCGAGCAGTGGCAAATCTGGTGCAAAATAGTGCTCGAATAATAAAACTGCAACTCAGCATTGCGAAGGGTGCATTTATGTTCTAGTTTCAAATTGAAACAGTCCTTGCATTGCAAACGGCCTCAGGCTTTGTTATTATCCCGTGTTGGTCACATATGGACGACACGCACCTGGACTTACTCAATTAATCTGCATAGTATTAAAGTGCCACCATTATACAAAGTAATGGCGTTTTTTTTCCTTGAGCACCAATGCTACCAACGCCAGGGAGGCAGCTCCCACACCTGGATCCTACCGATCGACCCATCAACTCATGAACCGGGCCCAACGGCTTTACTTCCCTTCCGAAGGAAGGCGTGATCAGAGATGTTATGCCTCAGAACATCCCGGCGCTGCCTACTGGTATTGAACCCAGGCCTGCTGGGGTGAAAGGCAATCACGCTTACAACTACACCACCGGCGCCGCTAATGAAAAGTTAATATAACGTATTTTGGTGAATTTATTTTACTAGCTAAAACTAATAATACACTTATCTAATGTTCAAGTTTTCGAAGACTATATTACTTACAAAATTATGCATAGTTTATTCTGTTACCGATAATACACTTAGTGGAGACACATTGTATGAAGGTACACTAAAAACCAACGTCAAATCTAATAAAAACAATATCAATAGCTTCGAGCAGAATCTCCGAAAATTACATCATCAACACAGATCATAAATGTAGGTTTATGATACTGAAGAGGATCAAATTCCAGTATGATTCAGATTACCAAAAGGGTTCTAGTACAGCAGATATCAATGTATGTCATCAAGATAAATACTCCTTTGAAGTGTCTTTGTACATCAGTACTATTTGCACTTCTAGTGTTTGTGATTCTATGCATATATGCAATGCATACTTCTGCTTGACTAATGCATATACGTCGTTTACAACATACCTACATTGCATTGTATCTTGTGTTGAACAGTGGATGCCTTTAGGCGTGCTATCGTGTCTTCTCTTCACCATACGGTTTAAGAAAGGCATGGCAGCTTAGAAAGGCGACACGACCTTCATCGCATTCCGCATTATTTGCTCAGTGAAATGAAAAGCAAAATTGATCAAAATTACAATATTCCTGCTACAGCAAACAAATATCAAACCACGAAAAACTGCCCACCATAAGCTGGGCAGATACATGCTTCAAACAGCACAATTTGGCAAATCACAAAACTGCTGTGCTCTGTTCTGTATGCATTCGCATATCTACCGAACCGGAAAGAGAACCGCATTGCAATGGATAATGCTCGGCAAAACTCCATCATCGTCATCGTCCTATTCATGGCACATTATTCCACAGTTGGATGCCTGAAGAGCGGAACACATCCATCTTCTAGGAATCCTTCCGTCTTCTTCCCCGTGAGCCTCGTCGGTGGCAAGGACGTATATCATAAGTTTAAACAATCTGAGGCAGAGATTCTGCCACTACTGTCTGAATGGTACTGAACAACGTTGGCAACTTGTTGCCTTCTTATAGTGAATCAGACCAAACAGTCAGGCTATCTTACTAAGTTGCTGATGGACAGACAGACGGAGCGAGTGTAGTGCTTGCAGCAACATTTTAAGGAGCTCTAATTACTTTTGTTTAGTATTAGCCAGTTAAATCTCAGTGCATCGTTGTTTGAAAAGATAAATTGTCGTGTTTTTCAAGGTTATCATCTCAAAGTCCTTGGTGATTAAATGGACATTTTGTTTGTATTGTAAACAATGCGAAATAATTACATTTTAAACGATAACTTTTTTTTCTCTTCTCTTTCAGTATATAAATATGAGCACACGTCAAAGGATTAGTTGACAATAGGTTTCGAAACAGAGCACAATTTTATAAACAAAGGTGAGTACATATTGTTAATGCAAACTCATTTGCGATTTCGAAATACTATCTAATTTTTATCATGGACACAGTTATAATGGACACAGTTATAATGAACAGAGTTAAAACATTCCCCCTATGCTAAATAACTGACTTTGCTATTAGGACTTTTAGAGTCAAATCATATCGACGCTAGCCCTGTGGTTTGGTTGGTTTTTGGAGTGAAACTATTTTGACCTGAGCGCCGATCTGCATTATCTTTAGTTCTCCTTGTCATACGAAGTATATGTCCTGCCGAAGCAGACAATTTTCGAAGCTGCACTGCACACTACGAAAGAGTTTTGTAAATTTTGGTGCCTTAAAACCAACCAGGGAGCAAGTTGACAACTCCAGTATATTGCCAGTGTACTCCAACAATTTGGTGCTGGTGATTCTGCCAAACTCAAAAATTGTAGAAATGTTATCTAAAGAGGGTGAATGCGGAAATGATGTACACACGGTAAGCAAAAAATACTCAAAATTAAGTTTAAAAACTCAACGTTGGGTTCTATCATTTAAGGTCCACCATTGAGTGTATCAGAAAAGTGGCGTTGGTTCAAATTTACTCATCTTTTGAGTAATAAAAGATAAAATCAAATTTCAGGTAATTTTCTGTTAATCATTATTTAGCTCAATTGATATAGTACATTCAGTATTTGTTTAAAAGTTACATGTTTATATCTGAGTATCTGTGTATCAGGCGGATATCTATCGAAGTTTGTACACCGTATTGCAATTTAGATTTTTAATCATGCTAGAAAAAGCTGTTATTATTTACTCAATTTAACTTTTGAATTTTATAATTTTATTCAAAACATAGCTTGAGCTTGAGCTTGAGCTTGATTGACCGCCCACGGTTGCTACTCTGTTACTGCCAGATCATCTGTAATTACACAGAGAACCAATAGACGATGCTTGGGAATAGCAATCATCCTCAATGTGTAAAAACTGGTGATCTTAAATTAGGCAATACCAGCGCCGGCCGCGCCCGAACACAGGTCAAGAAAGGAATGGGAAGGATTGTGTTGACATGACACTCACTTTGATGGAAGCCGAGAACACATCTGCACTTCCACGAGGAATCACTGGGATGTTGGATAAGAGGGTTGGGTTAGCAGCAGGGTTCGTTTTGGTAAACGATAAGCTGAATTGATGTCCTAACGATCATATAACGCGAAGGAGCTTGGGACTAAACCCACGGTCTTCTGCTCAGTAAGCAAAAACGTTTGCCACTAGGCAGACGAGCATCTTTTTAATCACCGAGTTGCTGTTATTACCATGTAGTCATATTAACAAATAAAACGACTGACGAATCTTGAATGTGGATAGGCCTGAGATTAGACTCATGATGTTCTGCTTAGTAAGCAAAAACGGTTGCTCTAAGGCAACCGAGCCCCTCATATCACATAATACCGTTGCTCAAATTTGTGTATCCATTCAAACCCGGATCCAACGACAACAACGATTTTCGCAAAATACACGATACACAAGCGATTCTACCATAAAATCTCTTTGATATGTAAGGACCTGGGACCGCATTTTTCTGCTCAGTAAGCAGGCCACTGTAACCGACGATCTTTCAAATCCGAAAACTAAAAACTACGAAAAAGTACTTAGGCCTTCATTAAGTTCCACTTTCACGCGACGTTCAATGATAGGGTTCTATCCAGGATTACATCTGAAAAATCCAAATCTGGCCAACGCCCACCCTAAACCTAAACCTGTTCTAATCCACCTGAAATGACTAACGAATGGAAGACTTTGACTACCCAGCCATGCAATAGTCTCATTCCGTGCCTTATGGCAACTTGATGATTCTATTGCGCTCATCTTTTGGCACCACCCAGGGGAGACTTGGTCCTGTACCCAATGCTTAACTTATCTCCATTCCACTCAGTTACTCGCAATTTCTTGTGATATAGTGGGCGGAATATTATTATATGAGACAATTCAATGCAGACGTCTTTCCAAATTTGGCAGATCGACAGGTAATCGGTGAGTTACCACTCACCACTATTCAACAACTCGATAACGTCCCATCGTCAACGCCTGCTATGAGAATTTCCCATTGCAGACGCCAACGAAATGCCGTCATCGAGCTATCGATCAACTACCCTGGTTATCGCCTGGTACCTTATAGCACGATGCTAGGAGGCGAACCGGAAGAATCGATGAGCTACCTTTCCCCCTTTAATATTATTCAAAACATAACGAATAAACCATGTTTAACAATGAAATCAAATGAAAACTATTTGATGATATTTCGTGTAGCTGGTTTTACCAAATTTGGAGAAAAGAAGTCTGAAATTAACAACGAAATATTTTTTTTTGTCATTTTTGCATAATTTTATTCATTGCTCATTACAGCTAAAATGCTATTTTTCGTAATTATGAAACTATGAGATACCATAATGATAGTTTTAATTTGTAAGAAGCAAGAAGAGGTGGGAAAGTTTGTAGTTGACATATAATATCTGTCAATTTTGCTTTCAGAAGGTCACAACTAGCGATTTTATGATCGCTGGTTGCTCGCTCATCGTTACAGCTAATCGATATTGTGACCCTCTAAAAGCTCAATTGACAGGTTTTATGTGTCATACACACACTTTACCTTCTCTTCTAGCATCTTGTGAATAACATTAATCATTAAAATATCTCATAACTTCATAAATCCGAAAAATAGCATTTTAGCTATAATGAGCATTTGCAAGCTTGTTTGTAACAAAATTAACTTATTTTTATATCTAGTAGGAGTTGGGCCGAATACTCGCGGCTTACCTGAGGTTGAAGGATAGGATCAGGGTAGGGTTTCGTTGTCTCATCAGAGCGTTGTTGCCAGTATGAACGGTAGTGCGGTTCTAGATTGGTCTGGAGTTTGACCGGCTATGGTGACCAGTGGGCGACGATGAGACTCATCGAGAGGGGGTACAAGACAAGCAAAAACCAATAAAGAGAGACAAACGACAAAGGAACTAAATTATTATGCTAGATATTTGCAGAAACACATAAATCGACTGCATATAGCAGAGGTCGCGGGTTCGCAACACGTCTCTGATAGGGATATAGGTTTGTCTTCCTTGGGCCTAGAGGGTATTCAAAAGTCACTCTCTGGCGATTTCTTTATCCGTACATTGCCAAACTTCGTGATCGGCGTCATCGTAACCGTTTCCACACCGACAGATGTTGCTGTCCACGAGGTTTATTTTTATAGAGATGCGCATCTAGCGAGTAGTGGTTGGACATAAGGGGTTACGCCTACCTGTAAGACCGAAAAAAAAGCGAAAGTTTGGATTTTTTTTCTCGAAAACGACGCAACATATTGAAAATCGGTTTTCTGCCGTTTATTGAACACACATTAAATGGTACATTTATCAGTCGATGCTGTAAAAACGAGGGCCTGGTGCCCCGCACGGCTGCTCCCCGTGGACGATGTTCTAAAAAACGCTTTTTGCGGTGCCAACTGCGGTTTGTGACGTAATCATCTGAAATAAAAAAAAAAACCATGCCAAATCGTTAAGCATGTGTTAAACTAGTCCTTGATCGTTCGGTTTTTTTTTAATTTTTTTGACAAAATGGCGGCCTTGCAAAGTTGAAGTGCCGACTTTTGATCCTTAAAATTTGTCTTTGATCGGCTGTAAAAAATCTAAATGAAATGATAGACGAAATCCGAACGATCGTGGACTGCACAGAAATCAAAACGAATCGGACGAATCAAATGTATACATTTCGAGAAATTTTTGGCACCGGTTTTGAAAGTATGATTCCAAGATAATCACGTTTAAAGTTTCAAGTTGGGTTTAGTCCACTATAAGTGAATATTTTTGTACGTCGCATAACTTTCACAATTTTCATCAGATCAACTTGATCGTTTGAGGAAATATTCTTGACTTTATATTCTTTCGATTAGGACAATAACAAAAAAATCGATTTTTTGAAAGTTTGTAGGTAGGCGTAACCCCATAAGTCTACTCATCACGCGAATGAAGTCACAACTTAATTCCTAGCCTTTATACCACGCTTTCGAAAAAAAAACATTAGGAATAATTGAATGTATACACCGTCCAAGATTTCCAATGTCCCACTCGGTTTGCCAACTCAAACGGGTACTCTGACGCACTACATGGTAAAATTCATCGTGTGAAATTTGCCTGTCATAAAATCCGCCTTCCTGCGAACCCACCTTTACGAGAGAGTTCGCCTTCTCATTTCCTGGAATTGAGCAACGTGAGGGGACCCATACATAGGTAATCATATATGTTCTCATATACGATAAGCACACTCATCTGCTACCTTACCCTTGAAAGGAAATAAGATGAGTGCCTACCTGGTTCCATCGACCGAATAACCTCAATCGAACTGAGACTATCCGAGAAGATGATGTAATGGTCTGCGGGGTGTCCGGTCGAATGCCGTTTAGCCGATCGCCATTGGGCCTAATGCTGTTTGGCCGAATGGCTCGTTTCCCAGGCAACACAGAAAACATGTCAATTCTTTTATTTTGTTATTTAAGTTGCCCAAAAATCCCTTAAATGGTACAGGCAGGCTTGCAATTGCTCATTACAGCTAAAATGCTATTTTTCGTAATTATGTAACAGTGAGATACTATATTGATAATTTTTATTTGTACGATGCAAGAAAAGGTGGTAAAGCTTGTGTATGACATATAAAATTTGTCAATTTTGCTTTCAGAAGGTCTTGCATCTTTCGAATAAAAATTATCATTATAGTATCTCATTGTTTCATAATTACGAAAAATAGCATTTTAGCTGTAATGAGCAATTGCAAGCCTGGGTACAGGAAATACATCTTGATACGACAAAGTTTTAATTTTGTTGCTTTATTTACCTTAAGTCACAATAATGAAACTCAACTGTTTCAATGTACTGCTTGGATGACCTGTCAAATCATGCCTCAAATTGAAGGAGCAAACATGTTACACTTAAAATGGTATGAAGTTATATGCTACGTGATATTGTATGTAACACTTGAGCAACAAATCTAACTTGTGTTGTGTTTGTTGAATGAGAGTTCCAGAAAACATTATGTTTCTTTAAACCTTGGTGCAACAGAGTGTGAACTATATGTTTTTTTACCTATTGAGCAACTGTTTCGAAATGTTACTAAAAAGTTGACGAACCAAGATGTGTTGAAGAACCTATTTGCAATCTTGTTCCAATTAAACGTATGAATCTATAAGTTTTCAAACTTCATTTTGCAACCAACTGAATCATGTTGTCTCTGTAAAGGTTTGTTGTAACCAGCTAGTATCTACCATGGCTCATATATGTTTATGAAATATTTTTGGACAACATTGGCAAAAGCGGAGAAATCGTAATGTATGTGCTAACATCTGCATAGGAAATGGAAGACCACGACGAGGACGATAGGATTACGGATGGCGGGGGACGATGGTGACTAAAGACGATGCCAACAGCGGCTGGGATGGCCGTAGTCTCTCAACCAATCGGGTGTTCCAAAGGGCTAAATAGAACGGTGAGAAGCCTGAGGTGACGATGGATTGGTTGTTGCATGAGCTGGGGGCAGCAAATATATTGATACCGCCGAACGGACATGTGGCCGTTGAGGATCCGTTAGAAACGGAGCTCGTATTTGCCGGAACTGCTGGCGAACTGGAAACGGCACCAAATAGCGGGTGGAATGCCAGAACTAGTGGCTTATAATGCCGAAACCTGATGACTGCTGGCAGAGGAGCTGTACCGATGTCGCTACCACTCGATGTCACATCGCTACTGACAAGTGACATTTAAAGCACGCACATACTCAACAAATTCTATGATTGTTCAAACTACGCATTTGCTACTTATTTTCAACATAACTGGAACATGGATACCATCGATAATACGTAATGATGTAGTTATGTTGACAAATTGTTGCGGTGTTGTTGCAGTTCAATATTATTATTTAATTTTATTCATCGGACTATTGTCTACATGAAACAACCTTAAAGCTAAAACAATTCAAGTGTTTCTAATCCGTGCCAAAAAGCGAGGTGAAGATTCCCCAAATTCGAATAATTCTTCGACAGTCGTAAACGTACGCATCATAGTTGTTAGTGGTTCGTTGTAACCGAACGCCGTTCGATGGTACCGCGGTTGGAGAAGGGTACCACTTCGTAATGTTCTCGGTGGTACTCGGATATCCAACAGCGAGAGAAGCCTCGAGCAGTCGACCTCACCATTCAATAGCTTGGCAACAAAAACTGCTTGCTGATTTTTCCGTCGGCATTCCAGAGTATCCAAGCTCAGCAGATTGCAGCGATCAGAATACGGCGGGAGATTTTGCGGATCACGCCATGGTTGATTACGTAATGCTATCCTGATAAACTTGCGCTGAACACTTTCGATCCTCAAGCTCCAAGTCAACTGATGAGGAAACCAGACCAAGGAGGCATTTTCCAGGATTGGTCGCAGAAGTAAGCAATAGAGAGCTTTCAGGCAGTGTGGGTCAATGAAGTCCTTCGATATTTTCGACACAAAGCCTAGCTGGCGATTCGCCTTTGTGATCAGAGCAGAGCGGTGGAGGTTGAACGTCAACTTATGGTCCAGTAGAACACCAAGATCGCTGAACTGGTCGGTTCTTTGAAGAACCACACCGTTGATGGCATAGTCAAAAACAATCGGCTGCCTGATGCGGTAATACGACATTACCATACATTTAGGAATGCTGAGGGTAAGCTTATTCCGACGACACCAATCAACGAACAGATCCAATACCGATTGAAGACGAATGCAATCCTCAGCAGTCCGCACCACGAAGTACAGCTTTAGGTCATCGGCATACGCAAGCTTACAGCCATCTCCAAGTAGAAGAAGTGCGTCGTTGATGTACAACACAAACAGCAACGGGCCAAGATTGCTACCCTGTGGTACACCTGACGAGTTCGTGAAATACGAGGAAGTACTGGAATCGAGTTTCACTCGCAGAGACCTGTCAGTCAAGTAGGAGCACAACCACGAAGTCAAACGGTCCGACGCACCGAGTTTGGATAGCTTTGCCAACATAATGTCATGGTTGATTGTATCAAACGCTGCTTTTAGATCAGTGTAGATGACGTCTATTTGTGCCCCATTTTCCAGTTGCTCAAAACATGTCGTGGTAAAATCTAGAAGATTTGTGGTAACCGATCGTCCAGGCATGAAGCCATGTTGGTCACTAGAGATATAGCATTTGGTGTGCTCAAGAATGAAACCACTCACAATTATCTCAAACAGTTTTGATGCTGCTGAGAGATTAGTAATTCCTCTGTAGTTTTTAACGTCACGTTTATCTCCTTTCTTGTGTACCGGAACCATAAATGACTCTTTCCAGATTGCAGGAAATTTCGACTCTACAAAAGATTTGTTGAAGATTCTGCAAAGCGGTTCAACAAGCGCTCCAATGGTACGACAATACACTGCAGAAGGAATGCCATCTGGTCTAGGCGAGAAGGTACATTTCATTTTCTTGGCGGCATTAGTTACCATAACGGGCGTTATTTCAACAGTGTTTATGTCAACAAGGTTTGAAGGCACATCCGAAACAGCCGAGACAAGTTCAGTCGAGGTGATGGATTTTGCGGCAAAAACCGACGAAAAACGAGCAGCAAAAAGCTCACATTTCTCCCCGCTTATCGACGATTCAACGTCATTGAAAAAAACGCTTACAGGCATTGTTGAATTTTTCCTCTTCGAGTTTACATAGCTCCAACAGCTCTTGGGGTTTCGCCTTAAATTAGTTTGCACTCGTAAAACGTACGATTTGTAGAGCGAAGAGTTTAGATTACGGTACTCGTTACACGCCAAGTGAAAACTACGCTTATTTGCCAGGGAACGGTATCGCCGAAGTCTACGTTGCGAAGCATTTCTTTTTCGTTTTAGTTTTCGTAGCAAAGCGGTGCTCCACGCAGGAGAAACAGCAGGCCGACGAATCGGTACGTTTGTATCCATCCAATTATTTAGCACAGCACACAACGTTTCAGCCATTTCATCAGCATTCAGTCCATCGAAAAGAAGATCCCAGTCAGTAACGGAAAGGAAGTCCATTAGAACATCGAAATCAATCTTGCTATAGTCTAACGCAAGCTCATCACTCGCATTCAGCAGCAGTGCACCGTCATCAACTAGAGATGGTAAGCAGACGACTAGTGGCGGATGATGAAGATCAACTGGCAAGAGTAGTGAAACAGATCTCGAGATTTCCACAGGAAAGTCCGTATGGCAAAAGAACAAATCCAGGATGCGTCCTAAGTGGTTGCGCTCGAGATTTCTCTGATGCAGGTTGTGGAAATCCAAGCCATCAATCAAGAATGAGCTAGCAACTGGTAAAGGAACAGAGTTCACAGGTCGAATCTTGCCATCCAGGATATCCCAGGTTGATTGTAGTCACCGCATGCCAGCAAGCAATCGCTGCCAGAGCCACTGTTACAAACCTCTTGGATCGATTTAATATGCCCATTCAAAACGCTGAGATTCTTGCTCTTGTCTGGAGGAACGTAAATTGCACACAGCAATAGTCGCTTGGATCCAATCCTCGTCGATACACACACTTGTTCTATCGTTTCTCCGCTCGTTGCAACGACACTGCTACTGATGAAACGATGATGTACGGCAATTAGAACCCCTCCGAAACGAGATTTGCTGCTGTTTATATGGCTTCGGTCACATCGGTACACATTGTAGTTGCTTCCGAAAAGCTGCGTCGAATTGATAGCCTCGTTAAGCCCCGTCTCGATTAAAATTATGACGTCAAAATTGCACTCCAGGACGTTGCAGTAAAAGTCGTCGATCTTGGTGCGCAGTCCACGTACGTTTTGGTAATAAACCCATAAACGACTAGCGTCACGGGTCGTGTTCTGCAACATGGAAATATTTGGCGCGGGAATATTTGGTGAATGGTACAGATACTCACCTCTGGTGGAAACCCTAGGGTTTCCACCGTCCACAGAATGTCGCAAAGAATGATTATTGATAATGGTACTAACCCTAGGGTTTCCACCGTCCACATGATAGAGCCTTAAGTATTGGCCAGGCATTTCCCTTCCTTGATCGATTCGATGGTCGCTCAGCAGGAATATCCATGGAAATGCACTTGTCAACTTTATCACTCAGCGATTCCACCAAGTTGAACAGTTGTTGAACCTGAGCCGGTAAGCCATCAGGTGACGGAGTCGTGTCGTGTGTGAGCTCATCAGTAAAATACTGTTTCACACTTCTGCCATTCATTTTATCCCGGCAATTTGAACAAACGAATACAGCCTTGCCTTGCAAGAATAGGTCTTTGCTCGCACGACTGAGGTTGAAACCACAACATTGCATGCTGATGTGGAAGTAAACCTCACAAAAGCCGCAGCGCAACGGCTCGATTTCGTTGATTTCCAACTGGCATTCTCCGCATTGTTTTTTCTCCATCCTTACAGCGAACAAAACAAAACTCAGTGAACAGCAACAAATGATAGCGTTAGCCCGAATACAGGAATGTGGTTGAAAATTAAATCCTTCGGAATCGTCCAAAACAGCAAATTCACAAATCAACTCCACAATTTAGCGATGAAAGCAGGTCCAGATAATACGTCAACGTTGAAAAAACGATTAAAAACTACAGTCAAACGAATTAAAAATAACTTTTAGCCGACACAATGTTAACGCAAATGTAACACACAATGGAAGCGTTAGGCATGTTGCAGTGAATATGAATCATTAATTTTAATATCCACTCATCTGCAACTTAAAATATACTTGTTGTAAACTTTTCATGATGTCTTGATAAATAGCTATATTATTGTAACGTACTATTTAACATATTTGCAACAGTTCAGTGAGCTGGATTATATCTGGATGAACCGTACACTACCGGCCGAAATTATGTTGCTATAATGGAGAATGTTCACAAATATTCCAAACATTAAACAATTAAATCAATTCAGAATTTTTCAATTGTTAATGGTTATGACAGGGCGTTTTAATAAGTTATCGGTGCAGGACATTAAAGAACTATGTTAAGTTCTCCATTTTGGTTGATTCTTTTTTCTTATGGTGTAATGTTGTTCAGGTGAAGGCTTTGATTTGTATTTTGCAAAAAATTCGATAGAAACCTTTGCTTTATAACTATAAGATATTTTTTTTTAAAAGATCAATGAATGATGACTAGATGATTATGAAAAGAAGTCTTCTCGGGCAATAAACTGGGGCTTTGAATCCTTAGGGTTTGAATTCAGAACTCTCAACGTTGAAATATCGATTCCATTCACTAATTATTGCATAGTAATATTATGATCGACCAATGGGTCAAAAAGCAAGGATTTATGTATTGACCAGAAATTGATGATACGAAGCAGCTAGCTGGTATATTAATTTGGAGTTAAATTTTTGTTTCTTATTTCCGGGAGTCAAACGAGTCCCACCACAGATCTCCAACGACCGTCTTCGGAATCCGTTACCGCTCAAGTTTTCTCTTTTTTTTTTAGAGAATATTGACGGGTAAATACATTTTTTTCAGACATCATCGTACAAACATGGATTCAAAAGCCGCAGAAAATCAACCTTTCGGTTTTGTTGGGACTCCAAATTTCTTCGATGAGATTGAAAGTGTATTGTTACATGTTAATTTTCTGTGAAATCTTTGAAAAAAAAAAAATGATTTTCTTGGATATTTTATATTTTTTCCAACATTTGGGATTATCCACAAATTTAGTAATGGAATAGTGGGAGAGGGGGGGTTGACATTTTCATACATAACATAACTTTATCTTAAGCGATTTAATGCCAAAACAAATGCATGTAAAAATTTACCGAAATCGGTATCTAACGATTTTCTGAAAATTTTAAAATCTTAGAAAGATTTTCGGGAGAAAAGTTGCGAACTGCAAATTTTACAGAGTCTTACAAGGGCGGGAGGGAGGTTTAATGATTATTCAAAAACCCTTACATAATTTGTGGATGGCTTCCTATTAGAAAAATCAAATAGAACCGAAAAAAATCGAACCGGTAAACTTTCGTTTGATTTTCAAACAATTTCACTATTTCAGTTCCCAATATTTTCAGAATCAAAAGATTTTTTTTAAATACTGCAATGCTTATCAAAACTTGAGGAGTTTGCGTTTCTATTGCAATGGATAGAATAAAATATTCTGTTAAAAAATGACGAAATTATGAAAGTTTTAGCATTTTCCCGTAATAGACAGCGGGGGTTTGCGAGTAAAAGCCATTAATTCTTATTGGTTTATAGGCTTTTGCTTATTGATTGATTGATTTTTGAAATTGATAAAAATTTATAACATTTATTTTATTTAAAAAAAAAAACAACTATGTTTAAGTTTAAAAAGATGCATTAAATACTTCTTCAAATTAGTTTTTAAGCATTTTTGCTTTCAATAAACTTTCTGTCAGCTAAAAAAATTAAATTAATAGGATCTATCGGTCCTGCATAAAAAACGCTTATTTAGTTTAAAAAAGCTGATCGCTTATTAGGCCTTGATTGTTACTTGTAAAGTATTTATTTTAATTTTTTTTTTTCCTTTGGTTTGTTTTTTCCGTCGATCTTGTTTTCCGTGCTGAGCACCAATGCTACCGACGTGCCAGGAAGGCAGCTCCCACACCTGGACCCTACCTATCGACCCATCAACTCATGAACCGGGGACCAACGGCTTTACTTCCCATCCGAAGGAAGGCGTGATCAGAGATGTTATGCCTCAGAACATCCCGGCGGCGCCGACTGGGATTGAACCCAGGCCTGCTGGGGTGAGAGGTAATCACGCTTACCACTACACCACCGGCACCGTTGATTTATTTTAAATTAACGATGCTGATTAGAATTTAGGTTTGCGGCTACGGGGTGAAATAGGGGTCTGGTAGGTATGTTTTAGTTGCCCACTGATGTGACGGGGTGTCGCATCTACCGGCTTGTCACAATATCTTGTCGGTGATCGGCTTACAACAGAGCGCTGCCTTGCCTTAGAGAGCCGAACAATTGCCTGGGTACATTATGTAGAGTGACCACTGACCAGCCCATTGATTATTACTTTTTTTTTAAACATAATTTTGAGTTTTAAGAACTCATCATCATGCTAATTTCGTTCGGTTAGAATGAAACCAAAAATTAATCACAGTCGCAAACACAACCGCACATACAAATAAATATGGTTGTACTGAACATGTTGACCCGCAATTTACACAATAAAAATCCTGTTGTTAAGACTGGCAGCCATATGTAATCCACCAGAAATGAACATAATCAACTTATTTTTAAATTTATTCATGTTTCACATCCTATTAACATAAAAACATGAAATACTTCAGAGTTGGTTGGAAATGCTAACATGAAGCTTTTAGTGTGATGATTTATAAGCTAGAGAATGATCTTTAGAAGAGGGTAGGTGGATAGTTCCGTTAGAGTACGGCAGTATGAAAATTGAATAAAAGTTGAAAATGAGCGAAGGGCCATTAATGCAGTGACTTGAATCATTGATAATTTTTGTTCCTTACATTTGATCGAAAAGTGGTCTCCAACAAAGTTGTAGCTGAGAAACAAGCCCAGCTATCATTTTCCAAAGTAGAGTGAACTGGTGAATTTTGAGAAAGATATTAACCGACATTATTGTTTCTTCATAGTAACTCCCATATAAACTTCAAATGGCCTGTGCCAAGTCAGTTTCTAACTAAATGAGTTCAAATTTTGGGAGGCCAATTTGGAACCGTTTGCGCACCGTGGAGCGGGAATTTCAAATTTTGCATCTGTCTAATGCTCATGCTCATGAACTGTTCAAACTCGTTTAATAAGTGAAAACAATTGTTTCAAATTA
Organism: Ochlerotatus camptorhynchus; assembly: GCF_037179485.1. NCBI lineage: Eukaryota > Metazoa > Arthropoda > Insecta > Diptera > Culicidae > Ochlerotatus > Ochlerotatus camptorhynchus. Next base: position 56,569 of record NW_027041142.1, read on the forward strand.
CAATCGTATTACTATTCAAAAACATCAACAAAAGCAATCACTGGAACCTTATCATCTCGTATTACCAAATAGATCAATTTATCAATTTTCAGATTCATCACTTACGTTCTCCGTGAATTGGAATCAATTTTCATTTTTCTCGACAGCAGCAACTCTTTGAACTTCCACTTCCATTTGGTTCTGGCTTGTAATCGTCTGAAAACGCTGATTGGGTTGCACAGCAGCAAACTCTCTGGAAGTGGCTCACCTTGCCACAGTTCCTGCACGCACAGCTTGTCGGAAGCTACGGAGTTCAAAGTTAAATTGTATGCAATGCTACATTTCTAGCTTTTCTCTCCGTGCCATCGGTTGACCTTGGGCTAAGCTGATACGGATGAAACCGATTGCGAGGTGATTGATTTTTTCGATAGTCTGCTCACACTGGAACGATAACAGCTGGTTCTGACTGGAAGTGTTTCTGTCTGTAGTACTATGCACTCGAATAGATTGTTTCGATTTCACGTATCTTGAATTGAAAACGAATCAGCTGCGCCTTTAGGAGCTCAAAATCTCGAAAAATATCTGGCTACGTAAATGCGTTACCATCTCGAGTATCTGAAATTATATTAGTAATGCAATATTATGATCTTGATATCTAAATATGATATGCATTAGCACGATATAAGAAGTTAAATGTCAAGAAATAATAAATTTAATTTTTTCCTGCAATATCAAAGTACTAAAGCTTTGGTATTCAATTGTTATGCAATTATCAGGATTTATTTTTAAATGGTATTATTTCTCGATATTTTACCTTTTATGCAATACCAATCCATGCCAACTTTAAAAATAAATAGACCAGATTCTATAGTACAGACTTCTATCGAGGCTGCGTAGTTTACTGGTTACCGTGGCTGCTTTTTAAGCAGACGGTAATGATTTCAAATGCAAACGTCGCCCATATATTTCGTTCGTTAGTGAAGGGGAATCTCGCCTAACCACTTCCAGGCGGGAGATATTAATAATCGCGCTGTTTTTCCTACAAGTTGTCTCGCTTAATATGTTTTCCCGACAAACAATAATCATACCGTCCCCTCTTAACAAACGGGCAATGGTGCTTTCGTGTTCTATCACACTAAAGTAGTCCATAGTCTCCACCGAAGCACGAAATTTGATACCAAAACACTGCTAACGTTGGCATGCCATGTGTCCAGAAATAGCACCCTAGCCTAATGAAATTTGTCCTATGCCTCGACAGTGCTCTCACAGAAGAGTCCACTTTCCTAAACCGTATATACGGAATGCCATGCGGACGCTAGCTACGCTGTGACATGGCTTGTGTACTTGTTGCTTCCACCACCGGATGGCTCTTGCCAGTATCGTGTGCGCCTCGACAACCGGTCACCGGAACTGAACCTTTGGGAGAGGAGGCGAGTGGTTCGTTGGAGGCGTGAATGAGTGCGAAAACTCGCACCGAAAGCTGTCAGAAGGTATTTTCGTTTTAGAGACTTGCTGCAAAGTCTAGCCGGTTCCAAGAAGCAGTGATTCAGTTGTTGGCTACCGCAAAATGGAAATTTTCCATTTAAGTGGTCCTCGCGAGATTAATTTATTTTGCACAGATTGCCATTGTGGCTAATGTGAAAATGCACGGATTTTGTTCGGTCGTGGATTTTAAATCATTTCCATGTCGGATAAATGATCTAAGTGAATTTGATTTAATGTTAAATTGGGACATGACATATTTTAATTTTCACAAGCATGTTCTAATGCAGTGTGTGCGTAGGGTCGACCAATTTCAAATATTATAGACAACGAAACCACCCAGAGAGTGAGTCACTTTACTGAAGCATGTGGAGAAAGTTCTAAAATCGTAGGTCACTAAGCGCATGAGTAACCTACGTTTTTTGAAATTTCTCCATACTATTTACTCATTAGTACGGAGAAATTTCTAAAAACGTAGGTTACTCATGCGCTGAGTGACCTGCGATTTTATAAATTTCTACACAAGCTTCAGTAAAGTGACTCACTCTTTGAATAAGATTCGTTTTCAGTGAATGTAGTCTGCTTAAGCAAGCCATTTCAATCTTTTTGAATCCCTGAAAACAGAAACCTGCTTTCTTGTCGTACTGTCAAGTAAAAACATAGAATTTTATGCAAATCTTCTTCTGAATCACTTTTTTTTCTAGCCACGATGGCAAACTACATTGAAAACGAATCCTCTCAGAGAGTGAGTAACTTTTACTCATTCGTATGGATGATGATGATGATGATGATGATGGTTCCTACAAAGGTTTGAGCTGGACGATTTATCTTCAAGATAATTAAATTTGACAATTTAACCAGTTTTGCAAACAAAATCGAACTGATTACAGTTACAGATATAAATTCCCTCTAGAGTTTACAGTTGCTTCACAGCGATATAAATATGGAAAAGCTCAGGCATCCACGTCTTAGTTCGCCTTTTTTTACACCTATTATTCACAAGCGATCAAGAGTTAATGAACAATAAACAAAGCATCCTATTACTCTAGCAACCCCGCAATCTGGTGCTATCATAATTTTACGTGAGGCGCGCGTGAGGTTCAAACCTTTGTAGACTACTTTTTTTTAAATTTAAATCAAATATTAAAAATCCATCATCACCATCGTGGCGAACAAAAATAATTTTTACAGTACATACTACAATAATTATTAAAAAGTCATTATAACAGCTATCCATACAAAATAATCCGTTAGAGATAACTTTGTCAAGATACAAAATTTGTCAATTCATAAAAAAAATCACTGGAAAGTTGAAAGTCAAATGAAAGTTTTAGAGAACTTTTGGAGAAATTTCTAAAAGCGAAAGTTACTCACTCTCTGAGTTAGTTTTGTTTTCAGTGTACAACGCAACGAGCACCTCTTTACAGCACTCGGCAGTCAAACGATAGCTGCAGTCATTTTGTTTAAAAGTTTAAATGATGTTTATTTTTTGTATTTGTGTGGTTAACATATTTGAATTCACAAGTGGCGCAGACGTGTCTTTTCAAATTCAGTTAAATTGAATTATTATAATTTCCTACTCCTATCAGGCCTGTTTGGAGCATTCCCTACTTGGTGGGATTGGTTTGTAAGATATTAAAAAAGACTTCTTATAACTACTTTTTACATCTACAACCTACGACTACTATATACACCTAATCTACTATATATAAATTGCATATCAAAGCATGTTCAAATGTGTTGCACTTCTGCACAAACCTAGTCTTAATGTCATCAATTTGAAAATCTAATTTTGGAACGTTCAGGTGGAAATCGAACATTTTTGTATCGAAAGGACGATCAAGTACCATCCTCAGCATTCTATTCTGAGCGACCTGGATTTTGTTCCTGTGAGTCTATGCACATGATTGCAGGTGCTATGATTTGTTTGTAGACAGCCAGCTTGTTCACCCTTGAGAGGCGGGATCTGCGGAAAATCATCGGATACAGACACCTAACCAAACGTGGTGCTAAGGACCAGGGACCAACCTACCAGAAACTGGCAAAGGAGGTTGTTGGTTCTGGGGTGCAGGTGAAGTCGCTAGGCTCGACTATCACCATCCAGGTCAAGGATCTGGACGAAGTGACGGAGGCGACCGAGATAGTCACGGCGCTCCGGGAACAGTGTCAAGTCGAGGTACCGCAATCAGCGATTACCTTGAGGAAGGGACTGTTCTCCACCCAAGTGGCTACCATCAGGCTCTCTGCAGCTGAGGCCAGAAAGGCGGTAGCCGCAGGGAGGGTGCGAGTGGGCTGGTCGGTCTGCCCCGTCAGTATTCCCCGACCGGTGACGGCTTGCTTTAGGTGCTTCGGTCAGGGCCATGTGGCCCGTGACTGCAAGAACACCGACAGGAGCAAGCTTTGCAGATGGTGCGGCTTGGAGGGCCATAAGGCGCGAGGTTGCCAAAAGCCGCCGAGGTGCACTATATGCGCGGAGAAGGGGAATACCCCTACCAACCACATGGCAGGTGGCCCCCGCTGCCCGGGGTCCAAGAGCAATGCTGCTAAGGCAAAGAGCAATGCTCAGCCATGTTCGAGGTAGCGCAGTTGAACCTGAACCACTGTTCGGCTGCCCAGCAACTGCTGTGGCAATCGGCAGTGGAATGGGGAGCGGATGTCGCAATCATCTCTGACCCGTACCGCGTCCCAACCGGCAACGGGAATTGGGTCACGGACGCGTCGGGGATGGCGGCGATATGCACGATGGGGAGCTTCCCCATTCAGGAGGTAGTCGTGTCCAACTCGAGCGAGGGATTCGTGATCGCCAGGGTTAACGGAGTATACTTAAGTAGCTGCTATGCTCCGCCCAGGTGGTCTATCGAGCAATTCTCGCAGATGGTGGACAGACTGACTGCGGTACTTGTCGGCCTAAGACCGGTGGTCATTGCGGGCGACTTTAACGCATGGGCGGTAGAGTGGGGTAGCCACCACACCAACCAGAGAGGACGCATCCTACTGGAGGCAATGGCCAAGCTGGACGTTGTACTATCCAACACCGGCTCGGTCAGTACCTACAGAAGGAATGGTGCAGAATCCGTCATCGACGTGACATACTGCAGCCCGAGTTTGGAGGGCAACCTACACTGGAGGGTCGATGAGGGTTACACTCATAGTGACCATCAGGCGATTCGGTACAGTGTGGGGCCAGGTGAGAGGCGAGTGGCAGGAGGAAATTCTTCCTGCGCTCGAGGCTGGCGGACGTCGTTCTTCGAGGAGGAGGTCTTCGGCGAAGCACTGAGGCGGGAGCGAATAACCCCGGATCTGACGGGGGAAGAACTGGTAGCAGCACTGACAAGGGCGTGCGATACAACCATGCCTAGGAGAGCCTATCCTAGGCATGGCCACAGACCGGTGTACTGGTGGAGCGAGTCGATTGCTATCCTCAGGGCGTCTTGCCTCCAGGCGAGAAGGAGGATGCAACGAGCTCGTACGACTGAATCTCGCGAGGAACGCCGCGTCGCTCTCCGAGCGGCTAAGGCAGCCCTCAATAAAGAGATCGCCAGACGCAAGCGCGCGTGCTTTGACAGCCTATGCCAAAGCGCCAACACGAACCCATGGGGGGATGCTTACAAAGTGGTCATGGCAAAGACCCGCGGCGTGACGGCACCCCCGGAGAGATCACCAGCGGTACTGGCTCCGATCGTTGGGTTCCTGTTCCCGCGTAGGGACGTAGACTCCTGGCCGCGGATCCCAGGCGCGGATCAGGGAGAAGTGTCTAGAGTGACGAACAGTGAACTTGGCGGTATTGCCAGGTCGCTGGTGGTGGGCAAGGCCCCGGGCCCAGATGGGATCCCGGTTGTGGCTCTGAGGGCGGCCGTTGCGGAAAATCCAGACATGTTCCGTTCTGTTTTTCAGACTTGTCTGGACGTAGGCGTCTTCCCAGACGCGTGGAAGCGGCAGAAGCTGGTGCTGCTTCCGAAGCCAGGAAAACCCCCTGGGGACCCGTCAGCATACAGACCCATCTGTTTGCTGGACACCACTGGGAAACTGCTTGAGAGGGTCATCCTCAACAGGCTGTCGGCCTACACCGAAGGTGTAGACGGCCTGTCAAGCAGCCAGTACGGGTTCCGAAAGGGCAGATCCACGGTGGACGCCATCCGCGACGTCATCCAGACGGCAGAGGTGGTCCATCGGAAACGAAGGGGCATTCGCTACTGCGCGGTGCTAACCTTAGACGTGAAGAACGCGTTCAACAGCGCGTGCTGGGGGTCGATAGCCCGCTCGCTACACCAGCTCCAAATTCCCGGAGGGCTGTATAAGATTCTGGAAAGCTACTTCCAGAATCGTGTGTTGACGTACGACACAGAAGATGGCGAAAAATGCGTTAGAGTCACCGCAGGTGTGCCACAAGGCTCCATCCTGGGCCCGGTGTTATGGAACGTCATGTACGATGGACTGTTGAGGATAAAATTCCCGGTAGGCGTGAAAATTGTAGGTTTTGCCGACGATGTCACGCTGGTAGTCTGCGGGGAATCCCTCGAGGAGGTAGAGCTGACAGCGGCCCACTGCGTCAGGCTTGTGGAGGAATGGATGAGAACCAGGAAACTGGAGCTCGCCCATCACAAGACGGAAGTGGTCGTAGTCAACAATCGCATGTCAGTACAGCATGCAACGTTGACAGTCGGCGGAAGCACAATTAGGTCTGTGCGCTCTCTAAAACTCTTGGGGGTTATGCTCGACGATAAGCTCAGCTTCGGCTGCCACGTCGAGTACGCCTGCAAGAGAGCGTCTATGGCTGTGGGGGCATTATCCCGTATGATGTCAAACAGCTCGGCAGTGAATGCCAGTAAGCGCAGGCTCCTCGCTGGGGTCGTAGTATCTATCCTCAGATACGGCGGCCCTGCGTGGGCTGCGGTACTGGATATTGACTGCCACAGGCAGAAATTAGAGAGTACACACAGGCTAATGTGCTTAAGGGTGGCCAGTGCATACCGCACTATCTCGAGAGAGGCCGTCTGTGTCATAGCAGGGATGATGCCAATCAGCCTTATCATTAAGGAGGATGTGGCGTGTTATGACGCGAGGACCGTTCGAGGGGTGCGCAACAACGCGCGAGTTGTGTCGACCGCGAGATGGCAATTGGAGTGGGAAAACTCCACAAAGGGGAGGTGGACTTACCGCTTGATACCTTCCGTATCAAGCTGGGTCAACAGGCGCCATGGGGAAGTAAACTTCCACCTGACACAGTTCCTGTCAGGCCATGGCTGCTTTAGGAGCTACCTGCATAGGTTCGGACATGCAAGTACTCCCACCTGCCCCACATGTGCTGGTGTCGAGGAGACCGCCGAACACGTCGTGTTTGCCTGTCCACGTTTCGAGCCAGTATCGAGCGCTATGCTAGCGATATGCGGAGCGGATACCAGTCCGGACAACATCGTTCATAGGATGTGTGGTACCACCGAGAACTGGAGCGCGGTGGTGACTGCGGTCACCCACATAGTTTCGGTATTACAACGACAGTGGCGAGCCGAGCAGCAGTTACCTACTGCCCGACCAGATCGTTAGAGTATTGCTAGAGAGGCGCCATAGCGCTACAGCGGCCCCTCCCACGAAGTAATGCCTTCGGGCGGTTCCGGGGAGGCCAAGGGCCAAGCGCACAGGGTAAGGTTTAGTGGGTCGGGAGTGAAATTCTCCCATCCCCACACCCTGAGTTCCTTCTCAGGTGTCTGTGAGCAGATTCCCCCCTGTATAAAAAAAAAAAAAAAAAAAAAAAAAAAAAAAAAAAAAAAAGACACCTAACCAAGGTGGAACACTTGACTAAGGTTTACTCTACACGCGAGAGCAGGCATGGCAAATCATTTACATACATTTCGTGGATTCATTTACATTCATTTGCCTCTAACTTTTTTCATCGACAGAATTCCATGAAATGATGTGTAAAGCTTTTGTAGGTTTTGATATTAACTACAACCTTTTCCAGTAACTCAAATCTGTATATCTTATGCATGATAAACCGGGGCGAACAGAACTTACCTATGTTTTTCAGTGAATGTAAATTGCATTCACTGAAAAATAGTAACAAGTTCTGCCCGCTCTAGTTCGTCACGCATAAGAGGTACAGATTTGAGTTATCGACAAAAGTTGTAGTTAATATCAAAACCTACAAAAGTTTGATACATCATTTAACGGAATTATGTTGATGGAAAAAGTATGAGGCAAATGAATGTAAATGAATGTACGAAATGAATGTAAATGATTTGCCATGCCTGTGCGAGAGGAATAGGAGCTTTTCGTCAAACAACATCCCGAGATAGGATACCCATGATTACAGTACAAGAGGGAGCCGGCTTTAGTTTGGATGATTGCCGATGGAGGAACATGATTGTTTGTGTTTTGGAGGCATTGATTTTGATTTTCCACGTGGTGGCATAATCAGCAAATGCGTCAAGGCATCGTTGGAGCTTGCTTGTTATTCCGCGAGGCATCCTTCCTTTGACGGCTATTGCGGTATCATCTGCGAACAGGAAAAAAGTACGCAACCGTCTCCGAGGGGAGGAATGTCCGAAGTTTAAATATGTAAAACAAAGGACCCAGCTGACTGCCTTGTGCGACTCCTGCTGGGATGGAAAACGTGTCTTGAAAGACAACCATTCAACGATACCTTAAAGGACCTTTGCTGGAGGTAGCTACGGGTGATTTTAAAGAAATGGGAAGTTGAAGTTACAAAGCTTGTACACAAGTCCGTCATGCCAAAACATTGTCAAACGCCTTTTCAAGGTCTAGCAAGGCTATGGCTGTGGACTTGAATACAGCTTTGTTACTTCGGATGTTATTCATCACCCGTACTTGCTGGTGATTGGTGGAGTGCCCCTTCCTGAACCCGAACTGTTCCAGAAGGAGAATGTTGTTTTCCTCAACAAACTTCAGCAAACAATTGAGAATGAGTTTCTCGAACAATTTGCTCAGCGCTGAAAGGAGGCTGATTGATCTGTACTTTGAAGGCAATGCTGGATCCTTATACCCCGTTTACATTACAGCGTATATCACGTGATATACGCTGTCTTGCAATGAGCAATCATACATTTAGTTTTCATTGGAAATCCTATGTATGAGTGCTCATTGCAAGACAGCCTATATTACGTGATATAGGCTGTAATGTGAACGGGGTATTACCGGGTTCGCGGATTGGTATGATTTTTTTTTACCTTCCAGACGCTTGGAAAGTAGTGCAGTTCCAAGCTGTTGTTGTTGTTGTAGATAGCGGTTAGAAGAGACTGCACTTTTACGCTGAGTCTCTTCAAGATTAAGTTGAATACCTCGTCAAATCCGGGAGCCTTCATGTTCTTGGTGTATTTCAGCGCTGAGCAAATCTGTTGTACTGTAATCATATCCGCCAGATGCACGACACAAGGAGAGGCATCTAGGTTTTGAAAGCATTGCGCAACCTGATCTTCGAGCGGACTTTGGATAGTCGAGCCAAGCAAATGCGATGAAGCGACATGCTCGCCGATCGCATTTGCTTTCTCCTGTGAGGTGAAAAAGAGTCGATCGTCATCATTTTCGACTCTGATAGGTGGAACGGGTTTGGGATGAGTTTTCAGGACCTTGGCTACCTTCCAGAATGGTCTGGAGCGGTCGTCCAGATTCTGGACAACACGCCCGAAACTTTAATTTCGGAGTGAGTCCATTCTGGAAGCAATCTGCCTGTTCAGATCGGCCATTTTACGTATTTTGTCCACAAACTGACGTTTACGAACATTTCTCAAGCGAATCAGTAATTGGGTGTGGGAATCAGTAGCAACAAACTTACCCCTCACAGGAACTTGTCGAACACATGCCTCGTCAGCCACGGATATGGAGTCCTTCCAACATCTACGGTGTCAAGTGGTGGATCTTCTTTGATGCCTCTGTCAACCACACGTCCAAACTGCACCCAGTTGACGCAGTTGCGCAGGCTTGGAGCAGGAGCCATGTTGATGCCGACTTCAACCACCACCGGTTGGTGGTCGGTACTGAAATCGTTGTGCACCTTCGGCTTGGATAGTTCAATGTTCGATAGGAAAAAGTCCAGGATGGAGGGATTTCCCGCCGGAGAGATGAAATTTGGTTCGTCCGGAAAATGCACAGTGTACGGTCCGTGTTGTGCATGATTGAATAGTAGACATCCGTTCCGGTTCCGCTGGTAGTTTCGCCAAGCTTCATGGTGGGCATTCAAGCCACCCCCAACGATGAATCGGGAGCTAGTTCGAGTGATGGCGGTCAGGTCGTTTTTGAACTTGCTTGCTAATCCGTTGATGGCGGCACACTGCCGAGGGCAGTAAACAGCGATGAACCGGACATTTTCAGTTGGCGATGCCACCTTCATACTAAGAGCTTCGATAATTTAAGTGCGGATGTGAGGCAGGGATTAGAACTTGATTCCTTTCTTGACGACGACCGCAACACCACCGACCAAGCTGGATTATGTTGTGGTCAGGCAACCAGAAGCTGTCGCTGGACTTTAGGTGGGTCGCGGTTAGAAATCCCACGTCGATGCTGTGCTTGCGGAGGAAGTCGAAAAGCTCAATCTTTTTTGCTCTTATAGAGCAAGCATTCCAGGTGACGATAGTTAGCAGTTTAGACACCATACAGGTTGATAAACTTACCGAGTATTTGCTGCTCGGGCTTATTGCCGCACGTACGAAGAGCACCGGTCATGTTGATGGAAATTTCCATCAGTTCATCCGCTGAGAACAGATCGGGGTTGTTGTTTTGTGCTGTTGGTTGTTTCCAGAATCCAGGGGATGGGGGGGGTTTAGGAGAACTTTGTCCAGCAGAATCACCGGAAGCTTCTTGAGGAGGAGGAAGATGGCGTTTTGAACGCACGGATTCGCGGTTCTCCTTCCCTGGTTGATTGTTGGTTGATGCCTGCTTTCGGATGCGTTTGAAGTCCTCGCATTTGGAGCACTGTCTGTCGGAACCTTAGTGAACACCACCACAGTTGGTGCATTTTAACACCACGGCTCCATCCGCAGGGCAGTTAGAAGTGGCGTGTTCTTGAGCGCAGCTACTGCAGCGTGGCTTCATGTAACAGTTGCGGGTACCGTGTCCAAAGTTGAGGCACCGTTGGCACTGCGTTACGTCACGATGGCAGCCACGGTATGGCTTCCAGCGTACGATGACGGAATAAATCAAGCGGATGGCTTGCAACGCGGTGAGCGTCACCGTCCTTTTCTGGAAGTAAACCAGGAAATACAATCCGGGTAGGTCTTCACGCTATCGTCTCTCCTTGTCATCCGGAAAACAGCGATTGGGGCCAGCTTGTACCAGTCCTTGATTTCGTCTTCTACGCCTTGGGGTTAAAGTTTGGTAGGCCCCTGATAACCACCATGAACGGCTTCTCACCAGGGATGTGATGCGTGAAGTATTCCGCCTTGGAATCCTTCAGGTAATTGACGGCCACTTCATACTCCGCTTTTGTACGGAGCATCACCTTAGTGCCGATTCTGCTGAGTTTGTACTCGGCTGCGACAACCAGCGATGCGAAATCGCCAATCAGCGTGTTGACTGGCACTTTCTTCACCACCAGTGGAGGAAGCTTCACTTTTGCCGTACTTGGGCCGGCAGAATTCTCGTCATCGACGGTGTTGCCGAAATCACCGAAGTCGCGGTGACATCGTCGTGCGGTGACTCGTACCATCGGAATGGTCGTGATGATTCTTCTTCTTCTTGGTCTGCTTCAACACTGCTGGTGTGGTATTCCCAACATCGGTTGGACGAATAGCGTACCTATTCGAAATAGGTACCGAGCTACCCTCACCACTGTTCATCTTCTCCGCTTTTTCTCGGAGCCTGCTCCGGGAGCGCTGCCTCCCCATCACCCGATGCGACCGGCACTACTGTCGACGCGAATAAACGCGCAGTAGATCTGCGAACGTTTGGGACAAACTGGAAACTTATCAATCAACTCGACAGTGCGAGCAAAAACCGAACTGTGCTGCTTGACGGTCAAGCAGATAATGCTGCAGTCAATTTGTCTTTGTTTGTCTTACTTAGGCATTTTGATTAGCATTCTAAGCCCCACCTATTTTATATATTTTGCTAATATACGTCTAAATTTGCCAAGCTAGCTCAATCAGGGTGGGTCTAATGGTCACAACAAAACACATGCTAGGTACATTTTCAATCTCAGAAATCAAGCTAATAAAAACTTTAAATCAGGCAAATTCGTATTTATGGGATTCAAAGGGTTGGATTGAACCTGCATGGTTCCCACGCACAGAGACAAAGCTAAGTGTGGGCAAAATCCTCCAAAATTAAAATTGCGAATACATATGCTTTTTTTCATTTGGGTTATAATTTAATGTCTTGGTCTTGTGTTATGCTTGAATCTAAAGAGCTCTAACCTTTCCTTCCTCGATGGCAACCCGGGTTACTTGATGTTGATGGTGATGCTTGCTGAACCGGAACGACGTTGAAGTTGATGATCACGGACCGCACTATCCACACGGCTTGAGCAATCGGCTCACCGAAGATTTAGTAGACCGCCGAATAGACTGGAGTAACGGCAGCAAGACCGACTGTGCTTCGCTATCGGCGAGTGGATGATGCTGGAAGAAAACCAACTCTGCAATCGGCGATCGACGACTCTTCACGGTCTTGTGAGCTGAACCTCTCGCAAGAAGTTTCGCACGGTTTGGTGCGTAATGCCAGCCCAGTTTCGTTATCATGGTCGGTTGGAAATACTATGCTTAAGGGGAAGTTTACCGGCCCAAAAGTAAAAATTTAGTTTAGGAACGTTTTTGTTTTTCTTAAAATATTGGGAAAAATTATCAACAATCCAAGAAAATCAGTTTCTTCCTAAGATTCTTGACAAAAATTACATGTAATCATATTTTTTTCTATCTTATCATCAAAAAAATCAAGACCAACAATTGAAATGGCCTTAACTCCATTTAGTAAACAAACCTTGTAAGGCCATTTTCTCGCGAACCGAAGTCCGCAAAGACAAACCAACATAATGAAAAGGTAGGGGAAATTCTCCTCTACCCGTATGTGGTTTAGGTTTGCGAATGAAGGTTTCAGTTCGCGAGAAAATGGCCTTTAAGGTTTGTTTACAAAATGGATTTAAGGCCATTTCAATTGTTGGTCTTGAAATTGGACTCTCAGCAAAACCGAAAAGTTGATGTTTTGTGGTTTTTTGAGTCCAACTTTATGCCATGATGACTTAAAAAAATATTTTTTACCCAAATTTTCTTTAGAAAATTAGAAAAAATGCAATTTCTTTTAGATTTTTGATATCTTTTTCCAAAATTTTTAGAAAAATCGAAACGTAATTTTTTTTCGGAACGGTGAACTTCCCCTTAAGGGTGGTCGAATCGAGTCACTCGTATCGGTCGTTGTTTCCGCAGATTGTGGATGTCAGCGAGTGATGCCAACTTTCACTGTAGTTGCACAAAATGGTCGCTACCCACGGCCGAGAAGACTACCGGCAACGTGCCGAACCTGCACCACTATTGACGGCCTTGGAGCTTCAACCCGAGTACAAAGCTCTCGATAGTACAATGGACCACGCACGTTACCCGTATGGTGCACGATAACGCCGATAGGTTTCGGTCTTTACCAAAGGACTTTCCATCGAATCAAAATTACTTTAATTAACTATACCACACATTTTCTTGATGGCTGGTTAATTGCTTCACCGAAAAAGCACTATCGGTTATAATCAATGCTAGCCGTAGAAATTTACTGATTTTGATGGTGATATCTATCACCTTAAAGTGACACATTTGATAAGTTAAAGTTGAATTGAATTTCAAATCACTTAAAATTTTTTAAACCAAACTCCCGCAATTGACAGGTTTAATAGTTATAAACTTATTCACTTTTAGGAACGTCTCAAAGCTAACTTGTGTGACTATCAATTTGTGACGGGTTGAGTTGTAATATATCAACTTTACACGCGGCCGTTTGTGATTGGCTCGGTTATCAGAGAGTGATTTGGATGGTATGAGTAATGGCATCTGAAATGATATATCAGTTGAACTGATGCATCTCTAAACAAAACGAACGCTTCTCGTGGTAAGCGGTTCTGGCCCGTTCTAGACTAACTCATGCATTTGTCTAGCCGTTTATGGAGCTTCTCAGATATTCTGTGTCAGTTGGCTAATAGCCAGTTGAGGCGTTACAATCTTTATACCAAACAAATGTTACGTTCAATCTTAATAAAATGGTGTAGTTAAACCTGAATTTCATTAATAAATGCCCATGCTATAAGCGTTCAAAACCTGACACTATTTTGCCACACAATTTCAAAACTTAGTTCTACGTAAAAGTTACCGGAATTAAACTTTATTTTTACTCAATTGTAGTTTTTTTTTAACAATATATTCCAGGAAAAAAATTAACGTCAAAATCCATGTCTTTTTAGTTTGTCGTTATGTCTTCTGTAAAAATGTGTGGTCCTGAGAAGGACTGGCTATTTGATCTCCACTACGTTGTCCAAATGCGACAATAAGCTTCAGTACGACATCTTTCTTAACTTTAACCTCATCCCACACCTGCCCGATATCATCCGGTCAACTCTCCACAAATCAGAGATAAATATGGAAAATCGCCAGCCGGAACGGATATCGGGTAGGTGCGGATAGCTTAATGCATAAACAGGTCGTTGAAGAGGTGAGTCTACTTCCACCTCACCCCACCCCATAGTCTTATAAATGTTCAAAGTGCTCAAAGAAATGTTTTTTTCATATCTGGTTTTCTGAAGAAATATTTATCAATTTGTGATATTTATAGATTTATTAGTTTCAGTTAATTGACATCAGTAAAGGAAGAACAAAAAATCAATCGATTATTCAAAAATCAATTAACAGTAACATATCGACATCCCTATGTGTGTTCTTCGCAAATCTGAATTGTAGTGTCAAGATGGGTTTGATATAGAGTGGTATTAAATGTAAATTCTGACTCATGCCTGTTTCAATTTTGACGGCGCTGTTGAGCTTCACCGTTCATCTTCTTGCTTTTTGCAATGCAACTATCACAACAGCACCCGTAGGACTATGAAGTGGCACTCACATACCCCGGAACATTTAGTTAGAACGATGAAATCTCGGCAAGTGAAAACTGATTCTGCCATAGTTGCAGAAAACTCGTATTACTTTTCATATTACCTCCCGGTGAAAGCATCTAACATTGCGTTTGAAATTTATGAGCTTTCGAGTCTTCTCATTGTGTAGAAGCAGGAAAAGTTGCTTATTAACTTTGGCGTATGAGGTGAAAGATAGCTACAAATCTACAAACAAGTTAAATATTTGGTATGCAACGAAACCAAACTTGAAAATATATGATGTGAACTTTTTTTTTTTGCTTAATGTAAGGCATGGATCGAGTCACTAACAAGTTTTACAAATTAATAAAGATGTTTATCTGAAAAAATAAAAACATAAGTCAGAGCTTACCAAAGGCGCCTCCCTTAGCTCAATCGGTAAAGGCGCAGGTATAAAGCAAGACCATGCTGGTCCATGATAGTGAGCTTTCACCAATTATGAACAACTATTTGAGCAACTTGTTGTCTGAAAAATATATGAGTTTATCTCATGGAAACCGACAACTTCACGAATTAGGCGTTGTGTCCGCTATAGGGCCAAGTGCACCGGACCTGCAAGGACCATTGCAAGATACCTTAGACAATTTGTCTACTTCTATGAAGCTGGGTATTAAATTCTCTCCGGAGAAAACCGAGTTGGTTTTTTGTTTTCTAGGAAGCATCATCCTGCACAGTTACAGCTTCAGTTAATGGGTAAAACAATCACTCAAAGTATTTCTTTTAAGTATTTAGGTGTCTGGTTCGATTCTAAATGGACATGGGGAAAACATATTGCGTATCTGAAACAAAAATGCCAGCAAAGGATTAATTTTCTTCACACAATTACCGGAACTTTGTGGGGGGCCCACCCGGAAGATCTGATCAGGTTGTACCGAACAACAATCCATTTTGGAAAACGGCAGCTTTTGCTTCCAATCCGCAGCAAAAACACACATCCTTAAGCTGCAACGGATCCAATACCGTTGCCTTCGTATTGTGCTAGGCTGTATGCACTCGACTCATACGATGAGCCTCGTAGTACTCGCGGGTGTTCTCCCACTGACAGATCGTTTCGCTGAGCTGTCTTTCCGGTTTCTCATCCATTGTGAAGTAATGAATCCTTTGGTAATGGAAAACTTTGAGAAGCTGCTCGTCCAAAATCCTCAAACAAGATTCATTAGTTTGTGCTATGAGTACATGACGCTGGAGGTTGGTCCTTCTTCATTAATCTCCAATCGTGATTGCTTTCAAGCCTTCTATAGTTGATCTGTAAATTTTGATCTGACCATGATGCAATTCCATGGATTTGAATACCAGATCACCATCGGTCGATGGATGTTCCCTCAATTTTTTGCAATCAAGTACCACCATGTAAGTAACGTTACAAGTTTTTTCACAGATGGGTCAACCGTAAATTCTTCCACTGAATTTGGTGTATTTAATCAATTTCATAGCGCCTCTTATCAACTGCAAAACCCCTGTTCCGTATATGTTGCGGAACTACGCAGTAGAACGAATTGGCTTACCACCTTCTGACCATTATTTAATTTTTACGGATAGCCTTAGCTCATTGGAGGCTATTCGGTCAATGAGGCCGATGAAGCACTCCTCGTATTTCCTGCCTGAAATATGATCCAAACTGAGTGCTTTATCCAACTGCTCCTATACTATCGCCTTAGCTTGGGTCCCATCTCATTGCTGTATTCCGGGTGATGAAAAAGCGAACTCGTTGGCTAAGGTGGGTGCTATGGAAGGCGATATTTTTGAGCGACAAATTGCTTTCAACGAATTTTTCTCCATTGCTCGTCAGCAAGTCCTCATCAGTTGGCAACTAAAATGGAATGACGGTGATTTGGGCAGATTGGTTACATTCAATTCTGCCACAGGTGTCGAACAAACCATGGTTCAAAGGCTAACGTCCAATCACTGTTCGTTAGACTCGCACTTCTAACGAATTGGGCTCTCAGGCAGCAATTTATGTGCGTGTGGCAGTAGTTATCACGATATCGAGCATGTTGTTTGGTCATGTGCCCTACACCGTGTTTCCAGATCTGAGTTATCCACATCCCTCAGGGCCCGAGGAAAACAACCCGCGATACCCGTTAGAGATGTCTTGGCTACCCGAGATCTCGACTATTTTAATTTAATTTCTGTGTTTTTGAAACGGATAGATCTGAAGATTTAGTAGTTAGTGTCATCTTTTGTTCTCCCAAGTTGTTAGCTGCCCATCGGTGTACCCCCATGTTTGTATTTTTCATCAGTACGTCACTTAGTTCGAGATCAAGAGCACATTGCTCTTCAAACCTTGTGTTCTCAATACCTAACCTGCAATCCATTTGTTGCAATTTGTTACCCCTACACGGGAAAAAAATCCGATCTCCAAAATGAGAAAAATGACTCATGATTTGATGAACACAGCGTGTTTTCATGTTGTGAAAATACACCATGAATAATATTCATGATATCATGAGCAACTTTTCCGTAACACAGCAAACATTCCCAAAATCATGAATCATCCGAGTTGAAATGAGCATGAGCATGAGCATAATTGACCACCCACGGTTGCTACTCTGTTATTGCCAGACCAGCTGTAATTACACAGAGAACCAATAGACGATGCTTGGGACTAGCCATCCTCCTCAATGTGTAAAAACTGGTGATCTCGAATTAGGCAATACCAGCGCCAGCCGCGCCTGAACGCAGGTCAAGAAAGGAATGGGTAGGAATGTGTTGACGTGACACTCGCTTTGATGGAAGCCGAGGAGTCCTCTGCACTTCCACGAGGAATCACAGGGATGTTGCGTAAGAGGGTTGGGTTAGCAGCAGGGTTCGTTTTGGTAAACGATAAGCTGAATTGATGTCCTAACGATCGTATAACGCGAAGGAGCTTGGGATTGAACTCACGGTCTTCTGCTCAGTAAGCAAAAAGGTTTGCCACTAGGCAGACGAGCTCCTTTTTAATCATTGACGAATCTTGAATGTGGATGGGCTTGAGATTAGAATCATGATGTTCTGCTCAGTAAGCAAAAACGGTTGCTTTAAGGCCACCGAGCCTGTCATATCACATTATAGCGTTACTCAAGTTTTTATAACTATTCAAACCCGGCACCGACGACAACGAAAAGTTTTACAAAATATACGATAAAGAAGCGATATTTTAATATTTCCAATATGAAAGGATCTTTGAAATCCTAAAACTAAAAGCTACGAAAGAGTACTTAGGCCTTCATTAAGATCCACTTTCACGTGACGTTCAATGTTTCGATTTTCTCTTTACGCATGGTTCAGACAATCATAACAAGCTATGACCGACGTGACGATTGTTTAAGACCTGGTTAAACAAGCTATTCAAATGAAATTACGTTCTCTAATTTCACTTGGAATGTAATGAACAACAGAAATACGCGATAATTCATATTTTCAGCGATTGATGTTTAATTTTAAATATACTAACGGTTCTGCCTACGACTACGACGGCGATTGCGACAGCGACTACGACGGCGCCTACGACAACGACAACAGAGAATTTGTAACTTACCATTTGTCTAGGATAAACACCTTTGCCCGGCACCTCCACTGGTTCTTCATGTACGCTATCTGTCACTGTTTGCAAAATATCTAATAGCAATTACCTTTGTTGTGATACTTCCTGTATTGCCATGGTGATCTGGGAGGAGGCGGTTCGCATCTAGTGCTTTCCCCAGGAACCGTTCACGGCCACCAGCTACCGCCCGTCCAGACTTGGGCATATCCAGCGAGACATCCTTCAGCTAACTCACAATCTCCGACACTCAATGCAAATCGCAGGCACACTTACGCTAGTTACAAAAAAAAAAAAAAAAAAACATCCGTGCAAAGAAACGGATCCAATAAACGTCACTCTTGCGAAAGCACACCCGTCGTCGTCGAACGGCAAAAAAAGGAATCGGTGGGCAATTTTGTGATACGGATTTCCAAAATCAAACGGGAATGCACGAATTTCACCACGCCCAACTGAGAAACACGTTCAGAAGCACTTATGGTACACTTTCGTTCGAAAACACTTAATTTTTTCAAAAATAGTTGCGAGTGAACCAACATCATCACCGCGTAAATAAACTAAAATTTAAATTATCACTCGCGATGCCACGAATTTCTGGACCTGGAGAAAAAATCAAACAACGCAGATAGCGTTAAATCTTCTGTTGCTTGCAAACATGATGAATCATGTTTTCTTTCTCGATTCTAAAACTTCTCGGAAAGCGAGAAAACCACCACTCACACACGTATAACCGTCCGGGAGGAAGAGTGCCAGCGCTAATCCGGCAAATGCAGCCGAAAAATATGAAAGCGAATGCACGCACAAAACAGAGAACACACTTAATACAGAACCGTATCCAAAGGCGTTCGAAACTCGACTCTCCATGAATCATCCGAGTTGAAATCATGAGCTAAATTCATGGCTTTAACTTTTAACCAAATATGTAAAAAGAATAAAATAAAGCATCAAACTGGATTCGAACCAAGAACCTTGAGATCATTAAACCCATACTTTGACCACTAGACTATCAGTACTTGTATAAGATGGAAGACAAAAGGCGTATAAGAGATACCTAAGCAGTGTAACGCTTGTAGCGGTCTTGATTCCACTGCATTATGAAATCATGAATTTCCATGACGAAATCATGAATCATTGTTACGATTTCATGGGATGGCAAGTTTTTTTTTTTTCATTTCATGATTTTTTATTCATGAAACTGGAATCGGATTTGTTTCCGTGTATCCTCGAGATAACCACGAGTAATCGGTCCCCGCTTTACTAACGATAGTTTTAACGATTAATATCGGCTCCGCAAAGCTACAGCAAATGAGCCTGGTAAAATAGACGCATTATAAAAAGAGGACATGCTGGAGGTGGCTGGGTTCAATTCCCGGTCCAGTCTAGGAATTTTTCGGGTTGGAAACTTCTCGACTTCCCTGAGCATATAGTACGATTGTACTTGCCACACAATTGTGCAAATGCAAAAATAGTACAGGCATCGAAAGCTCTCAATCAATAATAGTGGAAGTGCTTCTAGAACACTAAGTTGAGAGCACGCAATAAGCTAATATGCGATAAGAGCTGTTAGCATTCCAGGTAGAAGCTTTAGATATCAGACCACCCAGCAAAAATGTGGCTTTGTTAAGAACAGCAGAGATAAGCGGGAAGGAATGACTCACCAATGGACGGTACGTCAACGATGCGATTGATTTTAGTCTCTCAAAATGTAGACAAGTTTATTTTCGGTTTCAATTGTTGGTGAATCTTGGTATGAAGTCAGATGATTCAAAACCGTTTGTGTTTATTTTTGCTGTCGACAGAAGCAGGCGTACCTTTGTGTATTACGATCAATGTGTGTTACGATAAATATGTGTTACGATCAATGTGTGTTACGATTAAAATTTGGGCTAACAAGAACGCGTAAATTTTTTTTTTAAATCAAATTCTTGTTCTTTTTGAAGTTCAATTAGTATAAAATACTAGCTCAGCTTCCTGTCAACTGAATCCCAATTGCAGGGCATTTCGTTTAACTTCTGCAATCAGATTCTGTACAACCACCTCGTCCGCTTTGTTCACCGAATAATGTCAGTTTTCCTTAAACTGCTTCTCGCTTCCAACAGTTTGTTTGGTCTTATTCAGATTCCGCTTGAAGATGGCTCAATATTTTTCGATTGAGTGGAGCTATGGCGTATTAGGAGGGCTTTTGTCCTTAGGCACCACCAGGTACGTTTCTGGCGGCATACCACTCCATTGCCTTTGGCTTTCATAATGGCAGGATGCCCAATCTGGCCAAAACAGCACGAAACAAACGTTTTCCTTGAGAAAAGGCAGCAGACGTTTTTCCAGACAATCGTTCACGTAGATTTCCTGGTTGACGGTCCTGGTTGCAATGAAAATGTCGCTTTTCAGTTAGCCTGCCAAACCAGATATATCTTAGTGAACTTCGACAGTTTCATATGCCTGAAAATGTCTGACACCTTTCCCCTTCCGGATGCCGTATAAAACTCCTACCCAGGAAGCTTTTTGAAGTCTGCCTTGACGTAGGTTTCGTCATCCATTACCACGCATTTGAACTTCGTCAGCATTACCGTGTACAGCTTCCGCGATCGTGTTTTTGGCCGTCTTGATTTGTTTATCGTTAGAGTGAACTATATTGTTAATACAGAATATTTGAGGAAGTCTACAATTAGTGAACGAAACATCTGTAAACAGATAATCACTAATAACGGAATTAATAGGAAATAACTCAACCCGAGCGGCGCAGGTGCTGAAGTGGTAAGCGTGATTGCCTCTCACCCCAGTAAGTCTGGGTTCAATCCCAGTCGGTGCCACCGGGATACTCTGAGGCATAACATCTCAGATCACGCCTTCCTTCGGTCGTTGGTCCCCGGTTCATGAGTTGATGGGTCGATAGGTACCCGTAAAAAAGATAACCATACAATTACCATAAAATAAAATACAGTTACAACGAAATCTATTGTCAACAATCTATTTTATTTTACGTATATTGTACAAGAAATTTTAACATATTGTTATTACAATAGATGTACAATACGTCCCATATTGTAAGGATTTTCAACAATAGAACAACATTACAATTAACGGTAAATGGCTCAAGTTTGTTCGGGAAAAGGGGATTTTTCCCCTTGTTCTATTGTAGATTTCCCCATTTACCATAGATTCTATTGTGGAAATAATGAATTCTAAAGTTATTTTATTGTTGTAGACAGTACGATTTATTGTGAATACAATAAATTCTATTGTATGTTCACAATACATTTCATTTAATCTCTATGGTTCTTTTTTTAAGGGAAGGGTCCAGGTGTGGGAGCTGCCTCCCTGGCGTCGGTAGCATTGGTGCTCAGCACGGAAAACAAGATCGACGGAAAACAAACCAAGGAAAAAAACTCAACTCACTCAAAAGCTCTTAATAAATTCAGTATCAACTAAAATTCTTCTGCTCAGAACACCGTTCTGGTAGCTGTAAGAAATTTGCAAAACGACGATGACAACGAATAACATAACAGTGACAGTCTAGCCAACTATGGGTCGAAGCTCAAGCATGAGGCGCAACAGTTTATGTCTTAGTGTGAACCGTGGCAACGTCCATGCCCGTCAGAGCCAACCCTCTCTATTCATAGTATAGGAGGTAACGAAAGCCAGGTGCAATCCATCGTCGTTGCTTAGCAAAAAGAAAAAAAAGGAAAACTAACAGGTATACTCGCCCGTTGGCGACCCACCGCCGCTTCACCCTTCGCGTTCACTGAAAAGCTGTTCCTTGCCGAGTCCATTAATATTAATACTGATTGCAGTTAGAGCTCTTTAGACGAAATCAGCGGAAACAAATTGCTTCTTCCGTTTTGCTGTTCTCTTTCTTCGGCGGCTTTGTTTCGCTCCACCATGGCTTCAAACTAAACGCCGGTTATTTTGCACGTTCCTCTATGGACTTGGAAGGAACCAAAAGCTACTGCCACCGCTGCCACCACAGCCGACCGAGCTTGACTTCCGAAACCGAGCTATCACCATCAACCGTGAGAGGGAAGTTGTTTGCTATTGTTGTGCTGCTACACACAAAGTATACTGGAGCATCGGTAGAGAGGAGTATTTCGGGAACGTGACATGTGACAAGCCTTTTCTTTTGTAGTTACACCGTCTGCCATCATCGTAGCACAACACGTTGAATGTGGGTGGCTGTCTGCAGGGTGGTGTGGTCATAAGGTCCTATGCGAACGCTTCTACACAAGCATTAAACATGGAAAGGCGTTTAGGTAGTGTTATTTTTTTCCTGTTGATTGAGCGTGGAACGTTTAACGAGGACGTTTAAAGGACTGTTTCACATTTCAATGTTATTTTTATATTAACAATAATTATCGATTGAATACTGCTGAATGTTGCACACGCTATTATGATCATGGTTTTCATTTGTAATTTGCACCTTCAACGGAATCGATGATGGTGTGTTAAAAATTGTCTAACATACCTTCCAATAGGTCTCACAATTGAGGGAGCAGAGCCCGATTTACGATGATGGAATATGGGTGTAAATACATGTTTCTTTTTTGCTTTATTATAGAGATTTCAGCCAGTGGCTGAATGGGTCCCCCATTGCTTATGATATAATTACAATACATGTACTAATTAATCATTGCTGTGCGTTTTGGATTTTATTGTCGCGTTATATGTCGAATGACATAAAACACAGGAATCTTTTTCAGTCATAATTGTTTAAAAATTTTAAAATAAATTTAAAATTTCTGCTTCTAAGGTTGTCCTCAATATAAGCTGTACGCTGCAACTTTCAAAGCAGGCGCCTCCGATAGCTCCGATGTAAGTAGATGTGAAAAATGGTATTGAAAGCAATCTGGGTGAAAAATATAGTGCTGTTGTTCCCACTTCGGTGCCAAGATTCAAAATAGTGGGCATGAGTGATTAGTTTTCCTCCGATGTCTTCATTGACTACTTAAAAAGTCAAAATGAAGACATCGCTATTAATGATGTAAAAGTAGTGAACATGTTTGAAAATCCATGCTTCACTAATAACAAGTTTAGTGTTGTAATTGAAGTCGATGTCGATACGTATAAATGTGTGTTATGTGCGAAAAAAGTAAATGTAGGGTTTGATCGGTGCTCGATAGTTCCCGCGATTAATGAGTTAAGATGCTTCAAATGTGGAGAATTTGGGCACATGAATTTGCATGGATTGCAAACATTGTGAGAGATGCTCTAGGTGCTGCCAACAACACTAAACGTCGGAGTGTACGTCAACTATATTGAAATGTATTAATTGTTTGAAAATAAATAAAGAACGTAAAATGAAATTGGACGTCAACCATGCCGCATGTTTGCTCTATAAAATACTTTTTGATCAGAAGAAAAGCAGCTTGCGTTTCAATAAATAGCAGCCAAATTCCAGGAATGTGAATCAATTCGATATTCTATACTTGAATATTGCGGGTTTGTTAACAAACTACGTAGCAATACGTCAGATTGTTGAGGAAAAACGTTCTCTTTTAGTTTTCTTATCTATTGTAGAAACCGAAGCTTTTGATCAGTATAGTATTCCGGGATATATTGTTGCTGCTTGTTTATCACATTCTAGACACACTGGCGGTGTTGCTATTTATGTCAAAGAATCAGTTGAATTCAACCTTCGTACCAACGAAGTTATTGATGGCAACTGGTTCTTGGGCATTACAGTTGTACGTGGCATGAAGATGGGTAATTATGGTGTTTTGTATCATTCTCCCAGTTCTAGTGACCAGCATTTTGTTGAAGTTTTAGAGAACGGGCTCGAGACATTACTTGATTCTAGGAAATTAAATATATTGGCTGGTGATTTTAATATTAATTGGCGCGACAACCATAATTCGAATCATTTGAAGCGTTTAGCTGAGTTTTTTTTTAATTTAAAGCAAACGGTAAATGAATATACGCATATTTCCAGGCACAGTAGAACTTTAATTGACCACGTTCATTCCAATTTTGATTCCATTTGTTCAGTTACGGATACTGATTTGAAAATAACCGATCATGAGACCTTGATGATTAATGTCTTAGACCATGTTAACGATAACGATAATTTTGTAAAATTGAAGTGCTGGAGGAAAGCTGTTTCGAATCTTGTTGAGAGGAGCGTGGGTTTTCCATTCACGGCCGGTAACTTAGATGAATCTACAGCTGTTCTTAATTACGCTTTGAAAACGTGCACCAATCAACTAGTTGAGCAAAAGTTTGTTTCTTTGAAAAACTCGAACAGCTGGTACAGTTTGGATCTTTTGCGTCTTAAACGGAAAAGGGACAAATGGTACAAAAAGTTTTGTAGATCAAATAATGATAATCATAGGAATAGAGACACAACTGCGCATAAGAAGTATTCACAATCGATAAAGAAAACTTGTTGTGAATATGTTCAAAGGAAGGTTGATCAGCATCAAAACAACGACAAAGAGTTATGGAAAATTAGGAAATCTTTATTAAAACCTAGTAATTGCAAACCGCGGTCCTTAACTTTTAATGGCTCATTAAAACAGTCAGAACAACTAATTGCAGCTAAGTTTAATGATTATTTCGTAGATAGCGTTTCATTGATTAATCAATCTATTGAATTGGTCGATGAACCAGACGAAATAAAACAGCTAGTTAATAGTAGTTGTAGATTTGAAGTTTTTCACCCAATCACATTAGATGAACTTAGAGTTATTTGCTTTTCATTAGGAAAATCGGCTGGAGTAGATAATGTTAATGCTAGAGTTATTCAAGATTGCTTTCATGTCATAGGCCACATCTTGCTGGACCTTATTAATGAATCATTACAAACTGGACATGTTCTACAAATTTGGAAGGAATCCTTAGTGGTTCCTATCCAAAAAGTTGCTGGAACGATTAAAGCCGAAGAGTTTCGTCCCATCAACATGTTGCACACATTAGAGAAAATTTTAGAACTTGTTGTTAAAGGCCAGCTGTTGGAGTATTTAAATAGTAATAGTTTGTTGATACCAGAACAATCGGGATATCAGGAAGGTCATTCTTGTGAAACCGCGTTGAATTTGGTATTAGCGAGTGGAAAAATAACTTGGAATGTAAAGATACGTTTGTTTGCTGCTTTTTTGGATCTTAAACGCGCTTTTGAAACAATTTCTAGGCCCTTATTGTTAAGATCAATCAAGCGCTTTGGAATTACGAGTTCTGCATATAAATGGTTTGAAAGCTATTTGCCTGACAGAACTCAAAGGACTGTTTAGAATGATTCTGTTTCCAGTCCTATGGGGAATAGCCTTGGAGTGCCTAAAGGAAGTGTATTAGGACCCCTGTTATTTATTATGTATATTAATGACTTGCGACGTGTTTTGCGATTTTGCAACAGTAATCTTTTTGCAGATGATACTGTGTTATTCATTGCAGCTAAGGATTTAAATGATGCCGTTTTACACTTGAATGAAGATTTGCATTCTCTTAGTAGATGGTTGAAGTAAAAGCCTTTGAAATTGAATACAAGTAAAACTAAATTTATGGTAATCTCGCGGAATCGAGTAAATGAGAACGTCTCTGTTGTACTTGATGATGAGACTATTGATCGCGTTCAGAAGATTAAATATACTGGCGTGATAATTGACGACACACTTAATTTCAACTCTCACATTGACAATGTCATCAAGAAAATTGCCACGAAGTATGGAATTCTATGTCGACTGAAAAACGATTTTACTATTGCCAGTAAAATACAGCTATACAAATCAATCATCTCTCCTCATCTTGACTTTTGCCCTTCCATTTTATTTCTGGCCAATGCAACACAAGTATCGAGATTACAGCGCTTGCAGGATAAAATAATGCGTTTGATTTTGAGATGTAATAGATTCACTTCCTCAACTTTGATGCTAGACGCCTTACAATGGTTGTCGGTGAAGCAAAGAGTTGTATATTTGACTATGGTGTTCATTTTTAAAGTAATTAATGGTTTGCTGCCTTGATATTTGTGCGATCGAATTGAAAGAGGAAGTGACTTTCATAGATATTACTAGAAATGCGGTTGAAATAAGAACACCACATTTCTTGACTTGTGCTTCACAAAATTCATTGTACACTGGAACCTCCATTTAAGAACCAAAACGGGGGTTCGTAAATCGAATTAGTGCGTAAAAAGAAACTCGTAATTTGGGATTTACTTCGTAAAGAGAAATCTCGTTATTTAGGATTTACTTCGTAAAAAGAAAACTCGTTACGTGGGATTTACTTCGTAAAAAGAGATTTTTGAAAATATTGTCAAATACCCCACAATATGGTATTTTTGGAATCAGGATGACGTGTAGGGACCAGAAATCAATGTCCTTCAGGTTACAGAAAATCTTGGAAATTCTGCCAAATACCCCACAATATGGATATTTTTTGGAATCGGAGTGACGTGTAGGGACTGGAAATCGATGTGTGATGCCATTTTGAAATCCAAGATGGCGGCTTCCGGTTACAAGAAAACTTCGAAATTCTGTCAAAGACCCCACAATATGTGACGTGTAGGAACCGGAAATCGATGTGTGATGCCATTTTGAAATCCAAGATGGCGGCTTCCGGTTACAAGAAAACGACGAAATTCTGCCAAATACCCCACAATATGGATATTTTTTGGAATCGGAGTATCGTGTAGGGACTGGAAATCGATGTCTGACGCCATTTTGAAATCGAAGATGGCGGCTTTCGGCTACAGGAAAACAGAAAAATACCGTTGAATACACAACAATATGGATATTTGTGGAATCGGGGTGACCTGCGATATCCGGGAATGCATGTCTGACGCCATGTCGAAATCCAAGATGATGACATCCTGTTACAGAAACACTGAAAAATACTGTCAAATACCCCACAATATGGGTTTTTTGGAATCGAGGTGACTTATTAAGACTGAAAACCCATGTATGACACCATTTTGAAATTCAATATGGCGACTTCCGGTTACATAAAAACATAAAAATAATGTTAAATAACCTACAATATGGGTATCTTAAGAATCGGGGTGACGTGGTGGTATTTGCCATTTTTTCTGTTACCGAAAGCCGCCATCTTGGATTTCAAAATGGCGTCAGACATAAGTTTCCGGTTCTTACACGTCACTCAATTCCAAAAATACCCATATTGTGGGGTATATGACAGAATTTCCAAGCTTTTTCTTACCGGAAGCCGCCATATTGGATTTCAAAATGGCGTCAAACATCGATTTCTGATCCCTAAACGTCACTCAGATTCCACAAATACCCATATTGTGGGGTATATGACAGAACTTCCAAGTTTTTATGTAACCGGAAGCCGCCATATTGGATTTCAAAATAGCGTCAGACTTCGATTTCCGGTTCCTACACGTCACTCCGATTCCAAAAATACCCATATTGTGGGGTATTTCACCATATATCCCGGTTTCCCAAAATCACAAATAAAAAACTCGTTATTTGGAATTTACTTCGTAAAAAGAAAACTCGTTATTTGGGATTTACTTCGTAAAAATAGGGACGTAAATTGAATACTGCGTAAAAAAAGACTTCGTAAACGAAGGTTTCAGTGTATTATAAAGCAATAAATGTTTTCAATTCGATGTCTAGACATATCAAACGTTCAGCAACACTTACAGAATTTAAAAGATACTGCATTTCAAACGTTAAAACTGTCTTTTGAACAGTTATCCAGCGATTTTTTTTATGAATTAACAAATTATGTATCTTGACGAAATTATCTCTAACGGATTATTTTATATGAATAGCTGTCATTTTTAATATTTGATTTAACAGTAGATTAATTAAAAAAAAGTAGTCTACAAAAGTTTGAGCCTCGCGCGCGTATTACGGATATAGAGGACTGAATTTAACATTTGATAAAAAAAAAATACAATTTTGAAGCTTATTTGGAAGATACCTTGAGTTAGTAGTAAGTTTTCTGGCAAATGTTGGGGGTTCGTAAGCATTCCTGAATTGCTGAAAATTATGATAGCATCAGATTGCGGGGTTGCTAGTGTAATAGGATGCTTTGTTGATTGTTCATTAACTATGGATTGCTTGTAATACTTATGAATATTTTAGGTGGACAAAAAGGCGAACTAAGAGGTGGACGCCTGAGTGGTAGCTTTGATTTGCGGTTCGGTCGAGGAAATTTTCTCGACTTCCGTGGGCGTACTTGCCACACAATATATAAATTCATGCACTAGAAGGCTCTCAATTAATAGCTGAGGAAGTGCATCTAGAACACTAAGCCGGCTCATTGTGATTTCCTGTAGCGTCCTTTTTCGTGGTACACTTCGCTATTTCACATGTAAAAATAATAAAGTAATAAGGTGCACGTAGCTGAAACTACTAAATACTTGTTGTTTGCTGCGGGGAAGCAAGCAATGTCTAAAATTTGCGGATGTATAAACCACGTAAAACTTCAGTTGAGTGCTCTTGAAATTTCGAGGTATAATGGACTCTACAAGGAAACACCTTAATGCTCGCAAAAAAGCGTTAAAAGCCTTGAAGAAAAAGAAAAACTTCAAAAGCAAGACAACAAATTACTTGAAATTTATAGTGAAGATTCTATAGTCTTTAATAAATAAGTTTTTTTTACGTAGGACTTCGTTTTCTTTGCTATACTGTGGGTCACATTAAGAAATCGAAAATGAGGCATTTAACGAAAAAGAGAGGTGTTTTCAAACGCATATTTCTCCGAAGTATTCATGTGAAATATGTAATGCAATATGCTTTTCGACGGGGAATTTATCCAACAATTCTTTGGCATATAGTTGAATTAGTGAAATTTTTTAATCAACTAAGAAATTTAATGAAAATTGGACGCATCAGCAGTTCCCCAACATATGCTTAGATCACAAATTTGGTTCCAAACGAATCAAGCCGAAACCACAATTCCATTCGAACTTCAGATGTGTTTACCGTAATACACCGAATACAGGACAGTCCGTTAATTCGGACATTCTATTTTTAATTAATTAGTACGTCTGCTTTGCAACACTGTGATGTCAAAGATTTTCGCGTAGCTACCTCAGAGCTTTGCTACGACGATGATTATGAAGTTTTCTGTTGCGATAGGAATGCTGCTAATAGCCGGAGAGCTAAAGGTGGAGGTGTTTTAGTGGCTGTAAATTCTAGGTTTGAAGCGAGGTTACTAGAAAATAATGCTTGGATATGTTTAGAGCAGGTGTGGACGTCGATCAAACTGGGTGATCGTACCTTGTTTCTCTGGGCGGTGTACTTTCCTCCCGACCGTATACACGAGCGTGATCTCATCGAAACCCATTGCCAATCAGTTTTCTCTGTTCTGGATACCGCTAAAGCAACCGATGAAGTTATTGTGTTTGGTGATTTCAATCTCGCGGGGATTTCATGAAAAAAAAAATTTGCAACGGCTTCTTCCATCCTGATATGGATCACTCTGTCATCCATTCCAACGCTTCGCTCCTTCTGGACAATTGCAGCTCAGGCACTCTTTCTGAAATCAATCATGTTATTAAACAGAACAACCACAGTTTGCATCTTTGTATCCACGCACACACGTCACAGCATTTTTTCTATAACTATCTTGAAACAATACATACGGAATCCAGTGTTCAAGCGGCCAACATAGGCTAGTCCTTCTGCTGTATTGTCAAAGATGGAAGCAAAATTTATTCAAATGGGTCAAGTCTTGAAAACTAAGCTGTCACGCAGCTCCAGCTTGATACCCAAAAACGGTACGTATGGAAAGGTGAATAAATTTAGAAGTTATCTTTGATGAAAACATTCCATGTTTTGTTCAAACCCTTTCAAAAAAGAGAGGTAAAGTGCGGGATGTGCTTAGTAGGACGGAAATTAGATCAAAAACCCTATCGAAAACTAAACTAAACGTGATCAGATTCAAAAACCGCGAAGTCGTTGAAATTGGCTAAATCGACCGTGTGCAGTGCTCAAACGTTTCCGTGAGCGGCATACTATCGATCGCCAGGATAATAGCAAGCGTCGTAGTAGAGCTAAGGATCGGAAGCTGCATTCGAAGGTGTTGAGGCTGTCGGATTATGATATCGCCGAGAAATTCAATTCCTAGCCAAAGCACCGTCAGAAGGATTCGTCAGCGAGAAGTATTTTAATCTTTTCGAGCCAGTAAGCAACCAAATAGGACACTGAAGCAGAATCTAGTGGCCAAGAGACGTGCCCGGAAGTTGTATAATGGGGTTCTTACTAAGTACGAAACGTACGTGAAGATGGATTATGGGCAGCTTTCCGCAGTTCTATAAAGCCACTGGTCGGAGTGATGCCCATAGCAAGTTCAAATTCGTTTTTGCCGATAAATTTGCAAGAAAGCTTATGATCTGGCAAGGTATTTGCAGCTGCGAACAAAAAACCCAGGTTTTCGTAACAAACAAGGCTATGGACTCCAAAATGTACGAGCAGGAGTGCCTGAAAAAAATGTATTCTTCCGTACATTAAGGCTCACAATGGACCTGTACAGTTTTGGCCTGATTTGGCAAGCTGTCACTACAGCGGAGAAATTCTACAGTGGTATCGAGACAACGGGGTTAATTTCTTCGAAAAGAACATCAATCCACCCAACTGCCATCAATTTCACCCAATTGAGAAATATTGGGCAATTGTCAAACAGAAGTTGAAGAAAAGTTGAAAGGCGACTCGAGATGCGACAGAGATGAAGAGATGGTGGAACAAAACTGCCGCTCAGGTTAGCCAACAGAGTGTCTAAAATATGTGGTGGTAGTCGAAGAAACGTATGAGATTTCATCAAACCCAAATTGGAATAATTTTTCTCGCAATCTTTCCTTTAAAATGCAATAAATGTCCTTAATTTTGAGAGCTCAAAATTTTTATTTCATTAAGATGGTTCCGAGATACCTACATCCGTTTTTTAGGCGTCAAGATATTAAATGACTCAAGCTTTAGTCTCTAAAAACCAATGTTATAACTCTTCTTCTTTTGTTTCCCCACTTTAACGCTCTTACAAGAGCTTCCGCCTGGTCTAAAATCAGTGTCCCTTGAAAAACCACAGCTATTACTTGAGATGCCCAACCTGATAGATTTCCTCGACTGGACCGGGGATCGCACCTGTAGTTTATTAATGCCGGCTATCTCCAAAAAGGGTTCATACAATGCCATTTAATGTGAAATTGAATGTTAAAGACGGCCAAAATTCCATGAAACAGAGCAAAAGCCTTAAAACGCAAAAAAAAAAAAATCAAAATGAACGTTAAAATATACAACTTTCTGAATGAACCAACTGAAGTAAGACAATCAATTATGTACTCGCGTAAAGAAGTACCTAGGAATCATAAGCAACTGAATCATATACAATAGATATAAAATATAAGATATAACTTCATCCGTGATTGTGTGCAGAAGTAGATACTCCGTTCAGTTTACATCTTTACCAAGGACAAAGTAACAGATATTTTCAGAAAAGGACAAAGGGGCATGATTAAAGTTAGTAATTGTCAACCTGTAATGGTGGTGTTCTTCAAGAAGTCAATCCTCATGTCATTACTAGTCTTGTATAGAAGATCACATGTGGTGGAATGGCTGGGATTTGTTTTCGTTATGGAAATCAAAATGGGTCAATATTTGTCAGCTTACATTTTTTGTTAGACACAGCATTATTTTTAAACTGTAAGCTTAAAGCAAAATGTTACAGTACGAATACAAAAAAAAATCAGAGCACGGTTGACAAGTTCATCCAGCACCTAAACTGCCACACTGAATGGAAGCGTAGGAAATGTCTGAAATTATTTTAAACCACACAAAATAAGGAAGCATCATTCAACGTTCGAAACGGTGCTCCACTGTTCTCTCTGCCGGTCTGTTGACGATGATGATGAGTTGACGTTGTATAGCTGGCGCTTGAGAGTGCATCCTTCATAAAATGATTTAGAGTAAGATTCTGGTGGAGTGTGACCGTGCGGCGGCGGAAACGCAAAGTGCAAAAATAATGGAAAGCGTAAACAATTTTCCAGCAAACACTAACGCAGGGCTGTGGGAGAAACCCGCTGCCGACCAGAGGGTGATGGTTTCATGTCCTAATGCAAAGCGGTGAAGAATCGTACCCACCAAGACCGGATCACGGTTGAAATGGACGTCCGCTGGAGAAAACGAGAGAGGTTTGCAAACAGGATGTACAATTTTAATAACATTCACTTCGTTTGCGATCCCGTTTTGCTTTTGGCTCATGCACTTCTTGAGGAAAATGTTGCAGAAGAATTGGATAGCGCTGAGGTAGTTGTGCAAGTTCGTTATGCTTGTTAGAATGGCAATTTTAATGATGTGGCTTTTCAATTAGACAAATTAGATACGGTGGAGAAAATTAAAGGATTAAAGGAAATTAAGGCTTTTTAAGAGTTTGCATGTGTATATACACATGTGTGACGGTGTGTGAATCCAATTAAATTTTAGAAAATTCGGATATGAGTCCAATAAAATAGAAATTTTCGTGAGTGATTTATTTTACTATTATACGAGCTTGATTCACCTATAGAGTTAATGAATTCTATTTGATTATCCCGTTAAAGGCTGGGACAAACTTTTTATTTAAAAAGTAGAAGGGTCTGTCCCTAGGGGCACGAACGGAAGCTTGACGTAGGACCACTAGTGGACGGAATAAATGTGAAGAGCATTTAGTTCTTTTAATTAATCATTTTGTCAAGCTTCTGCATTCATGTTCCATCAGATGTCACTGCTGTTGGTTGCGGTGACATCTATGGGAAACTACACACAATCTGTTTTCCGTTAATTGTTCACTGTTCATTGTATCTTTTGTGCAGAATATGTAAAGAAGGAGGGTACTCTATTTTGTAACCTGTGCAAGGGAAATCACAAATCGACTGTCATCAAAATACATGGCGTGTTGAGAGATTGAGGTCGTGAGAGCAAATTTTCTCTCTCAAATTTGAATTTTTTTGGCTCTCTGGGGACTGGTAATCAGTGCGCAAAACAGTCAGGTTCATTGAGTCATTTTGATATGAATATGAACTGCCATCTGCCTCGTGAGAGTCTGAATGATTCAGAGGTAAACGAGTCACTGACAGCCGAGCACTCAGTCAGTAGCTCAGTCAACACGTTTATTCTGCCGTGATGGTACCCAATATTTGTTTTGAATGACTGAGCGTGCATTTTCTATGGAAAAATGACTCAATCACATGCTGTGTGAGTGAATGCAAGCGGTGTGCGTCGCCTGCTCGTGAGTGACTGAATGTTTTTGTTGGCTCTTTCATTGCTTCGTCCTTTACCGTTTGGTACAAACGGTCTGCACAGAGCAATGGATTGAATAGTGCAGTGCTTTCAAACTCAGCCTAGGCAGTCAATAATTTTAAGCTCTGCTGGTAATAAAGCAGGTTAAACTGTTTGGAGGAAAATCATTTTTATTTAATTGTAGCTTGTTTAACAATAATTTCCGGGAAAAAACTGAACGACATAGTCCCTGACTAATTTATTTAGGTTGTCGTTCACTTTTTTTGATCTGAATAAGCACCAAAAGCGAATTATTCCCACTTCTCTCAATTTCCTTATGGGAATTTTAATCACTTCCTACCAGCGGAACAGCACCATCTCTGTGGGCCGGATGATATGATTATTTGATCAATTATCTATTATCTCAACTCTTTCCGTTTTTGAATTGCAGACGACCGATGGCGGTTATCTCGAAGAACTTTGCGATGATGCTTGGCGCCTCTTTAACCAAGACCTTTTCCTTCTTTACCACGACCAGTCAATTGTTGCTTGTTGGGTGTGAAGGAGTGGACTAGCCACCACCTTCCTACTGCTGCTATTGCTGTTCACCACGCCGTCCGAAGCGAAAATGAGCTAATGCCATTTTTTTTTAGTAGTAAAATGTTCGTTTATTTCTGTTGTTTATGATTTATACATTGATTTTACAGGTTAATTGATTAGCCTATCTGGCTCTTCATCTTTGTTCGTTGGATATTTGGATAATTGGATAATTTACTATTTGCGTATTTCATCTAGTTAGCAGAATACCCCTTGGGGAGTGTGTTTTGTTTTTATTAAAAAATTTGATAACCTACCTAACTACGACTCTAACTTAACCTAACGTGCCAGATCACGTATGATCTGATGATGTGATTTCAGACAGGTGTCTCTCAACCTTTCCATGGAGACCGTTCGTCGCTCTTCGAGAGGCTGAAGGCCAGCCAGGCGGTGGACCTCAGAATTGCGGGTCCGTGGAGGACTGTTTAGGATCATCCTAAGGATCTTGTTCTGGATCCTTTGGAGTTTGAGGTGATGGCACATAGCACAACTCTCCCAGATTGGCGTTCCGTACTCAATGGTGGGGAGGATGATTTGCTTGTGGATGGCAAGCTTGTTTTTAAGGGAAAGGGTGGACTTCCTGTTGATAAGTGGGTAGAGCGACCTAATCAAGATGTTTTGTCCACATGGGACCGGAATAGCAACTTGCTGTCAAGGGTGGGACCAAGGTAGACGACTTCACTCGACCATTCAATGGGAGTGTTATCAAGGTGGACTTTTGAGTTAGCAGGCGGAACAAGCCGGGGTGAATTGGAGTGTGGAAACAGGATAGTCTGTGTTTTAGCTGCATTGATACAAATCTTCCAGCTTTTAAAATAGTCGGACAGAACATCCAGGCCTGATTGGAGTTTTCTTGTCAGAGCACGGATCACTCGACCCTTATAAATGATGGCAGTGTCATCCGCAAACATTGACAAAATACCACCACCCGGAAGGGGAGGAACATCTGACGTGAAGATGTTAAAGAGGATAGGACCAAGGAGGCTACCCTGGGGAACCCCAGCATCAGCGTTGAACGTATCAGAAGGAGAATTGTTCAAGAAGACCTGGAATGATCTGCCCGACAAGTAGTTTTTGATGATCTTCACGAGGAAGATCGGGAAGTTGTATCGATGCAGCTTGTACACTAGGCCATCATGCCAGACATTGTCGAACGCCTTCTCGACGTCCAACAATGCCATGGCAGATGTATTGGAAACGGACTTGTTCCGCTTGATGATGTTACTAACCCGTGCGAGTTGGTGGATGGTAGAGTGGCATTTCCTAAACCCGAATTGTTCTTTGAGAAAGATATTATTATCATTTGAAAACACCAGCAGACGGCTGAGTATCAGTTTTTCGAATAGCTTCGAGATGGATGACAAGAGGCTGATGGGGCGATAGGTAGGGGGTCTTTGCCAGGTTTGTGAATTGGAATAACTTTGGCTAACTTCCAGCATGCAGGGAAGTAGCCAAGCATTAAACACTTGTTGAAGACCACTGCAAGGTGCTTGAAGAAGTCAACACTCAAGTTTTTCAGCTCGAGGTTGACCACTCCATCGACACCAGCGGCCTTCATGTTCTTTGTTGATTTAATCGCTGCTATCACCTCATCAGCCGATATTCTACTTTCGTCTACATTACCTGTGATACTGCAGGCTCGTGGGAACTCACCATGGCCAAAGTGTTGTCCAAGAGCATTGGCCTTTTCAAATGGGGTTATTAGTAAAGATGGGTCCGAATTTTGGTTAGGAGAGGAAAGGGGAGGAATGGGCCTCGGCTTATTTTTCAAAATCTTTGCCATTTTCCAGAATGGCTTAGCACAATCTGGGAGAGAGCGAATCTTGTTTGCAAAATCGATATTTCTGAGATCCACCATCCTGGCTTGGATGATTTTGTTCAAACGGTTGCAATTGGTCTTCAGGTTAGGCAGCCCAGTACGCTGGAACTGCCTACGAATCGTGTTGCGGAGTCTAATGAGGTCTTTAGTAGGCCTGTCAAGGTTCAGAGTATTACTCACCTGTCTGGATACTGGCACATGTAGCTCCCTGGCCCGGGAAATTGCTTGATCGATGGAGCGCAGACACCGGTCAACATCTTCGGACGATTCCGGTTGGACATCGTAGTCTACAGCGGTGTCGACGCAATATTGGAACTGACCCCAGTCAACACGATGTAAGTTGCGCCAGAAAGCTTCAAATCGATTTACGGAGGATCCCACCTCAGTCACCACCGGGTAGTGGTCCGAGCTGAGTTCCTGATAGGTGATAGGTTGAGCGATGTTGTTGCCCATGTTGCTGATGAAGATATCGATGGTAGCGTGAACACCGGACCGACTCAACCGGGTGGGAGTTTCCGGACTCAAGATGTTGTACTGCGCTTCCTGCAGGTCGTTGTTCAGGATGGTGCCGTTTTGATTGCGCCGATTGTTGCCCCAAGCTTGATGTTTGGCGCTCAGGTCGCCAGCGATGATAAAGTTTTCCCGTCGTCATGTTAGCTTGATAATATCTCGTCGCAGATCTGCTGCCGATCCGTCCCTGATGTTGACTTGTTTGGGGCAGTAAGCCGCGACGATGGTGATGGGACCGATAGGAGTAGAAACTTCCACCCCTACGGCTTCGATAATCTTCAGCTGAAAGCTGGGCATCAGTCGACAGCAGATGTTTCTCCTTAGTGCAATAGCCACTCCTCCTCCTCCTCCAGAGTTGGTTCGATCTAGCCTCACGAGCCGGAAATCGGGAAGGTAGACGTTTGTTTCAGGCTTCAGGTGGGTTTCAGTTATGATGGCAATGTCGATGTTTCGTTCATTGAGAAACTCAACAAACTCGATGTTTTTGCTCTTCAAGGAGCAAGCGTTCCAATTTACGATCTTGATGGCTTCACGGTCCATACTTAGTGACAAGGGACAGGGCAGCATGTAGCTGTTCAGATCGAGTCTTGCAGGTGCGCAAGATGATGATGACCTCGGCCACGAGCGTCACAAGTTCCTCCGAGGTGAACGGAGAATCGTCGACAGGCTCACCTGAGACAGCACCAGCGTATGATAAACCAGGGGCGGTGGAGGGATCTGGCATTGGCTGGGCAGCAGCAGCAGCGAGACGATGCTGGACTGTTCGATTGTTAGGAATACTCACATGCTTGACTTGTTGGTTGTTGAGCGGAAGTGGGACTAAGTTCGGAACATGTCGACGGGGCTGAAGAGCTGGGTACTGGACTTCCGTGCGTGCAGGAGGCAAACGATGATTACGGAGGCGACCGGGCTGATTATTGATCGTAGCCTTCCGACGGATATTGATGAACTCCACTCGCTTGGGACATCCGCGATTGGAGGCTTGGTGGTTTCCACCGCAGTTGACACACGTTGGCTCGATGTCATCATCTTGCTCACAGGACGCAGTGGAGTGAGTTCCAGCACACTTGCCGCAGATAGTCTTCATATGGCAGTTTTTGGTGCCATGGCCGTAGGAGAGGCAGTTCATACACTGCGTAACATCACGATGTTGGGATTTGTAATGCTCCCAACTGATGATGACCTGAAACAGGTCCCGGATTTTGGATCTCAGAGCCGCTAGACTGGTGGATCCCTTCGTGAAGTGCACCAGGAACAACTGGTCACGGAAGCTGGTGTTGTGTTTGGAACGCCGGTTTATTGGGAACACCGCCTCAGGTTTGAGCCCAAGCCGCTCCAGCTCGGATTTAACCACAGCCGCCTCGAACGACGGTAATCCACGCAATACCAGCTTCAGTGGCTTGCTCGATGGCAGATCGTGCGTGAAGAAGTCAACGTTGTTTTCCTTTAGGAAACATCCTGTTTGATTGTACTCCTCCAGGCTGGAGCACATGATTTTGGTGCCGATGCAGCAAAGCTTGAAGCAAGGCAGCAGCTTGTGTTTTGCCAGTTCGGCACGCAGCTTGGCAACATCCTTCTCCGGCGTGAAAAGCGGGGGAATCCGCTCTCTTGCAGCGATGGGAACGACGTCGCCATCGCCATTTTCTTCGGGGAGCACCTCAAATTGGTTGGCTTGCAGTACCCGTTTTCCGGCGTCATCCTGCGACGCGCTGTGCTGGATTACCACCTTCTTTGAAGGGCCCGCTGCTGAATCATTGGTACGTTTACGCACCATTTGTTTCGTGTTGGCAAGTTGCAGTAAACTTGCCAGAACGCGCGAAGGTGGCGACGCTTCCACGGCGCAACGCGACAGCACAAACCGAATCGAAGCGAGAACTCGAGCGAAAAAGAAAACGAACTGAACAGCTCAAAAGTCGAGCAAAGAGTGAGCTAATGCCATACAGCAGCGCTCTTTTATATCTTTTCAGGATAAAGCAGAATGATGTGCAACCAAGTGGGATAAAAGCTACAAAGACTCCTCCCATTATGAGTATTTTGCTATCAAGTAGCGACACTGGCTCTTTTCCTTTTGTGTACAAGGCGAATGAGAACGACCCAAATTTGAGTTTAGTTCACTCATAATCGCCAAAAGTGCAGGAACTCAGCGATGACTAAAATTTGTCTCATGGTTTCCTGAAGAAAACCTAAAAAATCTGCCAGAAAATGAGGAAATTGACGTTAGAGTGATTACCTCTCACCCCAGCAGGCCTGGGTCCAATCTCAGTCGGCGCCACCGGCATGTTCTAAGGCATAACATCTCTGATCACGCCTTCCTTCGGGCGTGAAGCCGTTGGTCCCAGGTTGAGTTGATGGATCGATTGGTAGGGTCCAGGTGTGGGAGCTGCCTCCTTGGCGTCGGTAGCATTGGAGCTCAGTACGGAAAACAAATCTCGCGTCACTTTTCAATAGGTCCTATCTACATTGATCGATTCTCTTCATCGACACTCTCTTTCGTAAATAACTCGGCTTCACAAATGTTTCCTGCCATCTTCGTCGAATTAGATGCTAGATTATTGCTTCTTCCATCGAAAACATCCGGCCGTGGCGATTCAAAGTTGATCAAGGTTGATCAAAATAATATGTACCCCTGCTTCCAGTTTGATTACATGAGCATTTTGTGTGATCGTTGGTTCTGAATATGGACAAACAGGCAGATGAATTCAATTCCTACTCTTTACTGTAATAAGCTTGGTGGCTCTGAAAAGAGCCGTTTTGTTGCCAAAGTTGGTGATGATTTAACCTTCGAAACCAAACAGAGTGCGTCTCTGTCACTTCAAAACGTAGATGACATCCATGGTCGCTTACGCTTGGCGTATTTAGTGTAGGTGACAGCATCACGGATCTCATTTTTCAGGAACACCTTCAGCACACCTCGTAAATCAGACCGGAGATACGTCAGACACCTCCACGGCGAGCCAGACGACGGATGGTGGTTATCTCGAAGAATTTGCATTTGGTTCTGAATATGGCGATGAATGTGCAAAATATTACACAATTCCATCCTCCCTATTTGCACGCGTCCGAGGATCGGAGGCGAATGCCACTTTGACTTGTTTCATCTACTTACTACTCTCTGACGACTGTGCTGGGGAAGCAGCATATACATGTAGGTAATTGGTGGATTTGTTAGTTAATTCGACGCTTTTGGACAATGCTGGACATTTACCAATTTTTCAATAGTTTCTCGATGAAAATCAACGTTCAGAAGTGTTGTTATGCGATGCGTAGCCATATTTCTGATCGATTGGCGATAAAATTATTAAAATTGGACCAGGGGCAGCTGAGTTATTAACGTTCAAAATCTTTCTTAATTTGTTACATGTTCCATTTTCGGTTTTCACAAAGTGTACCCCCATATAGAAATCAATGACGTAGTCCTACGTAAAAAAAAATGTATCTCAGAGATGCCAAGGCCGATTATGTTGTTTTTTTTAATCATTCCGACGCTAGGTTCTTACATCTTTTCGGTACAACTCCCCCACAGGAGTCTGTTATATATTCAAGAATGTGTTGGCACGGGAGTGTTTTTTTTACGAAGGATTTCGTCTTTCGGCAACATATTGGGGTACAATTAAAAAAAAACAAAATCGACTGCATTACGAAAAGTGGTACATATAACTTTGTCAATAGCGGATGGATTTTAATTCCAAACTAGCCAATCGATTGGAAATTTTCTGCTTAACTGAACATTTTATTTATTTTTCATAGTTCACTATTGAAAATAACATAAATGTCCAACTGTTGCAATGGTCATCGAAATTATCACCGATTGCCTGCAAAAAAGGGCATTCCCAAAAACAGATTTCAAAATCGCATTCCATTCGGTCTCACTGAACGGTGCTCTTCAATCACCGTGTGTGGTGGTGTCTGGTCAGTCGTCATCAGGAGCAGTAGCAGCAGTGTTTTTGGCGCGGGGCGTTGAACATTGTTCTCCAGTATACAACGAAAGGCTGCCGCAAGCAGAGAACTGCAGCCCACATGAGCGTCTTTTCACCGAAGAAGAAGGAAGAATCCGCACCACTACTGATTGGATTCAGTTGCTCGTCGTGAGCTGCTACGACCCATGTATGCCAAGCGCGTCAGCCTCGTTCCAAACAACATACAGCTCACTAGCCTCATCTGTGTTTAACACCCTAATAGCTAAGCATTATTCAACCATCACGACAAAACGGTCCTTTTTAGAATCACATAAATCTGTTAAAGAGTATCTTCTGGACATTTGTCAATGCCATCAATCGGATGTCAGTTTCCATATGTTTAAATCTAACATACCATGTATTTTTAAGGGAACATTGGGGGGGGGGGGGCAATTTCAAAAACCCAAGTCGGTCATAGCATGAAAGTGGTCTGATTTTAAACCAGAGATTATGGATTTTAATTCCTCATACGCCAATCGATATGAAATTTTTCTACAAATCTGTTAAAATTGAGACTTTATCATTTTTCAATATTTCACCATTGAAAATTTAACGAATATGATATTGTTGCTACGATATTTAAAATTATCACCGATTGCCTGCGAAAAGCGCACAGATTTGAACATTTAATTCCATCCGGTTTCACCGAACCGTGTTTATTCAATCACCGTGTGTCGGTCGTCATCAGTAGCAGTGATTTCGGCTCCGTGGCGTTGTAAATTTTTCTCCAGTACACTACAAAAGGGTCCCCGCAAACAGCTAGTTATCAAGGGTGCCCTCAAGAGCCCTCGATTCACCGAAGAAGGATGAAGAAGCCGCACCGCTACTGATCGGATTCAGTTGCTCGTCGTGAGTCGCTGTGGCCGTCTATGCCAAGCGTGTCACCCTCGTTCCAAACAGCATACAGTTCGCCAGCCTCATCCGTGTTGAACACCCTAATAACGGATGATAACTAAAAAATGAGAATAACTTCCAAAAATGAGAATACCAAACCACAAATCTCGCGTCACTTTTCAAATAGACAAATCTAACATATCTACCATTTTGAAAAAATCAAAGTTGAAATTCGACAGATTATTATTTTAACTGTTTAGACACAATACATTTTGCAATACTATTTTTACCGTAGTCAGTAAAAAATTAAGTTGAAGATTCAGTAGGAACGGTAACATCACAATTTTACTTTGTATGTCATGCTACAATATAGAAAAAAAAAACACATAGGACGTTTTGACTACTCAAGTTGTGCATCGGACGTGCCACATTGGACGATTTTTTTTTCTATGACATAATCAATGAGTGCTACATTGGATGTTTTTTTTTTCTACATGATTCTTGATTAGCGACACCCGTGGTGTAGTGGTAAGCGTGATTGCATACCACCCCAGCAGGCCTGGGACAATCCCAGTCGGTGCCGCCGGAATGTTCTGAGGCATAACATCTCTGACCACGCCTTCCTTCGGAAGTGAAGTAAAGTCGTTGGTCACCGGTTCATGAGTTGATGGGTCGATAGGTAGGGTCCAGGTGTGGGAGCTGCCTTCCTGGCACGTCGGTAGCATTGGTGCTCAGCACGGAAAACAAGATCGATGGAAAACTGAAAACTGAAGAAGCTGAAATATAGTAAACTAAAACGTTGTTCAATATTGAAAGCACCGTATTATGATGAGGAAAACACAACTGCCTGTTGCGTTAACAGAAAATGCAACTTTCACTAACTATTTGCTTCAGATACCTAATTTAAAACTATTGATGGAACTACTGGAAAAAATTTACATATTTCTTGGGAATGGTTTTATCTCATTCATGGAGAAGAGGTTCACTTGTTTCAGAAAAAGATTTTTTATTTAATAATTTCAATGAAAAACCATCCAAAAATCAAAAACTAAGGTGGGTAGCTTGTTTGTATTTCGTCATATGTTCGTATTTTAATATTCATACCTGATTGCAATTTAGGAACCAAATCTAGACTATGTATTCGCATTTTCATGAGATCCTGAATTTGGCAAAGTTTTACTAAGTATGAAATCCAAAATATGTGCATAGGACCGACATAATGGGTCACTTAGTTTACCGGCCCCGAAAATAATATTATTTTTTTCTGCGCGTTTTAAATTTTCTAAAAATATTGGAAAACATTATCAAAAATCCAAGAAAATCTGTTTTTTCCTTAGATTGCTGAGAAAACTTACTAAGTAAAAATATGTTTATAACTCACTGTGAAAACAAATTGAACTACCAGCAAACCAAAAGGTCGATGTTTTGTGGATTTTAGAGTCCAACTTTATGCCATGGTGACTTTCAAATAGTTTTTTTGCACGAGAAATTTCCTTCAAAAATTAGAATTTTGGTTTTTTTTTTAATTCTTTATTTAAGAGATTTAAGCCGACGGCTAGTTCATATCTTAAGAAAATAAATGATTTTTTAGATTTTTTATATCTTTTTCCGATATTTTTTTGAAAAATCAAAACTTAAATTTTTTTTTTCGGAGCGATGACCTTTCCCTTAAACTGTACTTTAAATCAATACACTCAATTGACGACTGAGTTGAAGCGTATTACCTAACCCTAACTAACGAAACAGGTTCAAGCAATCAACATTTTGTTTTTTTTTTCTATTATATGATTTAAAAAAATGGGGTTAATGTTAGAATGCTTCGGCACTAACATTGGGCGATCTTGAGGCAAGAATCGAACTTAGTGAATTATTTTTTTTTAAATAATCGATTCAACGATCAATCATTTTGAATCGATCTTTTGAGTCGATTTTGAGTTTGATTTCTCAAAATAGCACAAAAATGTT
Source organism: Ochlerotatus camptorhynchus (assembly GCF_037179485.1). Classification (NCBI taxonomy): domain Eukaryota; kingdom Metazoa; phylum Arthropoda; class Insecta; order Diptera; family Culicidae; genus Ochlerotatus; species Ochlerotatus camptorhynchus. Next base: position 99,452 of record NW_027041142.1, read on the forward strand.
TCAAATATAGCGGATCATAGGAAAGTTGGTGCAGATTAATGCCAAGTTCTCTTACAATAGTCATTTAGTATGAAGATTGATAGCATTTAGATATAGATTATGTATTACGTACGCAGTAAAAGTTGTGAGTGTAACATCAACTATCGAATAAAAGGTCCACTTTAAGTCTGATATTTGACGTTAAGGTGATTCACTGTGACATTCTTATTCTCGTGACTACTTCGAAACTTTAAGTGCACAAATATCAGCTCCTACGACACGTGCACTGCAGCATACATGAAGTAGCAATTTCAAATAAAGTGAGGTACTGATTTCCGAGATTTGTGTAGTTGAAAATTCGAAGTGGAACTGCATGCATAGCCTACGTGGCGGCCATTTGTGGACTCTACAAGGAATCACCTTAAGCATCTCCAACTACGAACATAATCTAGTTGCAAGAATTTTGATAATTGTTCTGCAAAGGATTTCAAGAATGCAATAATATTTTTGTTAAGTTTATTTTAGAGGCAAATTTAAGAGAGCAGGAATGATTTTATTAAAGTTCTTGAGGTCATTCTGAAGAAATTTTGTGAAAAAATCTTAGCGAATTATCAAAGTTATCTAAAGTCTTCACGAAAACATGTACCATGTATAGCTTGTGTACAAAAATCCAAGCAAATGTTTAGCTTGAACTTGCGTGCAATCTTGAACCCATGTACATTTCACGCAATACACTCTGTTGTATCAATGTTGTTCGCAAGTGTATGCGCAGATGTTTGTACATGGGTTCACTTCTTCTTCTTCTACTTCTTTATTCCTTTATTTAACGTCGGTCTCTGTTCCGCAATCTAGTGCCAATCACCGACGGACATCGATTGCCATCCATTGACGGCAATCGAATGTGCAGGAAGGCAGCTTCCACACCTACGTAGGATATCGTACCCATTCAACACACATGGGCCGGGACCAACGGCTTTTCTTCCGTGACCAGAGATTTTTATGCCTCAGAAAAATCCCACCGACCTCGGCTGGGATTGTGCAAGGTGCAACATTTTCAGTTAGACGTGCTCGCCCTTTTGCGCGCCAGCAGTGTGAAGGTTGGTACCCGGCGCGCATGTTTGCAACAATTTGGCGCACAAGCGTCAGGTGAGCCCTTCAAAGGGAGCATGCATTAAGTACGTCACGCAAAATGTAGGGTAAATCAACCCCCCTCTCATTTCGTCACGTTTTTCCTCTACCTCCTAATGCATAGCTAGTCGCATATATGCCATCGTACAAATAAGGTTCCCGTTTCACCTGTGCATACAATGCCTTGGTTTTCTTTGCATGCACGTAACCTATAGCTGCTATAGCTCATACCGTAGTAGGCTGTGTATAAAAGAAAATGATTTACTTAGTTTGACAGTTGCACCATGACGAAGTGGCAGCGTATTTGTGATTTTTCTCACGCGCAAATGTCGCAAAAAGACATTTCAATTGCCGTGGGAGTGTCCCGGTGAACCGTAAAAAGGGTTTTAGACCGAGAAAAGAAAGGACAACTATCCGCGAAGGTGGCCACAGGTCGTCCGAGGTCAGCTCGGGTTCCGAGGGTTATCGCTGCTATCAAAAGGAAGATTCGGGTGAATTCAGTGCGTTCAATAAGGAAAATGGAAAAGGAACACGGGATCAGTGACTTTACGGCACGGAAGATCGTAAAGGAAGATTGCGGGGCGAAGTCGAGGGCACGGAAAAAAACTCACATGATTACCAACCGCATCCGGGAGCTACGAGTCGAACGATGCAAGAAAATCTTGAACTTCCTTAAGCGAAAAAATACGGTAATCCTGTTCACCGTCGATCTCGTATCAAATTCCAGACCCGACCGGTATATTAGTTCTCTTCCGGTAAAAGACGTGGCCAACGAGCACAAGAACGTGTATTTGACCAAGCACCCAACAAACAATTCACAGTCACAAATAAGCATACACATTGAATAAATGCTGTATAACAGTGTACAATGCTGAATAATACAAGATGTCGAATTATGTGCTGACAAAGCTCATTGGGATCGATAGATGCGCCTTTATTCCGCCGTTTGCTCTGATATGATTAATTTACTTATTAAAAGCTTTATAAACGTTGACTGTCTTCCTGATTCAGAACCAGAAGTTTGATCTAATAACAAACTGAATAAGTGTAATTTACTCATACATTGTCGCTTTAATTCGACTGTTTTCAATTGCTTTAATAAAATGCTTTATTAGACGTCTTATAAATGTTTTCTAGCTCCATTATTAGATTTCATTGCATTGCTTTACAATATTGCTGTATAAAGGTGAATACAGTCAGCAAAATAGCTCTTATACCACTATGCGTCCATGTTTTAGTTGAATGCTTTGTAAATGCTTTATAAACGACGTATTAGATTCATTATTCCACAACACTGCCCAAAAACAATTCAGAGTCCCAAATAAGCATATAGATTGAATAAATGCTTTATAACAGTGTACAATGCTCAATAAACCTGAATAAACCAAAACCTCATTGAGATCGATGATGCGCCTTTATTTCGCTGATTGCTCTGATTTCATTAATATACTTATTAAAATCTATACAAACGATGACTGTTTTCCTGATTCAACACCAGAAGATTGATCTAATAACTTACTGAATAAGTGTAATTTGCACATACATTGACGCTTTAATCCGACTGTTTCAATTGATTTAATAACATGCTTAATTATACGTCTAATAATTGTTTTCTAGCTCCATTACTAGATTCCATTGCGTTGCTTAACAATATTGCTGAATAAAGGTAAATACAGTCAGCATAAAGCTCTTATACCACTATGCTTCCATGTTTTAATTGCATGCTTTATAAATGCTTTACAAACGGCGTATTCATTCATTATTCCACAACAGTGATTCAGGCTAACAACAAAACGAAATTGGTAGCATAGTGGTTACCGTTTCCGCTTTCCAAGTAGAAGGTAGCGAGTTCAATCCCAGCCTTAACCCATTTTTATTTATTTTCTACACCTAATTAATTTAAATCGTTATAATATATCGTATCACTCACGACAACCAATTCATAGATCTATAGAAAAGAATAGCATCCTTTCCATCGAAATTAGAGCGATGGAGAGGTAACGTTGGTCTAATGTTAAATAACTATGAATGAATTAATCATTCTCACATCTCCTTGAATTAGCTAGATTTACGGCTGGAAGTGCTGATAGGTTTTCCGATTCCAGCTTTTATTGCTTATTTAGCTGCTCATATGATGTATTCTAGAATAGCTCAGATGGCAAGGCAAGCGACTGGTGATCGGAAGGTCATGGTTCGAATCCCATATAACGACATGTGTGTGTGTTTGTATGTATGTAATAAATTCGACAGAAATAATGACACAACAATCACTAACGAGAACAACCCTGCTCGTTTTCTTCTTCTTCGCATTTCAAGCTTATAGCATATCGCATATTAGCTTATTGCGTGCTCTCAACTTAGTGTTCTAGATGCACTTCCACAGTTATTAATTGAGAGCTTTCGATGCCTGTACCATTTTTGCATTGGTATAATTGTGTGGCAAGTCCAATCATACTTTTATGCCCAGGGAAGTCAAGACATTTTCCAACCCGAAAAATTCCTAGACCGGACCAGGAATTGAACCCAGCCACCTCCAGCATGGTCTTGCTTTGTAGCTGCACCTTTACCGGCTGAGCTAAGGGAGGCCCTGCTCGTGCCGTTCTTATTTTCGGATTAATTATCCCGTAGTTGAATAATCGCTTAATAAATGTATAATGATGTAATAATTAAACATTATTTCACATGAGAATCAAGCGTCTATATACACCTTTATACCATCGCTGTTTAAGGAAGTATAATGATGTCTAATAAACGCTGAATAATCAAAAATTTGATCGAATAAGCTCTGTTACAACTCTTGTAAGTTCATCTCACTGCGTCCTAGCAAGAAGTACGGTCGACTTGTTTCGCGCTCCGTTAATTTGGAAGTTTTCTCGCTATTATCTGACGTAAATAATCAGTTTTTTCTCGCTTAGTGATTCCTGGCATAATTCCCGATAAATTTATCAAAAAGTGAGTTTTTTTCTGAGAAGAAAGTGTGTTTTCGGCATCATCGGAAGGAAAATTGTTTTTGCGATTGCCAATTCGCCAACCATTTTGCGCACCATCGGTGCGTGGTCACGCATACCTGTGCACACGGATCATCGTCATCGAGTGTCAGCATCTGCCTCCACATTCAAACCGCTCATCCATCTCGTGTGTTCAGCTGAGTGCCGAGCTTCATACAAGCACACACCAACGAAGACCGCCCGCACACGCGGATCGAAGATCATCAAAGCTGCGCGTCGCTCCGCTGCTGCTGTGTAAACGCTCGGTGGTAGTAGTATAGGATTATCAGATAAGTTTTTGTTCTTGTTTCTTTCTTTCTCCCATTAGTTAAATTTTAAGTTTGTGTTTCTGTGTTTGTATTTTTTTTTCTCGTGTATTGTGTCCGAGTAATTTTGATTATCGTTGCAGTGGTAGAGCGTTTTTCGCTCCCACTAGTACGGCAAAATGGACATTTTGTCAGAAGACGAAATGGACGTTTTGTCGGAAGATGACACCACTTTGCCACGCGATAGCAAGAAGGGTCGAAAACGTCTGTCATCCCAGAAATCAGATGATGCCATCCCTGCTTCGTCATCTCAGTCTGGTAATGGACAGGGACAGATAAGCCCCCGATCGCGAGCCTACCCAGAAGACTCGACTGGCCCATGGGTTGTTTACTTTCAGCCCAAAAAGAAACCTTTGAATGTAATGCAAATTACTAATGATCTGACGAAGCGGTTCTCGGCCGTGACCGAAATCTCGAAGGTGAGGTACAATAAACTTCGTGTTGTCGTCTCTAACCTGAAACAAGCTAACGAGATTGCTGCCTCCCAGCTCTTTACACTCGAGTATAGAGTGTACATCCCAGCTCGTAATGTGGAGATCGAAGGTGTGGTGACCGAAGCGAGTCTGACCCCCGAGATCTTGGCGAAGCAAGCGGTTGGCCGTTTCAAGAACCCCTTGCTTCCCACGGTTGAGATACTGGAAGTCCAGAAGCTGAACTCAGTATCTTTCAGCGAGGGTAAAAAGAGCTTTACCCCCACAGACTCGTTTCGGGTGACCTTTTCTGGTTCAGCCCTTCCTCACTACATCGAGTTGGGAAAACTTCGGCTACCTGTGCGTTTGTTTGTTCCTCGGGTCATGAACTGCCAAAATTGCAAACAGTTGGGACATACGGCCTCTCACTGTGGCAGCAAGGCACGCTGTTCCAAATGCGGGGAGAAGCACGAGGATGGCGCCTGCACAGTCACTGCACCAAAATGCGTGTACTGTAAGGGAACTCCTCATGGTCTCTCATCGTGCCCGGCGTACAAACAACGCGGGGAGAAACTAGAACGCTCTCTTAAGGAGCGTTCCAGGCAGTCTTTTGCAGCAATGCTAAAAACAGCCACACCATCAACCAACGACAAAAATCCCTTTGCTGTTTTGTCTGATGACGAGTCTGACTCTGACTTGGCTGAGGAGGGAGTTTCTTTCAGTTTTCCGGAAGGTTCTGCACGGAAACGAAAACGCATCCGTTCGCGGAAAGTTGCAGATAAGGAACCCCAAATCAGCTTGCCCAAATCAAGGAGTGATGGAAAAAAGGAAGTTTCAACTCCTCCTGGTTTCCGCAGAACTGACTATAACCAGAACTTTCCATCTCTCCCGGGGACATCAAAAACCCCTGATGGCCCATTTTTAAGAACAGAAGCCCCTTCTTCATCCGGGTTGTTCTCATTTGATAAAATTGTGGACGATATTCTTAAGTACCTCAATATTTCTGATCCTCTCAAAAGCATTGTTCTGGCAATGCTTCCTTCTGTGAAGACCCTCTTGAAGCAATTGACATTGAAGTGGCCCCTCATTGCAGCAATCATTTCCTTCGATGGATAATTTTCCAAACGAGGTCGGGGATTTGATCACTGTTCTTCAGTGGAATTGTCGAAGTCTCATTCCTAAATTAGATTCTTTTAAGTTTTTAATTCACAATAATGATTGTGATGCATTTGCTGTTTCTGAAACTTGGCTCTCTTCAGATATCGATCTTCCTTTTTATGATTTTAACATTATTCGACTGGATCGTGAGGATTCGCGTGGAGGAGGGGTACTTTTGGGGATCAAAAAGTGCCATTCCTTCTATAGAGTGAATCTTCCACAATTTCCAGGTATTGAAGTTGTTGCATGTCAGGCTATTATTAAAGGTAAGAGCCTTTGTATTGCTTCTGTTTATATTCCTCCTAGAGCCGTTGTTAATCGCAAACAACTTTCAGATATCTGTTCGGTACTTCCTGCTCCACGGTTGATTATGGGAGATTTGAATTCCCACGGTACAGGCTGGGGGGAACTGTATGATGACAACCGTTCTACTTTGATATATGACCTCTGCGACAGCTTTAATATGACAATTCTTAACAATGGAGAAGTAACACGTTTGGCTGGCCCATCCTCGAATGGAAGTAGATTAGACCTCACACTTTGCTCTAACTCATTATCGTTGGATTGCACGTGGAATGTGATCCAAGATCCCCACGGTAGTGATCACTTGCCGATCAAAGTTTCAGTTGCCAGTGGGTTCAATCCGTCGGAACCCGTTAACGTCGCGTACGATCTTACCCGTAATATCGATTGGACAAAGTTCAAGAATGTGATAGAAGATGCCCTAACGTCGGTAGAAGGGCTTCCACCGTTGGAGGAATATAACTTCCTCTCCAATCTGATCTTGGACAGCGCGCTCCAAGCTCAAACTCGGCCGGTTCCAGGAACGTCTTTCCGTAGGAAACCTCCTTCCCCTTGGTGGGACCAGCAATGCACTGAGGTTTACCGTAAAAAGTCCGACGCGTTTAAGCTTTTCCGGAAACGTGGAACACCCGTACATTTCGAAGCGTACTCGGCTCTTGAACGCGAACTCAAGAGCCTCATCAAAGCCAAGAAACGCGGATACTGGCGGCAATTCGTGGACGGATTATCGCGCGAAACGTCGATGAATACGCTTTGGAATGCGGCGCGAAGGATGCGTAACCGTTCTTCAAACAACGAGAGCGAGGAGTACTCCGATAGTTGGATTCTCAAGTTCGCGCGAAAAGTATGTCCTGATTCTGTGCCGGCACAGATGATTCCTCGCGAAACGACGAATTCGGTAGACGAGATCAGCCAGCCTTTTTCAATGCTGGAGCTCTCACTCGCGCTCCTTTCGTGTGGCAATTCGGCTCCGGGGGCTGATAGAATCAAGTTCAACTTGTTGAAGAACCTCCCAGACGTCGCTAAGAGGCGCATGTTGAACTTGTTTGGTCAGTTCCTGGAGCTTAATATTGTTCCGGATGATTGGAGGCGGGTGAGAGTTATAGCCATTAGAAAGCCTGGAAAACCCGCGTCAGATCACAATTCGTATCGTCCCATTGCGATGTTATCGTGTATTCGAAAATTGTTGGAGAAAATGATCCTTTTTCGCCTGGACAAATGGGTTGAGTTGAACCACCTACTCTCAGATACTCAATTTGGTTTCCGTAGGGGCAAGGGAACGAACGACTGTCTCGCGTTGCTTTCCACTGAAATTCAGTTGGCTTTTGCTAATAAAGAGCAAATGGCTTCTGTCTTCTTGGATATTAAGGGGTCTTTTGATTCAGTATCGGTTGAAGTCCTTTCAGACAAACTCCACGCTTGTGGCCTTTCTCCTTTAATTAATAACTTTTTGTACAATTTGCTGTCAGAGAAACATATGAGCTTTTCTCATGGAAACTCTACAGCTTCACGATTTAGCTACATGGGGCTCCCCCAGGGCTCATGTTTAAGCCCCCTTCTGTATAATTTCTACGTCAGAGAAATTGACAATTGTCTAAGGGACAACTGCACGTTGAGACAACTTGCAGATGACGGAGTAGTGTCTATGACAGGACCCAGAGAGGCCGACCTGCAAGGACCCTTACAGGATACCTTAGACAATTTGTCTACTTGGGCTATCCAGCTAGGTATCGAATTCTCCACGGAGAAAACTGAGTTGGTCGTTTTTTCTAGGAAGCATAGCCCAGCACAACCAAAGCTTCAACTTTTGGGTAAACCGATCACTCATTCTATGTCCTTCAAATATCTTGGGGTCTGGTTCGATTCAAAATGCACCTGGAGATCCCACATTGAGTATCTGAAGCGGAAATGCCAACAAAGGATCAATTTTCTCCGAACAATTACCGGAACGTGGTGGGGAGCCCATCCGCAAGATCTTCTAACGTTGTACCGGACAACGATTTTATCGGTTTTAGAGTACGGTAGTTTTTGCTTCCAGTCGGCGGCTAAAACGCACATCATCAAACTGGAACGGATCCAGTATCGCTGTCTTCGTATCGCGTTAGGATGCATGCACTCGACTCATACGATGAGTCTCGAAGTGTTAGCGGGCATGTTGCCACTCTCTGATCGGTTTTCGGAATTATCCCTCAGGCTCCTCACCCGTTGTGAAATTATGAACCCACTGGTGATTGCAAACTTTGAGAAGCTTCTTGAGCTAAACCCTCAAACTCGTTTTATGTCATTGTACTACGTGTACATAACACAGGATGTCAGCCCTTCGCAGCATAATCCCTATCGTGTTTGCTTCTCCGACTTCGACAGTTCTGTTCATTTTGATTTATCAATGACGCAAGAGATTCGCGGAATCCCAGAGCATCATCGTTCCATGATTGCTCCGTCAATTTACGCTGCAAAGTTTGGCCAAGTTGATTCCGCAAGATCGTTCTTCACAGATGGATCACTAATAGAGGCGTCCGCTGGTTTTGGTATTTATAACGAATTTCATAGCGCCTCTCGAATGCTTCAAGCTCCTTGTTCCGTATATGTTGCTGAGCTGGCGGCAATACATTGTACGCTAGAAACGATCGCCTCACTTGCACCAGATCATTATTTTATTTTTACGGATAGTCTCAGTTCTGTCGAGGCTATTCGCTCCATGAGGCCGGTAAAGCACTCCTCGTATTTTCTCATGAAAATACGAGAGCTTCTAAGTGCTTTATCTTTAAGATCTTTTGTCATCACCTTTGCATGGGTCCCATCTCATTGCTCGATTCCGGGCAATGAGAAGGCGGACTCGCTTGCAAAGGTGGGCGCTATGGAAGGCGATATTTACGATCGACAAATCGCCTACGACGAATTTTTCTTCATTTATCGTCAACAGTCCCTCGCCAGCTGGCAAAATAAATGGAGTGAAGGGAGTTTGGGACGATGGTTATATTCAATCATCCCTAAGGTGTCGAAGTGTCCTTGGTTCAAGGGGTTGGATGTGGGTCGAGACTTCATTCGTATGATGTCTCGCCTCATGTCCAATCACTACTCGTTAAACGCTCACTTGTTCCGTGTTGAGCTGGGGGACAGTAATCTCTGTGAATGTGGACAAGGTTACCAGGACGCAGATCACATTATTTGGTCATGTGCTGAGCACCGTGGAGTCAGATCCGAGTTGTACGATTCCCTTCGGGCTCGAGGTAGACAACCTAATGTTCCAGTTCGGGATATTTTGGCTAGACGCGATCTGGAGTTTATGCAACTCATCCCAAGCAACACGGCTTGTCATAAAGAAGTTGAAAATACTTTGTAATGACTAACGCAAAGAATCACTAATACTTTAATATACATCATTTAATACATTTATACAACCTAAAAAGCGCAAGACGCGGAGCTTATACAACTAAATACTGGTCTTATAACATTTATTTTGGAAACATCATAAAAACCAGCGACAAAAAAAAACGATAAAAAAATCTTGAGCATGGGATTCGATCACTGGTCCTTGGCGTGGTAGACTTGTTTCTTCCTAACTAGACCAACACCGCTTGATGAAAGGTTTGTTATAAGTATCTATCATGTTCTTGCCAATGGCATGAAAATTATTTTCTCATTCAACACGCCTTCGATCCGTCATGAAGACGTTTTGTTAGTAGCAAAGCGTACATCTAATAGCCAGAATGTTATTAAAACGTATTTTCAACTTCTTATAAGACAACCTGCACATTTTCAGTTGTATTAATTTATGAGATGTCATAAAAAAGTATTTTCAACTTTCTTTATAACAAACCTCCGAATACCTCATAAGAAACTGTCAATCACGGCATGAAGAGACAGTCCGGCTCAATGGCACCGTCAATGTTTACGTCAATCTGGATTGATTTTGTATACGACAAGTTTTATAGTGGTATTAAAACAGTAAGATGCACGTTCAAATAACATTTTAAGATAAAAGCAAAAGAAAACTATTTTGGAAAATGTTGAATCGAAGAAGTATGAAGAAAACATCTTTAACCCTCATATATAACGTAGGATGTTTTCTGCATCTCTTATAATACATTTATACAACAATCCGTTCTAATTCTTTTTCAAAAGATGTTTTATGTGTTACTTGGGATATATGTTTTCTTGAAGAATATTAACCATAGATTGTAAGTTTGATTAACCTTGTGTTTAGTTTGTGTTTTGTATGTGTGTGTGTATTTTGTTTTTTGTAGATTTGTTTCTGTAATAATTGTATAATTACAGAGTTGATATAACGTCGATAGGATTAAGTATTTGTTTTAGAAATAGTGAAATTTTTGAATCATAAATCATATTCCAAATCTCCTTTTCCCTCTCCCGATCCAAACAATTGTCATCCACTAACCTCGAGAAGACCGCGAGTAATCGGTTCCAATCCTTTAATTTTAGATTTAAGACATTTATAATGTATAAAGAAAATGATAACTTGGCTCTGTAAAGTTTATTCGAATGAGCCTGTACAAATAAAGTAATTAAAAAAAAAAAAAAAAACTCTTGTAAGTTGAATAAAAGCTTCTCGACATACCTTATTCAACACCAAATATTTCGATGTTGTGGTTGAATAAATTCTCCAGATTTGTGTGAACAAAGCCTGAACAGAAGTTATTATTAAAAATAGTACAAGTATTATTAAGCATGAAGTGTAATAAAATCGTCAAGAAGTCGTTTCTTCAATAGGCAATTGTTTGTTGGGCATCCTACTAGCGTTATGGGGTTTGGATTGGTGGCTTCCGATCGTAAAAAAAATGGACCCGGTGTTCATTCCAGAAGGCGACAAGGTCAACACGGAGGTCTACATCGGGATTTTAAGTAAGTATGTTCTTCCGTGGATCAAAGAACAGTACGGTTCGAAGCCAAATGTTGTATTTCAACAAGATGGGGCTCCGTGCCACACCTCAAACCGCACTCAGAAGTGGTTGCAGGAACATCTTCCGTTCTGGGCGAAGGATATGTGGCCGCCATCCAGCCCCGATTTTAATCCGCTGGATTACTCAATATGGCGCGTCATGAAGGTCAAGGCCTGTTCTAAACGCCACCCGAGTACAGCAAGCCTCAGACAAACATTGACCCGTACCTGGAGAGAAATTGATCCATACTACATTATTAGAACCTGCCGTGCATTCCGGAAGCGTGTGGAGGCCGTAATTGCAGCAAGTGGAAACTCGATCGATGATTTACATAGTTTAAGACTCTGAGAAACATCCCCCCTTCGAATAAATAAAACAACTCGAAAACGACATTTTTGAGATTTTTTTTAAATTTTGACGCTCAATGTATATTCGCTTCTACTTCTGAGCTTTTGCGCTTGCACATGAGTTTGTACACACGGAAAAACGAGTTTATGCATTGATGACTATTTTTTTAACCACTTTTGGGAGCTTGTTCGAGCTGTCATAGAGTGGTTGAAATTTATAGCAAAAAAGTGTATAGAATTTAGACATTTTCAGAGAAAACCATTTTTCAACAAAAGTGTTTAAATTTTATTCACTGGTGGCTGAAAAAAAACTTGGGAACAATTATTTTCCGAAAAGCAGCGGCCATCATTGGTCAACTTTTTGCAGGTAGATAGATTGTTTATAGTATTATTTATAATCTAGATACAATTTAATAGTAATTTATAATTTTCTTATTATTTCAAGAGAGCGGTGAGAACTTTATTTTTAAAAGTTTTTCCAGAGGAGCTAGTGAGCTGCAGATTCAATTGCTACAAGCGTTGTCCGGTACGGTTGGACATGCCAACTGGAATATCCTGTCGCCGTGTGGGATCAGGCCAAAGAGATGGCCGATGCTAATAGTAAGTATATCTACACAGCAAAAAAAAAATTACTATCGATCAACGTAATTCAAGCTGATGTATGAAATAATGATGTAATAGCAAAAATCAGATACAATATTACATCAATGGATGTAATTTTGTTCGCAAAATCGGTATACATTGTACAACGTCATATTACACCACCAGCGGAATTACCTCTGTGCAGCTGTTTGGATGTAATATTCAACAACTTTTTTTTCTGTGTAGCAAGGTACATTATTTTGAAACTTTTGATCCCCATTACAGAGGGCTTCAATCGGCAGCACGACGATCCGAATCTACTCTCATTATTTTGTAACTTTTGATCTCCATTACAGGGCTGCCAGCGGCACCACGACGATTCGGATCGAGTTCGTCGGGCAACGCAACGGAATGGTTGTCGAGCACGACACGGGAAGGTTGACGAAGGAATCGTGAAAAGAAACATCCGAGTTCCACCTGGACGGACGGGATGTCGAGCGATGACAAAATGGCCGACATTGTAGTGTCTTGAAAATTTGAGTTAAATGGTGTGATCTTGCTCTGCCCAGATGTACCTTCTTATTGTTTTTATTGTACAAGAAATAAATATTACTTTTTGTTGATTTTTATTTGAATGTAATTGTTTGTATAATATGTTGAAAATACACGAAACCAACCATTTAAAATCGTTCCGGTGTATAAAATTTAACCACTTTTGAGAAAATCGCCTTTACTCATTAATGATTAAAATTTAATCACTTTCGAGAAAAACGCGTTTATTCATCCGATGAGTAAACAGCGTTTATTCATTTTATGAATATGTGCGGGTTTTCTCGAAATTGTTTAAAATTTAAACATTAATGCATACTTTTTTCTTAGCGTGCATTGGTGCGAGCTGAAGTTTGCACTTGTTCATTGTACTTGCGTTCAAACTTGTGTACAAATGGGCTTGAACATAGTCGAACATACACTGATCCAAAACATCCGCAATACTTCGAATGATTATTGCATTGCTCGAGCCCTTTAACAATATGCATTCGAATTTCGGATGATTTTCTTATGGTTGAATTCGTCGTCAGATGATGAACATCCATATGACTGTCATCCAAATACAGGATGATTTTCGTTTGAAAATTAGCTATAAAAAATACGACACTCCGAGGACAAACATTTAAGAATAGTTTGACTTACTTACTTGATACTTGATGGGCTACGAATCGCTAGGTTGATTCAACGCCGAACGAAGTACTCTTCTCCATTGGACTCGGTCCTGAGCCAATCGCTTCCAGTCGCCATGAACGTTTAGCGACCTGATGTCCTCCTCAACTGCAAATAGCCAACGTGTCCGAGGTCTACCCCGGAGTCGACGACCTCTACCGGGTTCTCTGCTGAATATAATATTTGCTTGTCGTTCTTCCGGCATCCGGCATAAGCTTCACTATATCCGTACCGTTATACACTTGGTACAACTCGTGATTCATGCGACGCCGCCAGATGCCATTCTCCTGTTTACCGCCGAGTATTGTTCGCAGCACCTTACGCTCGAAGACACCAAATGCTCTCCGGTCAGACTCTTTTAACGTCCACGATTCGTGGCCGTAGAGGGCTACCGGAAGTATCAGCGTCTTATACAGAGCGAATTTCGTTTTCGTTTGCAGGCTACGGGACTTCAGCTGGCTACGTAATCCGTAAAAGGCCCTGTTTGCAGCTGCAATACGTCTCTTCACCTCGCGGGTAACATCATTATCGCATGTCACTAGTGTTCCAAGATACACAAATTCTTCCACTACCTCAAATTGTTCACCATCTAACAACACTACACTACCAACACCACTATTGCTCCCTTGCTGTCTACCGGCTACCATGTACTTCGTTTTGGTAGAACTTATCGTGAGCCCAATCCTCGCCGTCTCCCTCTTAAAAGGCACAAACGCCTCTTCCACTGCTCTACGGTCAATTCTGATGATATCGATGTCGTCCGCAAAGGCAAGGAGCATGTACGATCGTGTGATGATGGTACCGTTCCTCTGCACACCAGCTCTCCTAATCGCTCCTTCAAGAGCAATGTTGAACAGTAAGTTTGAAAGTGCATCACCCTGCTTCAATCCATCTAAGGTCACGAACGAGGTCGAAATCTCATCTGCAACCCTTACACTTGATTTCGATCCATCTAGCGTTGCGCGAATCAGTCTAATTAGTTTCGCCGGAAAACCATGTTCTAGCATAATCTGCCAAAGCTCATTTCTCTTCACTGAATCGTATGCTGCTTTGAAATCAATAAACAGATGGTGAGTCTGCAAGTTGTACTCCCGGAATTTATCAAGGATTTGACGCAGGGTAAACATTTGATCCGTCGTTGATTGGCCCTCACGAAAACCAGCCTAGTATTCACCGACGAAGGACTCCTCAAGCGGTCTCAATCTGTTAAACAGAACGCGTGACGGTATTTTGTACGCCGAATTCAGAAGAGTTATTCCTCGATAATTGGCGCACTCGAGTCTGTGCCCTTTTTTGAATAATGGGCAAATGAGGCCATCCAACCAGCTAGCAGGCAGTTCTTCGTCCTCCCATATCTTCGTTAGAATACGGTGGATTGCTTGATGCAGCTGCTCACTTCCGTGTTTGAAAAGTTCGGCCGGGAGCTCGTCCTTCCCAGCAGCCTTATTGTTTTTCAGCTCACGTATTGCCTTTTTAACCTCGTCTAGCGTTGGAGGCTCCACAGCTTGATCGTCGTCTGCGATGTTTACTCTGTTCCTCGATACTCCCTCACTCTCTCCATTCAACAATGTCTCAAAATGTTCTTTCCACCTGGCAGCCACCATTGTTTTATCTGTCAGCAAATTCCCCTCAAGGTCATTGCACATGGCGGGAGATGGCGCTGTTTTACTCCGCACACCATTGACAGTCGCGTAGAACCTTCGCAATCACGCGTTCTTCGTACTGCCTTTTCTTTCTGCGGTGGGTTCGTTTTTCAGCTGCCCTTGCTACCTTGTACCGCTCTCTGTTCAGCCGGGTACCAGACACTAACATCCGGCTTCTGGCAACGTTCTTCTCATCCGTCAACCTCTGGCACTCCTCATCAAACCAGCCATTACGTGGTCGTCTTTGAGCTGTACCTATCACTTCTTGTGCTGTTGTGTTCACCGCTCCGTGGATTGTATTCCACAGATTGTTGAGGTCCTCGTTCACGTTGATTTCGCTAATCCGCTCATCAAGCTTCTGGCGGTACTCTGCAGCAACACCTTCTACTGACAAGCGATGGATATTGAAACGCATCGATCTCCGGTTCGTTGAATTCGTAACGGTCGATAGACGCGCCCGAATTTTGCAGACAACAAGATAATGATCTGAGTCAATGTTAGGCCCCCTAAAAGTCCTTACATCAATGACATCTGAGAAGTGCCGGCCATCCACCAACATGTGATCGATCTGGGTGCAAGTTTCGCCATTTGGGTGTCTCCAGGTGTGCTTTCGGATATTCTTGCGTGCAAAGTAGGTGCTACTGATGGCCATACCTCTAGCAGCGGCGAAGTTTATCAGTTTCAGGCCGTTATCATTGGTTACTGTATGTAGGCTCTCTGTACCAATGATTGGACGAAAGAAATCTTCCCTCCCGACCTGCGCATTTGCATCTCCGATTACAATCTTCACGTCGTGTTTTGGGCACTCATCATAAGTTTTATCGAGACTGTCATAAAACGCGTCCTTCACGTCATCGGATTTATCGTTGGTTGGCGCATAGATGTTGATCAGGCTGTAGTTGAAGAATTTGCCCCGAATCCTTAATACACAGATGCGGTCGCTTACCGGTCTCCACCGCATAACACGCTTCATCTGCTTCCCGATCACTATGAACCCTACTCCATGTTCTGCCCTATCGCCACCGCTGTGATAGATATGATACTTGAAGGAAGTGTTGGCGATGGGATCCACCGCCCGGAATTCACGTTCTCCGGATCTCGGCCACCGTACTTCCTGAATAGCAGCTACGCTCACATTCACTTTTTGCAGTTCACGAGCCAAAAGGCCCGCTCGTCCAGGTTCATTTAAGGTTCTGACATTCCAAGTACCGAGTTTCCATTCATTGTCCTTATTTCGTTGCCGGGTCGGTTGCCGAAAATTCCGTTCGTTGTTTTCTCTTTCTTCGTTTTTCTGAGTAATGTTGGGGGTTTCAGTATGCTACCTTACCGGGGTCGCGATACCTACATCATGTTGGTGGGGCTGGTAGCTGACGTGATACAGCATTTCTTATTCAGCCGCTCGCTCCGAGACAGACGCTGTTTGAGCCGCACCTCCATGGTGAACAGACGCTCGAGGGTCGCACCTCCTCACTTTGCTATCACCACGATCCGGATCCATGTTTTTATCGTGGTGACATTGCCCAGGCTACGCTACCAGCATCTTTTGCTGGCGGTCTTTGTCATCGGCTGACCCGTGGAAGCGTGAGGTAGGAACTTGTGAGGACCAGAGCTGTTGGGACAACACTCCTTCCAATTTGTCGACTCACCATTTGTAGCCCATTTTGACTTATAAGTGCTTTTAATTAGATTTATAATTTGATTATCTACATTTCCATACTGAATAGCCATAATAAGCCATTCCATTAAGGATAGAAAATTTTTCCGTGTTAGTAACAGCTCTGATAGCGATGCATATGCTTCCACCTCGTTTGTCAGCTCAGATTGGCAAATGACATTCGATAGAATTATTTACATCATCGTTTTGAATGATTTGCGTTATGGGGCTGAACCAATACCAAATGCATTTCCATTTAGTATGACAGTCATTCTTCAGAGAGCATTACGCATTTTAACTGAGGCCCTATCTCTTCTCATAACAATTTTCATCCAGTATTCTAGAGGAAAATCTTCTGATTTCAAAACAACCGTCATCCGGTTGCAGGTATCATTCGAAAAAGCGATTTCGGTGTTTTGTTTTTAATGGTCTGAGGTTTCATTCGATCAGAGGATGATGTTTGTGTACAGTGTAGAAGGCGGAGAACAAGCGAGTGCAAAAACTAACGTGCACATCGCACTCATGTTGTACCGTGAAGACTGGTTATCTACCTCAAATTTTAAATATTTCGAACGTGGCATCGAATTAAAGATCTCCAAAAACAAAAAATGCTTTCGTTGTCATGATCTATTTAACCCTATTTAAGCTAGTGGCTTCATTTTTTTATACATGAATTTAAACGTATATCACACAACCAGTAAAATAAAAAAAAAAATCCGGAAAATCCAGAAATTGCTATTTGTATAACGTAATCAAAAGGGAATTATTCAAATCACTTTAAATGCTCTTTATAGGAAATTCATTTGTGAGATTCGATATAATTAGAAGAATTTATGAAATTGTCATTTTAAGTTGCGTGACAAAAAAATAAATTTCAATATCAAATCAAATGTCACTATTGGTTACTTATTTATTATTTAAAAATCACTATTTGGTCACTATTACCGTAATTTTAGTCACTAAAGTCACTACTATATATCGCCTCAGCACTACCAGCGCTGCCATGGCGATCCAGTTCTGACATAGCAGAGGACTGAAGAACCTGAAATATGTCATAAGAAGTGAATGTTTCTACTGAACTGTCACACTGGTTGTTTGCAGAATCCATGTTTAAGGCAAGTGATGTGCAAAAGTGAAGATGAAAAAAAATCAATATTAAATTGCAAAATATAAAATAAAATGTTGGATCGAAACCAAAATCGAATGAAAAGGATCGATGGAGTCATGTTTAAGATGGATTAAAAAATCGATTAATCGAAACAAAAAAATCGATCTTTTGTGTTTCGATCCAAGATCGCCCATTGCTATTCCGCACCCATTGATTGTTCGTGGCAACCAACATTTAAACATTAATTTCGCTGTATTTTGTCACCAAAACCTAGACCAAAACACTTCGCTGAATGTATTCAAACGATTCCTTAGTCTTTCAGCTTCAGTTTGATTACATTTTTACGACTGAGACCTGTTACGCCAGGTTTTTCTTCGAATGGAACATACGCACTACACAATACGACTGAATTGCAGTTCAAATGGAAAGGTTGCCGAAGAAAAAGAGGCTGCCGATTAGTGTCACACTCACCTCAGATGTTTGAAGCGTTGTAAAACGTATTCAAACCGTTTTGGACAATTCTGTCGATTGGAATGGATAGAATAGCAAGCAGCAAGTAAATGTAAACAAACACACACGTCACATGTGTGCCTGACGCTGAGATATTGCTAATAAAAGCGCGGACGCTGCTTAGATTGACGAGAATACGTTAATCCCCCCGGTATAACTTGTTTATTAAAAAATATATGCTAAAATGCTTTTTTGATTCTACAAATTTCGACATGCAAATCAGTGTGAACATCAAATGCATATTTTGTTATTTTAAACAAGGTCCACTTTTCTGCGTAAATCAGTTCCTCGCAAAAATATTTTGCTTTTCTGCTAATCAAAATTCCAGCTCGTGTTATGCATACACAATTTGCACGCTAATGAAATCTCTTATTTCAATATGAATGTGCATTTTCTCAGCGTACCATTCCCACCGCAACCGCACCACTTACCGACCCAACATAGTTCACGCCTGATTGCTAATGCATCCTGTCTTATTCTATCACTTTTCCAGATGATCGGTAGCGTAGGCGGCCGACACATGTCGACCCGGCGGCGTGGTTCCTCGCCGATGGTCCGACTCGGAGGGAACACACTTACTGCACAACTGGAACTACCCGATGGCCTAATCACACCGCGTGTCTCACCCCGTCGGCGCCGGGCCGTGACGACCAGTGACCACAAAAGCTGTGCTTTAATACAAACAAGACTGAAACTAGGCGACATCATGTAAGTAACCATGCAAGAGAGAGAGAGAGAGAGAGAGAGAGAGAGAGCGAGAGTTAGATCGACAAACGCGAGAGCGAAAGCTTTTCGTCGTGAGCCGTTAGATTTTCACTATAGCGTTTTCCCAAAGAATCACCCCTCGGATGCAGTGTAGCTTTTTTTAAATTGAAAGCTTCCTCGCAAGTTCACTGAGATACAATAAGGATAAAGCTAAAAGTTATGAGGCAAATTAAAGCTTTGCGGAGGGGATGAAATCACAAAGCTATTGAAAACTCTGAGTATATCGTGTGATTTATGGCAAAAGTTTCCTCCATCAAAAAGTGTTTATTGAAAGACTATGTAATGAAAAAACCAGATTGATAAGAGCTTTTGAGCTTTTCTTACGGTGGTGATTGGCAATCAGAAATCAGTGAAATTTTGTTGTAAGTTTTTCAATGCCTAAATTATGCAATTAAACAAGGCTGTTGCGCCTCATTTCACTACACAGTAAAAAATAATAATATTACATCCAAGAATATGCACTTTAATCATGTCGAAATTTTTTAGCGTTTTCGGTAATTTTTTTTCCGAACTGTCTTCATTCATTGCTTTATTTAACGTCGGTCTCTGTTCCGCAATCTAAAGCTAATCATCGACGGACATCGATTGCCATCCAATGACGGCAATCGAATGTGCAGGAGGGCAGCTTCCACACCTGCGTAGGATATAGCACCCATTCAATACACATGGGCCAGGACCAACGGCTTTACTTCCCTTCCGAAGGAAGACTTGACCAGAGATTTGTATGCCTCAGAAAAATCTCACCGACCTCGGCTGGGATTGAACCCAGACCCATTGGGGTGAGAACGATCGTCCGGTAATTTTTAGCGAACAGTTCGGTAGTTTTATATTGAATTATTCCGTAAAGCGCAAATTGTCAATATCTCATTAATTTTATTGATATCTATGGTATAGTTTCGAAAGGTATAGTTTTGATAAGTCTTTTTTTTTTGCATAGTTTATTTACATTCCTTTGTGTTTTAGAATACGCTTCACATAATGGATTCGTCCGGATATTTCTCTTCACACTTTCTGCAATTGGCGTTTCAGTACAGAAGTTTAGCCTGCAATCTGATTTCAACAGGAAACTACAGCTGGTAGCGTCTGAAAAACATTATAAAACCAACATTTTCTTACGGAATATTTTGATGATGTGTTCCTGCTTTTACGTGATCTTCAATTTTCGGAGTTTTCATGTTTTTACCTGAGCACTGCGGTCATTTACGTATTTTCACTGTCACTTATGTTTTCTCATTGGACCACTTCAAATATAAACATGGCTTCTTCAGAACTTGACATTCAGAAATAAATTACTGAGGTTTGGTAACCGGGTTTTTGATTTACAGTCCGTGCTGTAATTTTTTTTACAGACTTCGTCAATTTAACAGCGATTACCGTCTCATCGGTAAAATTTTACCGAATATTTGTAAAATCAAGTTGGTTTACCGGAAAATCTGTAACATTCTTCGCCTACCGATTTTTTTTTCGGTAGCTGAGTGTGTAATGTCAGTTCATGCACTGTATTAATGATAATGTTGTCCTTTTTGGTTAGTTATATTACACCATATTTTCGACACGATTGAAGTGCATCCACTTTGATGTGATATTAAAATTAATTTTTTGCTGTGTATAAATATTTTGGCAGACTTTACAGAAAAGTCAAGTCAAAGTCAAGTCGACATGCTTTAGAATAATGGCCTACTTTTCCAAATAAAATATCTGTGACAAGAAAGTTGAGTGGAAAATAGAGCTATTTATGTAACAAGTTGCAAAAAGATGATTTTTTTTCAGCACGAGATTTGCCGAGGTGAATAATTACGACGAGTGTTGAAAAATCGTATTTGGACCACCGACAAACCGACATGAATGACCATAGCAAAAACAATAAAATTTCTGACCAAAGCACCCTACTGACATCTGGCTTCGTTTTCGCGGTAAATATTTAGCTAAGCCATGAACCTGCATGTAAAAGTCATGAATTGGTTCATGTCTGATCTATTCTGGACAAATTATTTTATCTAGATCAACAAATTCTATGGTTTTGCCGGCGCCGGTGGTGTAGTGGTAAGCGTGACTGCTTTCTAACACCCCAATGGGTCTGGGTTCAGTCCCAGCCGAGGTCGGTGGGATTTTTCTGAGACATAAAAATCTCTGGTCACGTCTTCCTTCGGAAGGGAAGTAAAGCCGTTGGTCCCGCTCCCGGCCCATGTGTGTTGAATGGGTGCGATATCCTACGCAGGTGTGGAAGCTGCCTTTCCTGCACATTCGATTGCCGTCAATGGATGGCAATCGATGTCCTTCGGTGATTGGCACTAGATTGCGGAACATAGACTGACGTTAAAATAAAGGAATGAGAGAAATCCTATGGTTTTGACAGTTCGGATCACTGCGCATTTAAATCGGCCGTTTACGATTTTCGGGCATAAGTCAGAATGAAGTGTCATGTCGGTTTGTCGGTGTTTGGACTATAGGCTTTAAGCCTGTTACCCTCATTAAAAACTATAAACAAAGTACATGTTTCACAAATTAAGCTGGGTTTATAAAAATAACCTAAGTCTTCTTCGAATCACTTCTGGCGTCATATTTGTAGAAATTACATCTTGTAGTCTGTTGAATTCGTTCATAAATCTGCTATGCTATGCTGTATGCTCGTGCTGCGTGTAGTTTCTTAACCTCAACGGAGGATCGAACATCCTGCAGCGACGAATAGAAACCGGGCTGGTATTGAAGCTGAGTCGATTGTACAGGAACGAGCTCCTTGTCATTCCGCTCAGTATGCTGCAGAAGAATATTTTGTCGGCGATCTTGTGTCCCGTACTGACTGTGTCCGAGGTCAACCAGACAGCAAAGGTCTTGGTATGCTGGCTACTTTTTTCTCTATTACCGTGATTTTTAGCCGTAGGCTAGTTCATCACGTTACATCAGGCTAGATCCTTCCTAAAAAATAGGTTTCAGCTTGACATTAACGTAACGTATAACTGGCTCTGATTACCCAACGAATAAAACAGACAACATTTTAAAAACTTAATGTAAAGTGAGGATTAGATCAGGGCTGTGGTGAGGGCTGGGTGCGCGAACAAGGTAAAGTTCCACCGTAGGAGACAGTGCCCGGTCCGGCGGAGAAACCCCGACGGCGGAAAAAATAGAAACGTGAGGAACACACGATCAGTGTAGCCACCGACGAGGGGCTAGATTTGATCATACAAGTGGGCTTCCTTCAGAAAGGCGATCAGCGCAGCCAACGTCGAGGGGTCGTAACCAAGCAGATTACTGACGTTCTCCGGGAGTCCATGTTGTTCGCGTAGCTTCTGGAACTCCGGGGAGACACACAGCACGTGTTCCACCGAGGCGGTGCACACTGGGGCAGATCAGTGATTTTCTCGGAAAAAAATAATAACTTTTGAACGAAGCATTCAATCAGAATACTGTTTCCAATAAAGTTGTTTGTATTAGTTAAGCGCTTCTTTTGAATAACTTAATTAGTTCGCAACTTGGTCGTTGAGATGGCGCGCAAATCTAACTTTTGAATAAAGCATCCTAGACGTATGGGGTTTTGAACAAAGTTTTTTTTATCTATTAAAATGAAGGAAAGTTGCACAAGACATGAAACTTCCATTACCTTTAGCAGTGTTGGCGAAATCATCAATCAAATAATATTTTTTCGCTCTCATACGCTCTCAATATCACACGTGATATTGGAACAAAATATCATGCTTGATATTGATTTAACAAGCTCCTTTGATATTGCGAGACTATTCACAACGTGCAAAAATCAAGCTGAGAACTGACTCGACACAAAAATGATTCCGTTGCTCATCGTTTTCATAGAAAGAGAAAGTATAGTTGCTATCTCTTTTTACTCTTCACCGATGGCAGAAACGAAGGGACTGCTACCAGCCGTTATGGAAGCTTCGCCTGCGTTCGGGTGTAAAGCAAAAATCATTAAACTCAATCTCACCACAATTTGGTGAGATTTGCAGCTGGTGAGTTTTGTTAGCTTGATATTCCGAACTGCGATATCACAGCTTGCAAAATCAACCGCAGTTGTTTGCTTGTTGATTTTTGTCTACGAAAATCAAGCGTGATCTTGGGCATTGGTGAGATTTGATTTTTTGATATTTTTCCAACATTGACCTTTAAGGCCCATGCACAATGACAGCGGAAGCGGAACGGCAACGGCAGTGGAAAAGCCCGATCTGAGTAAGCCAACTTGTCGGATTGAAAACTTGTTGGAACCAAATCGACTTCGGTTAGGCATCTTGATGTCATTTGTGACAACTGTCAAACTTTCCGTTTCCGTTCCGCTTTCGTCTACATTGCGTTTGGGCCTTTAGTTTCGGAGATATAGGGTATATTAAAAAAATATGAAGCCAAAATTCTTATTTGTTAACTTTTTTTATATATTTTCATATGTTTGCTCGGGTTTCTGCATTTATTCCAACGGAAACAAACTAGGTGCGAATTTTCATTGAACTATATGTGGAATTTATAGTGACTTTAATGAAATATTCTCGAAGAACATGATATTTTGCCTGTATTTTAGGTGGGTGGGATTCTCATAAAGGCAGCTAAGGGCAGCTGGACTTTGTATCATTTGTTAGCTCATGTCATCCTTTAACATATACCAGAAAACTGAAGGCATGATATTCGATGATTTTTTTTAATTTCACTTTTTGTAAACCGTTACAAGTATCTCTACTATTAAGGAAACCTGCCAGTTTGTATAATATTGATAAAGTACTCAATTTAGCTCGGATTTCGGTCAGGAAATACGAGGAGTGCTTCATCGGCCTCATTGATCGAATAGCCTCCAACGAGCTAAGGCTATCAGTGAAAATAAAATAGTGATCAGATGGTAGTGAGGCAATTTGCTCTACTGCGTAGAATATGGCTGCTAGTTCCGCAACGTATACGAAACAGGGTTTTTGCAGTTGATATGAGGCGCTATGAAATTTGTTGAATACTCCAAATCCAGTGGAATCGTTGATAGTTGACCCATCTGTGAAAAAACTCTTATTGTTACTAACATGGTGGTACTTGTTTGCAAAAATTAAGGGAACAACCATCGACCGATGGTGATCTGGTATTCCACGGATTTCTTGCAACATGGTCCGATCAAAATTTACAGAGGAATTATAAAAGTCTTGGAGGCAAACACGAGAGGAATTGAATGAAGAAGGGCCAATCTCCAGCGTCATGTACTCGTAATAGAGACTCATGAATCTTGTTTGAGGATTTCTGTCGAGCAGCTTCTCAAAGTTTTCTATTACCAATGGGTTCATTACTTCACAACGGATAAGAAACCGGAAGGACAGTTACGCGAAACGATCTGTCAGTGGGAGAACACCCGCGAGTACTTCGAGGCTCATCGTATGCGTCGAGTGCATACAGCCAAGCGCGATTCGGAGGCCGTTGCAGCTTCAAGATATGTGTTTTCGCCGCGGATTGAAAACAGAAGCTACCGTACTCTAGAACTGACAAGATGGTTGTTCGATACAACCTGATCAGATCTTCCGGGTGTGCTCCCCACCAAGTTCCAGTAATTGTACGTAGAAAATTGATTCTTTGTTGGCATTGTTGTTTCACATACGCAATATGTTTTCCCCACGTGCTTTTGGAATCGAACCAAACACCTAAATACTTGAAAGATATACTTTGAGTGATTGTTCTACCCTTTAGTTGAAGCTGTAACTGTGCAGGATGATGCTTCCTAGAAAAAACAACCAACTCAGTTTTCTCCGGGGAGAATTCGATACCCAGCTTCATAGCCCAAGTAGACAAATTGTCTAAGGTATCTTGCAATGGTCCTTGCAGGTCCGGTGCACTTGGCCCTATAACGGACACAACCCCGTCATCTGCAAGCTGCCTTAGCGAGCAATTTTCATCAAGACAACCATCAATGTCTTTTACATAAAAATTATAAAGAGGGGCGCTTAAACATGAACCCTGGGGGAGACCCATGTAACTAATTCGTGAAGTTGTCGAGTTTCCATGAGAAAAGCTCATATATTTCTCAGACAACAAGTTGCTCAAATAGTTGTTCATAATTGGTGAAAGCCCACTATCGTGAAGTTTATCCGAAAGGACATCGATACAAACAGAATCAAAAGCCCCCTTAATGTCCAAGAAAACTGAACCCATTTGCTGTTTTTGCGCATAGGCCAGTTGAATTTCAGTTGAAAGCAACGCAAGACAGTCGCTCGTTCCTTTTCCTCTCCGAAATCCAAATTGCGTATCTGAAAGTAAACCATTCGACTCGACCCATTTGTCTAGACGAAAAAGAATCATTTTCTCCAAAAATTTCCGTATACAGGACAGCATCGCGATGGGACGGTACGAGTTATAATCCGACGCGGGTTTACCGGGTTTTCGAATGGCGATAACTCTTACTTGCCTCCAGTCATCCGAAACAATGTTGTGCTCCAGAAATTGATTGAATAAGTTCAACAAGCGTCTCTTCGCGACGTCTGGGAGATTTTTAAGCAAGTTGAACTTGATTCTATCCATTCCTGGAGCTGAGTTGTTACATGAAAGTAGAGCAAGTGAGAATTCCACCATCGAAAACGGGGAATCTATTTCGTTATTACCCGACGGACGATCACGAACGTTGGTTTGAACCGGTACCGAATCCGGGCAAACTTTCCGTGCGAAGCTGAATATCCAACTGTCCGAGTACTCCTTGTCTTCGTTAATCGGTGATGACGCGTTTCGCATTCTCCTGCCGACATTCCAGAGTGTTCTCATGGAAGTCTCTCGCGACAAACCATCGACGAACCGACGCCAGTAACCGCGTTTTTTTTGCTTTAATTAAGTCCTTAAAGGTTTTCTCGAGGTCGGTGTACCGCTCGAAATCCTCGACCTTACCGTGTTTGCGGAAGCGTTTAAACGCGGCGGACTTCTCGCTGTTCGCGTCGGTGCAATCCTTATCCCACCACGGGATGGGAGGTCGCTTGCGAACGGAAACACCCGGAATACGTTTCGTCTGTGCTCGCAGCGCGCAATCGATGATGACACGCGCGAGAAAGGAGTACTCGTCCAGCGGAGGAAGTACGTCAACCGATTGACTGGCATCAAGAACCGAGGTCGCGAATTTTCGCCAGTCAATGTTTTTCGTAAGATCGTACGCGATGTCGACCGAGCGAGTAGAAGATGAACCATTGGTAATAGAAATTTTGATTGGCAAATGGTCACTACCGTAGGGATCTTGAATTACTTTCCACGAGCAATCCAACGATAGTGAACTCTAACAAAGTGAGAGGTCTAATCTGCTTATTTTTGCTGCAGGTTTGGCTACTCGTGTTGCTTCCCCGGTGTTCAGAATTGTCATTTTGAAGAAGTCGCACATGTCGTATATCAAGGTTGAGCGGTTGTCGTCGTACAGTTCCCCCCAGCCTGTACCGTGAGAGTTAAAATCTCCCAAGATCAACCGTGGCTCCGGCATATCCGTGCAGATATCCACGAAACTTTGACGGTAGATCGCGGTTTTCGGTGGAAGATAAACTGAGGCAATACTGAGGCATTTACCTCGAATATTAACCTGACATGCAACTACTTCAATGCCTGTCACCGAAGGCAGATCGATTCTGTAGAAGGAATGGAGCTTGTTGATCCCCAGAAGCACCCCTCCATACGAATCTGCGCGGTCAAGGCGAATAATGTTGAAACCGTGGAAAGCAAGATCGTTGTCTGAAGAGAGCCATGTTTCACAAAGGGCAAATGCATCAGAAAGTAAATTGTTAACTAAAAATTTAAATGTGTCAAGTTTTGGCATAAGACTTCTACAGTTTCACTGAAGAACAGAGATCATATCCCCGACCTCATTCGGAGAATTATCCATCAAAGGATATGATCGATGCAAGGAAGGACCACCTAGAAGCTAGTTGCTTCAAAAGAGTTTTCACCATTGGCAGCACTAAATTAATAATGCTCCTCGTTGAGTCAGAGATATTGAATATACTGAAGAAGCTATCCACAATACCAGAAAACGTGAACATGGGGGCATGTTCTAGCTGATTATTCGGCCAGAAAAACTGGGACATCTGGGGTTTTAGATGCTCCTGGAAGTGACGGAAAGTTCTTGTCATAATTACAAGGTTGAAAACCCGGTGGAATGGGCTTCGGTGCATTTCCATTACCTCTTGATTTTTCCAAGGTGGAAGGGTGGGTGATTTTTCCAAGGTGGAAGGGGAGTCTAGATCATCAACTGGCAAAATGGAGAACGTGTTACTGCTTTTTGGTGTGGTCTGAGAAGATGAAGCGGTATTCTTCAAGAGTTCTGCTAGTGTTCTCTTGGAGCGAGCTTGCAGAGACCGCTTAAGTTTTTCTCCCTGCTGTTTATACCTCGGGCAGTCAGTCAGGGTATGTAGGCTTTCCTTGCAGTACACGCATTTTGGAGGAGCACCGCAAGGGCACTGTTGATGTTGCTCGCCACACTGATCGCAGCGTGGTTTGTTCGAGCAGTAGTCCGATGTATGACCAAGTTGTTTACATTTCGAGCAGTTCATTACCCGAGGTACAAACAGACGTACAGGCAGCCGAACCTTGCCAATAGCGACGTAGTGAGGTAACGCTGAACCCGAAAAGGTCACACGAAACGAGTTTGACAAGGAACAAGTTTTTTTGGAGCCTACTACGGATACTGACTGCATTTGAAGGCAGTCCAATATCTTCACCTTCGGCAGAGCACGGTTTTTAATCGGGACCCAAGAAATCATCACTAGTCAAACTCGCTTCGGTGACCACTTCTTCAATTTCTACCTCACTACTGGGTATGTAGACTCGGTATTCCAATGAAAAAAGCTCGCATGCAACAATTTGGTTAGCCTGCTTCCGGTCATCAACGGTAACGCGCAGTTTTATTGGTGTTACCTTGAAAATATCGGTAACGGCCGAAAAATGTGTTGTTAGATCCTTAGAGATCCTCGGAATGTTCAAAGGTTTTTGTTTGGGCCGGAAAAAAACAACCCATGGGCCTTTCGAGGCTTCTGGGTAAGCCTTTAGGCGGGGGAGCGCTATGGTGTGGGGGGTGCAGGAGGACGAGGAGGTGATGGTGGGGGAGAGGGTTGTGGGGGATACCTTTTCTTGGGATATGCTCCAGTATTTTTGCTGGAGAGCGAGTCAACTGGGACGTCAAGGGTTTCCATTTCCACAACTTCCTCGAGACTTTCGTGTGAGGAGGAATTAAGAGTTTCGTCGTCTGAGATGGAAAGCGACCATCCCCCGCCTTTATCATTTTCATCAATTGCGGTTAAATATCGCCGCAATGGTGTTTTTAATAAATATTTTACAAATAATTACAGTAATTTTAAATAGTATCAAAAATAAAAAATAAATGCAGAGAAAAAAAATAATAAAAAATAAATGCAGAGAAAAAAAATAATAAAAAATAAAAAAAAATACAAAAAAAAATTGATATAGTTTTACTCTAATAAAGAGAAATACGAATGAAAGGAAAAAAAACCAAAAAAAGAAAAAACAAATATAAATACTAACCTCTCAGTATCTTCTAACTGTCGCATATAACAAATAAAAATTGACTTTCAGTCGCTAACCTAAATCGAAAATTAATTGATGATAAATCATCACTATGGCCCGGTGGTCGGAGGTGAGGCTCTATTCATACTGCATTGGACATCCCGTATCCAACATGTGTGATGTAGAACAGAGACGAGTTGTGTTTGTTCACATCGACCGATACTGAGTGGTTGCGGTACAAGCACATATCGTCGGTAATAGACGATTGTTGTGTATTGAGAACGCTTGCGCAAAAAGACTAAGGGAGGGAAACGGATTCGAAACTCATATGTCATTAGCCAAATACATCCGTAGACCATCCCGCATAAACAATAACCATAAGATGCGCCTAACCACTAATTCGAGATATCATCCCAATTTTATGTGGTTTGGTCACACCATCTAAGATATCGTCAGTATATGGTACCCGTTTATTAGGGATAGGTCCACCGTTGTATAATTGGCAATGCACCCGTGTACTGAATGGGAATTGTGGGTTCGAATCCCACCGGTGCCCTTAGATTTTTTCGCAAATTTTCTCACACGCACGTCTCTTGCCGATGATATGTGCTAACCTCTCAGTATCTTCTAACTGTCGCATATAACAAATAAAAATTGACTTTCAGTCGCTAACCTAAATCATAAATACTAAAAAAAAATTTTTTTTTTGGATTACCCTTACTATGCTCTACTTAAAAATAGTACGAGAAAAAAAAACCAAGAAAAAAGTTATAGATATATACTATTTACAAAATTTTGAATCACCCTAATTATGACCCAACCTAATCTAATATTGGACCATGCGGGAGATGCGATACTGATGAAAACAAAGCGACACGGTATACCTATTACACTGAGGCGGCAGATGACTGGTGCGAGGCTATTGTTTGCCCCAACGGCTGTTGGGTCGATAACCTGATAGCTGGTATGCCTCGGTCGCCTCGGTAGGCAATTTAACGTGCTTTCGTTGTTACTATCAATGGGATGATGTGATGATGCGATGATGATGAGATAAAGCTGGACCGTAATCAAAGCGCTCGGCGTATGACTAACGGCTTCCTCACTCACGAACTAGTTGCCTTAACACTATGCCAACTAACTTTGGCGAGAAAAACCCCTCGCGTGGGGAAAAACTCAAAAACTCAAATACTAGTGTCGTACAACGAGACCGATGCGACTTGACCGGCTCAGCGTGCGAGACGGAATGTCTTCTGCAACTATCCTTCATTTTAATAGACCGATGCGACTTGACTGGCTCAGCGCGAGACGGAATGTCTTCTGCAACTATCCTTCATTTTAATAGATAAAAAACTTTGTTGAAAATCCCATACGTCTAGGATGCTTTATTCAAAAGTTAGATTTACGCGCCATCTCTACGACCAAGTTGCGAACTAATTAAGTTATTCAAAAGAAGCGCTTAACTAATACAAACAACTTTATTGGAAACAGTGTGCGGTGGTCCGTTACTCCACCATTCGATATTTGCTGGTATTATCTGTGAAACACGACCTGGATGTGGAACAGATGGACGCAGTTACTGCAAGGACGAAATCATATATATGGATCAACCTCAAGGCTTCGTGAACAAAAGCGGCATAGTGTGCCTGTTGCGGAAAGCACTTTACGGCTTGAAGCAATCCAGCAGGGACTGGAACAGCCAGCTCGACGAAGCGTTAAAAGATTTCGGACTTACACGCTCGGATGTCGATACTTGCTTGTATTTCAAGTTAGAAGGAGGAAAGATGCTTTTTGTGACCATCTATGTTGATGACTTCCTCATCTTCAGCACCGACCCTCAGATGAAAATCAAGCTGAAATAAATTTTGAATACCCGTTTTAACATGAAGGACATTGGTCAAGCGAAGTTCTGCTTGGGACTGAGAATTTCCAGGGATAGGCGAAATAGTAAGCTTTGGCGTGACCAGCAGCATTATGTGGAGAGCATTCTCCAACGGTTCAAAATGGCGAACTGTTGTCCAGTTTCGACTCCAGCTGAACCTAGCTTGAAGCTCCATAGTAATATGTCACCAAGCAAACCAGACGAAATTCAGGCGATGAAAAATGTACCGTTCAAGGAGGCAGTTGGCTGTTTGACGTACTTGGCGCAAGCGACGAGGCCTGATATAAGTTGTGCTGTCAATCAGGTCAGCCAATTTTGCAGTAATCCGGATCATGAGGTACCTAAACGGCACAGATGGACACCGGCTTCAGTATTGCAGAGAGGAAGTTTCCCAATTGGTCGGTTATACAGATGCGGATTGGGGAGGAGATCTCGACACGTGAAAATCGACGAGTGGATACGTGTTCACGTTCATGGGCGGAGCAGTTTCGTGGAACGTGAAACGACAGCCGACAGTTGCACTCTCATCGTGTGAAGCCAAATATTTGGCGCTTTCAAGGACCGTGCAGGAGGCTCTCTGGTGGCAGTATCTTCAACCGCAAATTTTCGGGCAGCAACTCATTTCAATTTGACGTGACAATCAATCCGCTATCTGCGTGGCGCGGAACCAAGGATATAACCCCCGGACCAAACATTTGAACATCAAGCACCAGTTTGTGAAGGACACTTTGGATCGTGGAGTCATCGACCTTGCGTACGTTAGCACGAAGGAGCAACCCGCCGATGGTCTTACGAAGGTTTTACCGAACATCAAACTGGAAGCTTTCAGAACATTAATAGGACTCGCAGCTTAGGAAGGAGTGTTGTGATCTCAATATAAATAATCCGCGAGTTCGTAGTAACCACTGTTAGTTTGTTAGTCAAATAAAACATTCATTCGTTTCCAAGCATTCCTCAAGATCAGACGTCTTTTATTTCACTGCATTTACAAGTGATAAGCCATCTTGAATATGTTCAATTAGATTCTACGATGTCGTAATCAAACTTTCGAGCCAGATCGAGCCGAGTTCTATCGATTGGGAATGATTTATACAGGTGAGATAGCTTGTGTGGATGGCTATCGGTCACAAAACGGCAAGACGTGTGAAAATCGATTCTAACACCTATGTTAAGGTAGTAACAAAGGTAAAACGATTAGATCTTTTTCTTATTCGCATTTAAAGCTTATTGCTTAGCGAATATAAGCTTATTGCGTGCACTCAACATAGTGTTCTAAATGCACTTCCACAGTTATTAATTGAGAGCTTTCTATGCCAATACCAATGCATGAATTTGTATATTGGTAGGCAAGCACAATGATACTCTATGCCCAGGGAAGTCGAAAAAATTTCCAACCCGAAAGATACTCTCGAACGTACCGGGTATCGAACCCGCCGCCCCCGGCTTGGTAATACCGTGCCTTTACTGACTAGGCGATGAGGCCCCGCTTAGATATATAGCATTACAATTAAGGCTGGTAAGTTACTGTTGTAGCTGGAGAACCTTGGTTAAAATGAAAAATTGACGGACAGTTATACGGCAACGAATGCCTAAAAAATTGTGTATTGCCGTTCATTAGGTCCTAGTGGGGCCCCGTCAAGTTTAGGCCAGATTTGGCGAGTTGCCTCTACAGTAAGAATGCGCAATAGTGGTATCACGATAATGGAGTAGACGTCATTGAGAAAGGGATGAACCCCCCAAACTGCCCGGATTTCCGCCCAATCGAAATATAATGGGGTATCATCAAAGCTTAACTGAAGAAGAGTGAAAAATGGCTAAGGATGCTATTTCAATGGCAATGGATATTGGATAAAAAAAAAGCAGCCGGTGAGGTTGACCAGCAGCTTGTGTAGAAGTTGATGCCACGTGTCAAGTCCAAAGTTCAAATTTTCATTCGAGAACCAATATTTTCTGCAATAAATACATAACATTTTTTTGAATAACGTTTCATTAAAAAAAACAGATTCTGAGATACATTCGATTGAAAACGTACCGAGTGCTAAATCGGCAGGGATTTATTAGTATGCAGCATAGCAAAATGTTAAATTTATTGCTCACTGCTCACGTTGAACTACACACTTGGAAAAAATCATGTAAATTTAGGTGCTCTGAGACTGACATATACGAGCGTCAATATTGACATAAAATTGAGTCATAACAGACGTGAAATTCAACTCAATCAAACGTATACTTTTCATCGACCTACGAACTTTTCAGTCTCAGAGCACTTAATTTTACATGAAATATTTGTTTGCGTCTGATCCTTTATGTCAGAGATGGATTCCATCACGTGTAAAATTAGTTATTTCTTAGTCTGTAATGTAAAAGTCATGTAAACCTTGTTCAAGTTAATCGAATTACACACATTTATCATTTCACGAATTTATCGTTAATTCCACGGATGTAATCTATGGAGGAAGCATATGAAAACATACGCTGCACACCTACGAGGCATTCATTCAACTCACCTGACTGCAAATCACCGTTCAATTGACACCTGTTTGTTCGACACCGCGCAATGCTCGCCCTCAATACACTAACATCTCCCCCAGTCGCTTGCACGCTACGCTCTATTGACACATTTTACTGCCGCATCCATTTCCCACGCGAATCCACTCATCAAAACACAGGCGGCGGAGAGTTTTTCCTCATGCGTATTCTACCGGTTCTTCAGTGCAATTCTGCTTCCACTCGCGAATTTCCCAAACAGAGTGATTGTTTACATTCGCCAGAGTCCACGTTTTAAACCCATACAGTAAAGCTTTTGGTGATGGTGCTGGGTGGATCTTACTCACACGTCCATCCCCAAAGGACAACGTGTTCATCTTCCCCTCGTTTCCCCAGCTGTGCCGTGTACGGGTGGACTTTTCCTATCTGTACACGTGGTTCACCCACCACCACCCCCAACCGGGGTAAGGCTTTTGGTTCGACGTTGCGACAGCGATGACTTCAGTTCCCATTCGCTGTCGAACTTTGCTCTGGTTCATACATGCAGTTTGCGAGCTCTGAGCCCATTTTTCGGGGTGTGTGAGGAAAAAAAAACTGTGTCAGCAGGAAGGAACATTTTCTGCTGCTCATTGTGTGGAATTTGCTGTTTTTTCATGGAATTTTGGGCCGAAAAGTGCGAAATTGTGGTGTGAACGAGTGAATAGAAATGTTTTTCCAAGTGAAAAGTGTAGAAATCTGGAGGAAAATATGAAAAGTGTGCTCCAGGATCGAATCTAATCTAATTAATTTGTGTTTGCCCTGATTGGCACATTATTCGAGGGGTTTGGGGCTGGAATTTGCTGGGATGTCACTCGGAAGGCTTTGAAGCTGCAGAAAATTTTCGGTACATATCGATTTGTGCAAGATCATCGCGAAAATCTGCGAGTGGAGAAAAATTTCCATGCAAAGTAGGAAAATTGTTCATGTTTGAAAATTAATGGGAAAATCAGTCAGGAAAACGAGTGCACTAGTGGTGGTGAGCTGGGAAGAAGCTGAGTACGTTACGAGGGAAATAGGCCTGCAATAAGCACGAAATACGACTCCGCGGGGGTGGAAACTTGCTGTTGTTCTACGGTAGAAAGCTTCGTGAGTGTGTATTGGTGGAAGGTTGAAGTGGTTCGCTGCGCGCCTCTGGTGGCAGTTTCCCAGCACTACACACCGAGTAATTTTCGTTCGCGGTGTCAATGGGAAAAGATTCGTTGCTGGTGCTTCAGAGTGGAAAATCATAGCTCGCGAACGCTTCGAAGGATTTGGCAAGTTGATCCCGCTCGGTTTCCACGGCTCGTTCCGGTTTCCGTACACGGTTATCTGGTGGAATTGTTTGTCGGATTAGTGCGTAAATCAAGTGGCGGACAGATGAGTGTTATCGGGTCGGTGTAACCAATATGGCCGGGAGGTCATCAAACCGCAGTGCACATTTGGATATTCTGACGGTGGGTGTACTTTTCCTTTTTATCCTTTGGTAGCATCTCCTCTTTGATTGAGTTTATGATTCCTGGACAGATTGAAACCAAAAGAAAGCATGTATTCTCCTAACAAAGAAGTTCAATTCAAGTTCTTAACTCACATGATTACATAAAACCATTAAAAAATCATCACAGCATAGCAGGGAGCATACACCATACATGCTCAATTCCGAAAATAAAGTGAAAAGTGAAAAGAATATCAAGCAGCGAAATGGAAAAAAAAATCAATGTACCCATTCTATTTATTATCCTCATTCCGTCGTCGTATCGTGGCCTGTCTAGGTCACGTCATGAATGTGCAACCAGCACATACCGCGTGAGGAAGGACCGCAAATTGAAACCTCAAGCTGTCCACAGCTCCCTCCTCGGTATTTGCATACACCCCCTGAAGCACCAAGCCACCATCGTCGGAAGCTTCGGTTTGCCCATACAATGCAGCAGATCGCATTGATCGGGAAAATTATTCTGCGTGACTGACCAAAGTTTGTTTTATGTCCTTTGCTTGGTGGTAGCTCGTATCGCTTTCCTCTTAGTTCTATATTTGTCGCACCAACACCAACAACTTATCGATGACGACATATTCCTTCAATGTGTGTGATACTTTTACTTTTTTTTTTCAAATATTTTATAAGACAATTTTGTGTGAAAAAAGTATCTCAAGAGTGTGTTGGTGTTGCAAGTGGTCTATGCGGAGTGTTAAAGAAAGAAAGAAGGTTGAAATTGTTACTTGCGTGGATCTGCAGCTTTCTACGTTAAGCAGCTGCTTGCGACTCATTGTTGATGAAAGGGTTGTTTTTTATGAATATTTAGCGGTGGAAATTTTAATTTCACACAGTTTTCTAGGTACAGATCCACCTTGGCCTTGCGTATGGTTAAGATCTAGATTCATAATACTAAGCACAACCCACACTTTACCTCCCTTTTTCGATCGAGATTGAACCAAAAATGGAATGTTCCTTTCAAAGATGACTTCTAAATTTGATTACCCTTCCATACGTACAGTTGGATATGATAAAGAGTCACAAATTGATGAGATATTGGGGCTTATTACGGATGTCACTTCACGGTGAAAACTTGTCACTTGTCGTCACGGTGAAGTGATTCCCATTTGATTTGTACGGCAATCACAGCTCTTATTATGAATATCACTTCCTTATCACCGTGTAGTGACACCCGCAATAAGGCCCATTGTTAAAAATCGAATACTGCTTCTTGGTTCCAATTCATAATACGAGTTTCAATTTCGTTCAAACACATTGAAACGTCATAGGATTTACGTCGGCATACTGATGAAGGCAGATTTATTGTTGAAAAGAATGAATGAAAATATTCATATTATGCATTCCTAGAGGCCTTTGTTTTGAAGCTTTTGAACTAAACTATCGAATTATGATTGATTCGTTCACGTCAAAATCATCAATGTATTTTATGTTTCTGCTCAAAATGGTGGATATGGGCACTTATGCCGAAGAAGTTCTTTGCTCTATATGGAACTTTTCTTGTCCATCGTCAATTTTTCGCCAGCGACAACTCATTCACTCTCATCATCATTTTCAGTGGATGGAGAAAAGTCTCTTCAGCAGTGTTGGGAAAATATCAAAAAATCAAATCTCACCAACGCCCAAGATCACGCTTGATTTTCGTAGACAAAAATCAACAAGCAAACAACTGCGGTTGATTTTGCAAGCTGTGATATCGCAGCTCGGAATATCAAGCTAACAAAACTCACCAGCTGCAAATCTCACCAAATTGTGGTGAGATTGAGTTTCATGATTTTTGCTTTACACCCGAACGCAACCGAAACTTCCATAACGGCTTGCAGCAGTCCCTTCGCGTTTGCCATCGGTGAAGATTAAAAAGAGGTAGCAAACTATGCTTTCTCTTTCTAAGAAAACGATGTGCAATGGAATCATTTTTGTGTCGAGTCAACTCTCAGCATGATTATTGCACGTTGTAAATAGTCTCGCAATATCAAAGGAGCTTGTAAAATCAATATCAAGCATGATATTTTGTTCCAATATCACGCGTGATATTGCGAGCGCATGAGAGCGGAAAAATATCAATTGATTGATGATTTTGCCAACACTGCTCCTCAGTCCGATGGTATTGCTGGTTACGTGAGTGACTTGTTGCTTGTGAGAAGTCACCGATGGGCCTGTTATTGGAGTATAGGGGAAAGCAGTGCTGAGTTGCATCACGGTTCACTGAAAGCTCCGTTTACGAAGTCTTTTTTTACGCAGTATTCAATTGGGTTCTTTACGGGTATTGAGGTAAATGCATATTCGTAATCTGCATTAAAAATGGAACCCAAACCCAAAATTTCATCAATTTTGGTACATTGGAACTATTTTAAATAAGTACGATTAAATTAGCAAAAATCACCTTATGAGCGCCCCTCGGTGTTACTTTGTATAAGAGCGAGCTGTCAGTTTGTTAGTTTAGTGTCAAACAGTGAAGTTATTATTTTGCTTTAAATCTTGATTAAAAAATCAAGATGAATGTATGTGGGTTCGAAAAAAATATCGCTGTGCTCAGAAAACGAAGCTCTTTCAGATGATGTATAAAAACCGATACATTTTTCAAAATTAAAGAACCCAATTTACGTCCCTCTTTTTACGAAGTAAATCCCAAATAACGAGGTTTTTTTACGAAGTAAATGTTTTGTTACGAAGTAAATGTTTTTTTACGCACTAATTCGATTTATAAACCCCCGTTTTGGCTCGTAAATGGAGGCTCCAGTGTACTGACAGCCTTTAGATTGACAAAAGAGATTCATACGGTTAACAATCAAAACAGAACTGAGAACCCTCTCTCCGTGAAACTTCTCATCAGTATGACACAACAACCGTGAGATATCGTTGTTTTGCTTTTCTCACTCATTCGCAATATCACTAACATCTGTCATGTGGTACCATCATATCACCGAGGAAAAATAAACAAACATTTAAATTGACCGTCATCTTATTTCGAGCATAAATACGGTTATGACGGTCATTCCTCTTCCAAAATCGCGGATTAGACGATAGCTGTGATGTATCAAGGAAAAAGTATTATCCTGCGTAAATCAATCGTATCATAAACAGAAATTATTATTGTGAGAATTCATATTTGCATCAACACGTACTACCTGCAGTCACGAATGCTTATTCATGGATAGAGATTTTTCAGCTATTTATTTTTCTGGACACCGTGACGCTTGAGCTCTAATAATAAGGATGCTGACCGTATATCGTATCCACATTTCCGAAGCAATACCAATAAAACATCCTGGCGTTAATAGGAATTCCCCTCTAAATATTGCAATTGTAGCTAGAGGTGTTATTGCTGAGCAATCAAACGTTGAACTGTTGAACAAGCCATTATATATCTTTAGGTTAAACACAATACAATATTTGCTTGATTTACCACAGTTCAGGATTATTCCAGAAAAAAGTTGACAAGCATCAAATATAAGGGTCATACAAGAACGTTAGCAGTTTTCCGGGATTTTTCAACTCGCCCTCTCCCAATATAAGACTTTGTTAAATCAGACCAATTGCTCCTCCACCCTTATTAATATCCTACAGCATTCTGCATTTGATTTCTTCATCCTTACATAAGATATGTCCCTCTCTAGTAACAATATCGTTAGAAAATTGCAAGCACCCCATACCTCTTTAATGTTTACACAAATCAAGACCAATAATTGAGAAAGCCTCAACTCCATTTTGTAAAAAAAAAACTTTGTGATGCCTCGCGAAACGAAACCTACACACTAAGATTATTTTACCGAAATCTGTGAAATTTTACCGAAATCTCAACAGTACTGAACGTTCGGTAAACATTTCGGTGATTTTCACAGATTTTGTGTGATTTTTCACAGATATTCGTTGAAAAATTACAGGAAAACTATGAAAAATCACCGAACTGTTTACCGAACGTTCAGCTGTTGAAATTTCGGTAAAATTTCACAGATTTCGGTAAAATAATCTAAATGTGTACATTCACAAACCTAAAACACAATCGGGAAGAGGAGAATTTCCCCTACCAGTTAATTTTGTTGGTTTGCGTTGGCGGACTTCGGTTCGCGACAAAATAGCTTTACAAGGTTTGTTTACCAAATGGAGTTGAGGCCTTTGCAACCATAGCAACCAGTGGTATCCATCAACACAGAAAACTTACTTTGAAGTCTTTAAGGAAACGCAGTGTATTTCAATAAGTCTACGCTAAAATTAATAGTGAATTCGTTTATTATTCAGTTCCAACCTGGATCGGGTATCAAGATTGCACAGCAAAAAATTCTGAATTTTGATTGTGATGTAAACATTCATTCACGTAAATTTGTGTTTCATTTCACGCAAACGAGCAACTTGTAAGCAATGTTGTTTACAAAGATGGGCTTTTGTATACAATATTTGCAATATTTCATTAAAAGTTTCAGAACTTTACACGGTTTATACTGTAAACTTATATTGCTGATTGCATCAGAAACTGGACTGTCCCAAAAATGCAAAAAATGTGATAAAAGTGCACGTTTCCGTCAAATCGTTTTGATGTTTTCGGAGCACTTATTGCTTGCATCATAAAAAATAAGTCCACTGAAGACACCAAGACGATTAGACGTAAACTTGCAATTTTATCACACTTTTTACTGAGTGAAAACGCGCTTATTAGTCCAATTTGGTGTGAAATCCGCAATATGATATGTGACGCTCCTTTTGTGTGCATCATATTGAACATAAATTTACTCTACTTTTTCGAACTGTGTGGATCTGCTTGTTTTCTGATAAACGTCAGTTTGTTCATTTGCTTTTAAACCCAGCTCAGGTTAAGCTTCGCACTGACAAAAAGTTCGGTATCGTGATTTTGTCGAAGGACCAGCTGTTGGTTCCATGCCATCATTGGAATTTTTCGGAGCAATTAATCATGTTTTGTTGTTTTTGTCATCACCCACATCCAGAGGGCCAGTCACTTTCGAATGTATGGGAATGGTAGGAAACCATTTGGAAATGCATGAAAATTTGCAGTTTTTATTCATTATCGTCTTTATGAGCAGTTTGTGATGCACAAAAATTGCACGAGTACATTACTATGGTGATAAGGTAAACACTCGTTTATTTGTTTCCTTCTGTGAAAGCATGTTTAGTCACAAATCGTGGATTTTCTGATATTCTCCATACTGCAAAGATGATTTTCCTACCACTGAAGGGGCGACATCTCTCGGATCTTCAGTATAGCTACTACTCAAATCATATAATTAATTAAAAAAATTAAGATTCTTCGCTTCACGTTTCGCACGAATCGTAACCAGAATAGATATTTGTTTTGACAGTAAAATTCTCGTGAGCTTGTCAATTGTAAGTTGTGTCAGTTTTGAGATTTATTAAGCATCGTATACAATGATGCGTACGTAAAAGAGAATTGATAGTGCTGACTTCCCACTTATAAATGCCCAACAGAGGTGATCAGTGAGTGAATGATTGTCATTTAATCTAACTGTCATGGATGGCTTTTATGAAAACGGTCTAGTGAGGTAGCGGTGTTTCCAAGTGATATGCTAGTTGACCGTCATTTTTGAGATGTGACTGTTATGCGAGGATGGCCGTCAAGGTACAATAACCGTTATGATAATGCACAGCACTGGGGGAAAGTTTGACAGTTTCTTAATAGGGGCAATATGGCCACCCTCTTAAAAATCAAGTTATCTTCTTCTTCTATAAAATAGTGTGGCATACATAAGACCGCGCATAACTCAAGAATGGATCGTCCAATATGAGCTGTATTTTTGTTGTTTTGTGTTCATCTCCGTCCAAGGAACATTTTTACAGCAATAAGAATGGAAAAATTTAAAGGAAAATTTCGTAATTCGTGATTCAATAAGTTAAAAAAAAAGTCCATTAATAGTTACTTTACAGAACTTTTATTAAAACTTCAAGGTTACAGCATTATATGGTTACATTTCTCCAGATCAAATGAAATCTCGAACCTTCCTCTCGATGGAGCCCATCAGCGCCCGAACAGTGGAAACGGACACGGAATTTTGTCTGCATTTGCTGGACGTCCTTGACTGCCCCGCCGCTTCGTCGAAGTCACTGCTTTGAAATTGCCCAGTATTTTCCGATTGGTCGAAATTCCAGGCAATTCGGAGTACAAAATCGATCTTGTTGCCAGCATACCACTCCAGAACCACCTTGGAGTAGTGGCCGCAGGCCAAATCGGGCCAAAAGATGACTTTGCCCCCATGCATGCGGATGAACGTCAATACACACCTTTTTAGGCATTTTTCGGGGTAAACTGGGAATGTCATCGACGAGGATGTGACGAATGGTTTCGTTTTCAGGCCACAACTGCAAATCGCTTGCCAAATCATGACCTTCTTCGTGAACTTGTCGGCAAACACGAACTTGCATCTTCCCGGCACATCCCCACGTTCAGTCGCGATGTAAAACTTTTGACCGGGAAGGTGCTTAAAATCGAGTTTGACGTATGTTTCGTCATCGATCAAACTGCAGCCCTTGTGTTTCGTCAAAACACGGTCGTACAAGAGCCTTACACGCTTTTGGCCACGGAATTCTACTTCATGTGCCGGTTCGGATGTTTACTGGATTTGTACGACTTGTATCCTTCCCTGTCAAGGATGTTCCGCATCGTTTGAAAGTTGGCGTTGTACCTTCTGGCCACATCTCGGATCGAAAGACCGGGGTTGGCTTTAAAGCACCTCAACACCTTGCTGCGCAGCTGACGATCCCTGGCTCCAGTTTTTTTGAAGGGCCGCTGAGTCCTTTCCATACTCAGGGTTTCCTTGTAGCTTTTGGGCACTCGACAAACTGTTGTTTTTGGCATCTTCAGCACTTTAACCAGCTTGCAACCTGACCACTCCGGATTTTCCAGGTGTTTGTGCACTATATTTCTTCTTCGTTCGAGTTCCATTTGACTTTATCTATGAACGCTTTCGACTATTTACTTGCATCAGTTATTCTCTAAGGAAGTGTTAACAAATTACAGTCAAAAAATTTCGATTCCCAACACTAGAGGTGTGCTAGTGGCGCGCGAGGGGCGTGCCAATTTACTTTTTGGATTCTTCTATGAATTGTTTGTGTGAAAGTATGATTTAGTTGAGCTTAGCTGCTAATATCTGCTAACCTGCAAGATACTCCCCCTAGAGATAGTGCTAGTAAAATATAAATACATACGCACATCCTTTAAACGAAGAGATAGCAATTTGCTATCTTGGGTTAAAATGTGCATTTTTAAAGCATTTACAAATTTGTAGTACAACGAAAAAAAAAAATGTAAAATTCGAACAAAAAGTTATGCTTTCAAAGTGTGTGTTTTGTTTTGTTACTTCATACATGCAGTTTACGATTTTCAGAGTTGGTTGAAAATGCTATCTATTAACAACATGAAGCTTTAGTGTGATAATGTATTAGCCAGAGAAAGTTCTGAAGAGGGTAGGTTGATAGTTCCACTAAAGTACAGCAGTGTGAACAATGAATAGAATTTGAAAATGAGCGAGGGCCATAAATGCGACAGTACTAGCAGCCGGTGAGCACTCGTGTTTATTTCAGTTACCGTGGGAACATAATTTGTGATTAGTCCCGGTCCCTTTCAAATTGTATCACTATTTATGTACGGTCCTTATATTTGAAATGACATTTCACATTCATCTAGTGATGACCGATTTTCATTCGAATAATCGATTAATCGATTAACGAACCGAAAAGTAAAATATTTGTAATCGGTTATATCATTCCGACATAAGCATTAACTTCTCCTGAGGATCATCACCCATCGTTTCAAACATGGGCTTCACTCTCATTGGTGGAAAAATTACAACACAGCGAACAAAAAATAATCGATTAGTTTGTAATCGAGTAATTAAAAACTGGGACATCTCTGATTTTGTATGATTGTTTTGATAAAAATGAGCGCAAAATTTCATCTCTACCGAGGGGGCAGCAAATCCACAAAATTACATTGCATACGGAGGGTATTCATTGGATGAAAGGGACCGTGAAAGAGGACACTAAAATAGAAAGTTTTTCTTCCGACAGTTTCATACTAGTAAAACGCCCACTCCTTTACCTAAATCATACATTAATGGGTGATGAGACTTTAAGTATTTCTTCAAATCTAGAGGCAAACGAGTGCACGTTTGACCTGCTCATATTGTTCTGCATTCCCTAATAAACAAATAACATAAACGAACTGTATCCTGGATGGGAAAACTATTCCACAAATGGTTTGGATGATAACCCGAACACGTCGTTAAGTTCTCTTTTATGGTTATTTTTATTATAGTTGTAACACACCATCGACTGTAAATGCTTTTGGCAACGTGGGGCTAATTGAAAGTCGCTAATTGAGCTTGGTGGAGCTTAATCGATATTTTAGCCACCCTAACAAATATACTCTTTGCCCAGGGAAGTCGATACATTTTTCAACCTGACCTGGTCTGTATTTATAGTCTTTACTAAGTTAGCTAAAGAAGGTCTGTGGTGAATTTCATGGGAATTATAAAGCGAATTCCTGCGAAATTTTAAATTGAATTATGAAAGGAAGCTTCAGGTAATTATTAGAAAAAAAGTATACAATTCTAAGGATGAATTTCATATTTTATTTGGAGTATGGTGCAGAAAATGATTGCACTATTATAAATTAATTTCCAAAGGATTCCCTGAGAAAATCACAAGTTTATTTTAGATTCATTCTGCAAAGAACTCTTTGAAGGAAAATTACTCTTACGGAAATTGTTGAGGACATCCTAATAAAATCCGGTAAATAGTTCTGACTTACTTACTTAAGGGTCCTGTGCACCACGAGCGGTGCAAAGGGCCAACGTGAAAGACTTCCATCCTGGGCGGCTACTCACTTTTGCCTTGACCTGGGCCCAGGTCAGATTCCTATCGACTTGCTTAATTTCCTTATTGAGGCTCCGCCACCATGAGCCCCTGGGTCTGCCTCTGCTGCGATGTCCTGCCGGATTCCAATCCAGCGCTTGCTTGCAGATTTCGTTTCCGCCCCGTCGAAGTGTGTGGCCGACCCACCTCCACTTTCGCTCTCGAATTTCTGT
The DNA here is from genome assembly GCF_037179485.1 of Ochlerotatus camptorhynchus. Classification (NCBI taxonomy): domain Eukaryota; kingdom Metazoa; phylum Arthropoda; class Insecta; order Diptera; family Culicidae; genus Ochlerotatus; species Ochlerotatus camptorhynchus. The sequence continues at coordinate 142,847 of NW_027041142.1, forward strand.
TGCTATCGGCTTCTGATGACATCGACGATGGAGCTCGGCATTCAAGATCCAGTTGTGAGGCCACCAGGCACGAATTGTATACCGCAGGCATCTGTTGATGAAGACCTGCAGCTTTTAAGGTGTTCTTCGCTGATACACACCACGTCTCGCTGGCGTATAACAACACAGATTTCACGTTCGAGTTGAAAATTCGGATTTTGGTGCGTTGACTTATCTGGTTGATCTCCATACGTTTCGTAAGCTCGCAAAGGCAGCCCTAGCCTTCTTGATTCGTGCACCTATGTCACTCTTGGTCCCGCCGTCCGACGCTATTTGGCTGCCAAGATATTGGAAACTTTCGACCTTCTCCACTGCTTGCCCCGCTACCGTAAAGTTGGAAGGGTTGCCCGTGTTGATATCCAACGATTTGGTCTTGTTGGCGTTGATGGTGAGATCCGCCGCAGAGGAGCGTTCGGCTAGGTCATTGAGCTTACTCTGCATATCAGAGCGCCGTTGTGCTAGTAGAGCAACATCATCAGCCAAATCGAAGTCGTTGAGATGCTCCATGGTGATAGGCTGCCAAAGCAGCCCACGGTTCGGTACACGGTTTATTGCACCTACCATGATCTCGTCGATTACGATGATAAACAGTAGCGGTGATAGTATACATCCTTGTCTCACACCAGCGACTACCTGTATAGGGTCGGATAAGGCTCCGTTATGCAGAACTCTGCACGTGAAAGCCTCATACTGCGCTTCGATGAGGTTGACGATTTTATCCGGGACTCCCTTGCGTCTCAGAGCGCCCCACAGATTCTCGTGATTGAGACGGTCGAAAGCTTTTTCGTAGTCAATGAATACAAAATAAAGGGACTCTTGGAATTCATTGACCTGCTCCAGGATGATGCGGAGCGTGACAATATGGTCCACACAAGATCTTCCGGCACGGAATCCTGCCTGCTGCCGTCGGAGAGTCGCGTCGATCTTCTCCTGTATCCGATTCAGGATAACTTTGCACAGAACTTTGAGAACAATACACAGTAATATGATGCCTCGCCAATTGTCGCACACAGTCAGATCCCCCTTCTTTGGGACCTCCACTAAGATGCCCTGCATCCAGTCGGCCGGAAAAGTCGCGGTGTCCCAGATATTACAGAATAGTTGATGCAACATTTGTGCGGATAGCATGGGGTCAGCTTTGAGCATCTCTGCTGATATGCGATCGACCCCTGGAGCCTTGTTGGATTTCATGCTTCAGATAGCTGCTTCAATCTCCTGCAGTGATGGGGCCTCGAAATTGACGCGAGTCATGCGCCGCACCCTAGGCGGATCAAGAGCGCTTGACTTCCTTCTCTAGAGCCGAGTACCGTTGACGGGCTTCGTTCTTGGCTCCTCTGGTTCTCACCCTCTCTATCGCGACTTTTGCTTCTCTACGCTCCTCAATCTTCCGCCAGGTTTCATCTGTGATCCACTCTTTCCTCTGGGTGCGCAGCTCACCCAAGTTGTTCTCGCTTGTTTCTATAAAGGCATTCTTGATGGTCGTCCATTGTTCTTCTACGCTGCCACCTTCTGCAACGTCCGCAGCTCGAGTCTCAAGTTCTTCAACAAAAGACCTTTTTACCGCTGGATCGTCGAGTTGGCGTGTGTTGAACTGCCGCCCGAGTCTCTCCTCCCGTCGCTGGATCCGCGCCATGCGTAGGCGGATTTCACCGATTAGAAGGTGATGGTCAGAATGGATGTCGGCGCTGCGTTTATTCCGAACATCAAGAAGGCTCCGTCTCCATTTTCGGCTGATGCAGATGTGGTCGATCTGATTTTCGGTATGTCCATCACGGAAAACCCACGTAAATTTGTGCACTGGCCGATGGGGGAAGAGCGAGCCCCCGATCACCATGTCGTTATTGCCACAAAACTCTTCAAACAGCTCACCGTTCTCGCTCATTTCGCCGAGACCATGGCGTCCCATGACACGCTCATAGTCCGTGTTGTCGGAGCCGATCTTCGCATTGAAGTCGCCAGTGTAGATCTTGATGTCACCCTTTGGAACCTTATCCACGACGGCATTCAGTTGACTGTAAAAATTCTCCTTGTCCTGTAGCTGGGCAGCATCGGTTGGCGCATAACATTGGATTATGGTAAGGTTACGAACCCGTGTTCTAAATCTGGCAACGATTATCCTCTCATTGACAGGCTCCCACTTGATGAGCGCAGCACTTGCCTGGACGCTAAGTAGGAGACCAACTCCACGATGGCGGGGAGCGTTTTCACCTCGAATACCAGAGTATAGTAGTACCTGTCCCGACGGCAGTTTGTGTTCTCCAAAGTTTGGCCTACGAACTTCACTCAGTCCCAGGATTTCTAACTTCATGCGTCGCGCCTCGTTGGCGAGTTGTGCCAGTTTGCTGGGCTAACGTCAACACATTCCATGATCCAATTCGTGTCCGTTGTTTTGCGCTAAAAGTCGTTGCCGTTATATCAGTTCGATGTCTTTCTCTGTTGGTTTCTGTAACAATTGTTTCAGAGACAGTAGGTGGTTGGCCTAAGGTCTCCTATCCGCCGTGATGGGGCTGAGTACTGAGTGTGAGACATGTGAGTTCTGAGTCCTAATAAAATCATGTAAATAGTTTCACGGTATTTAAAACATAGACACATTTTGGAGACTTCTATCGCAGAACCACATTCAAGATCCATGAAAAATGCACCTCTCGTAATAATGACCCATTTAAACTATTGATTCTTTCAGCTTTCGGTTTTACGCAGTGCTGTGTTCCTAAAATTTGAGCTAAGTAGTCGCACCCAATATTGACCAGCGCCCTTCAAATATAAATCTGCCTTATATAACGATGCGTCCGCCCCCGACGTTGGTGACGTCGTTCTAAATAGTGCACTTTCTAGTTAATATGGTACGTTGCAAAACAGCAGAACTGTACACTACAGTTGGCGAAGGTGGCATTTGCTACACAACAAAAACCCGAGGGGCGGAAAATCGCTTTAATTTTCCTTGAATATCAACAAAGTCCCTTTAAACTTAAAATTATGATTAGTTTCCAAAAGTTACGTCAACATTTTCCAAGCACCATAATTTGTGTTTGCTTATTTATCTCTTAACTTTCTACTAATTTCAGGAAAAACCTTGAACAATGTCTAGAATTTTCCTAAACATTTGTGGGCAAAACAAAGTTCCCAAAACTACCAGTATGTTATCAAATCAAAACCTTCGCAGTATGAAGCCCTTACTGCGCTTACCGAAGCAATTGGAAATGAAATATGATTTCGCTTTATGCGTTCTACTCAGAATACTTCTGGCGTTTTACAAATCATTACCAATTTGGTTTCTAAATTGCTGTTCAATTTATGCTGGAGGTGGTGGATTTGTGATATCTTGAGTAGTTATAAATTATGACTGCTGTAAAGATAGCATAAATAAATCGCCAGCATAAAAAAATAGCAATCACAAAAATATATGAAGAATAATGCAAAATGGCACATCCCATGTGGCTCTCGTACAAAAGCTTACTTTCGTAAAGGAAACTTTTAGCTAGGAGACTTCGTGAACCCAACCTTCGCTAATTTTAGCAAAAGTGGAATGCCAGACTCCTCAAGCATGTGTGCGTGTCAATAAAGCAATCGTCGCTACGCAAATCTTTGAAATAACAACAAGAGATGTTTATGCTGTTACAATTGATGTAACCTTTGGTTATTGTTTCAGTGCCAGGTTTTAACTTATATATCAGGTTCTTGTTTTAGACGTTCCCACCCAAGTAACATTGCAGGTTTTATCGTGGTTTTATAGCATTCTACAAATCTAAATCATGGACTACAGAACCCTCATAAAACCAAAATTGTTACTTGGGCAAGAACTCGTAAAATTACTGTCAAAAGTGTTAAATCAGTCCAGAAAATTTAATACTTTCGGAAGTGAGTCTATCTTTGAGTGATTCAGCATTTTCCCTACTGAAGTCAAGCTTTTCTGAAGTTATTAAATATGTTATGAGCTGAATACACGGATCCAGTGTTTCCAATTTTGCGAAGAGATTTAAAACTTTTGTAAAGTTCAGTACTGTTCGAAGTTATTCTGAACGTGCTTTTTTTTCTGAAATAGTCCAGTACTTTCCAAAATGTTCCTAAGCTTTTCTCAAGTTATTCAGTTCGGAACTTTTCCAAAGTGATTCCAGATTTTTCCAATGTAATGTAATGTCAGTATATCCAGATCTCGTTCAAGGAAACGTAACTACAGTCGACTCTCTACAACTCGAGTTCTAGAATTATCAAGTTATAGAATAACAAACCCAGTAGCCATGACACTCATTTTTATTATTGTTATATAACTCGATATCGAGTAAGTGAACATCGAGTTGTCGAGAGTTGAATGTAGGTACTTCATCTATGTTGCCAAACCGAGACCTTTTTCGATGTGTCACAATTAGGTGCCTTAGCGATAAGAATCAATACTCCCTTAAGTGGGGTACACGACGTTAGGCATACGGTCGTTAGGCATACGGTCGTTAGGCATAATGTACGATAGGCATAATGAACGTTGGGCATAAAGGACGTTAGGCATAATGGACGTTAGGCATAATATAACCAATGAATTCCAGAAGGATGATTATGGGGACCTTCTATTGATTGCTGACTTCGGTGACAATAATGAAAGAGCCTTAATTTTTGGAACTCATGAAAACTTGCAACGTCTTGGACAGGCAAAGTATTGGGTTACAGATGGTACGTTTGCCACAGAAGTTTCGGCAACTCGTCACTATTCATGGAAGTATCGCTCCCTCACATCAGCAGACGGTTCCGCTAGTTTTCATTCTGATGACAACAAAAACAGAATCGTTGTATCAAAAAATATGGCTGGAAATCCTGGAAGCAGCAGGTTTGTTTTTTTGTTATTGAATGAAAAACCACAGAATTCACCATTCTTCATTTCATGAGCTGTTCTTTGGCATTACATTTTATTCAACCTTAGCTTTTTTTTTGTTATTGAATGAAAAATCACAGAATTCAACATTCTTTATTTCATGAACTGTTCTTTGAAGGAAACCTTTTCTTTTTTGACAATTGCAATATGTGTGTAAAAATATAATGCAAAAAATGTGTGATTTTTTTAAATTTCTAGATGCGATTGATTTCAAGATATAGTTCAAAACTATGCTGAGTTTTCATTGCCAGATTACTCAACCGCTATCGCTACTAATCTTCGATCTAAGTAAATATGTAGCTACGTCACTTATGATATGATAAATAATGAATTCCAAGCTGTGCTTATTAAATAAACTATGTTTGAATAACTTCTATCATCTTTTATTCAACGATTATCCTAATTTAAGCATTGTTTACCATGCTCGAAACAGGTTTCTAGAGTTGCACAGCAGCAAGGTATGTTATGCCTAACGTCTATTATGCCTAATGACTTTATGCCTAACGTCCATTCTGCCTAACATCCGTATGCCTAACATTCGTATGCCTAACGTATTTATGCCTAATGGGGTACACTCCTTAAGTGAATCCTGTTTAAAAAATATTGAAAAATTCGTGGAAGTGAGGAGGATCTATCGGTTTTTGACGGTCTAATGGACCTACATTTGGAAGCGACCAGCGCTGTTATTGCCTAAAGTAAAGTAGGGTTAACTACCCCATTTCCGGCCTATTAAGCAGAACCCGCACTTAGTCTTTCTTAATCAAGCGTAGTTTAGCACAAATCGGAATGTTATTATTACTTATGGCTGCCAAATTTATTTACCTTTCCGTATGTACCGTAAGATTTGATAAAGAGAAACCAATCGTTGAGATATTGTCAACAGTCTAACACTGCTTCTTGACGCCAAACTCGGCCTACGGATTCTAAACTCGGCCTAACGCATTGCAACGCCATTGAAATGCCAATGAATTCACTTCGGCTGTGATTCATTACTTTCAGGATTGCTTTTAAACTGTTCAAAAGTGATTCAATTCATTCTGAAGTGATTCAGAACTTTGGAAAATGATTACAAACTATCTGGAATTATTCAGTACTTTCTGAAATGATTCAGTGCTATCCGAAGTGATTTTGAACATTCTGAAGCGGTTCAGATTTCCGAAGTGATTTTGAACGTTCCTGAAGTCATTCAGTGCATTCCTAACTGATTCAATTATTTTCGAAGTAATTCTGTTCTTGCAGAAATTATTACAAACTTTCTGGGATAGTTCAGTGATGACTCAGTGCTTTCTGAAATAATTCAGTAGTTTCCAAAGTAATCACGAACTTTTCCAAAGTTATTCCAAACATTTCTGAAGATTTTCAATATTTTCCGAAGTGATTCCGAACATTCCTAAAATGATTCAGTGCATTTCTAAGAAACTCAATTATTTTCAAAGTGAACTTTCTGCAATGATACAGTACTTTCGAAAGTGATTTCGAATATTTATTAAGTGTTTCCGGTCTTTCCTGAAGTTATTTAGTACTTTGGGAAGTGACTCTTAACATTTCTGAAGTGATTCAGTACTTTCTGAAGTGATTCCAAACTGTTCTGAATCGATTCAGTACGTTCATAAGTGATTCGGAACATTTCTTAAGGGATACAATACATTCCTAAGTGATTCAGTAGTTTCCGAAGTGATTGAAACCATTTCTGAAGTGATTCAGCACTTCCGAAGTGAGTCCAAGCGAGCAAGTGATTTCGAACTTTTCATAAGTTATTCAGTGCTCTCTGAAATGATTTAGTACTTTCCGAAGTGATTCCGAATTTTTATGAAGTGATTCAATTATTTCCTTGAGTGTTTCAGTACTTTTAAAAGTGATTGCGAACTATTCTCAAGTGATTCAGTACTTTCCGAAGTGATGTCGATCTTTTTTATATGATTTCAAACTTCTCTCCCATACCTCACCGTGAAAGAATTTTGAAAGCATCATCATGTCAAAATTTCTATCTTACACCACTAAGTAGCACCAACTTTTGTTTGCGTAACATGTTTATCAGGGACGCAAGTCATTTCAAATTTAAGATTTTGTCAAATTTCTCCCGAACATGTTTACCAGAGAGCCGGCGCTGGTGATGTAGTGGTAAGCGTGACTGCTTTCTCACCTCAATGAGTCTGAGTTCAATCCCAGCCGAGGTCGGTGGGATTTTTCTGAGGCTTAAAAATCTCTGGTCACGTCTTCCTTCGCCCATGTGTGTTGTTGGATGGGTGCGATATCCTACGCAGGTGTGGAAGCTGCCTTCCTGCACATTCGACTGCCGTCAATGGATGGCAATCGATGTCCGTTGATGAGTGGCACTAGATTGCGGAACAGAGACTGACGTTGAATAAAAAAGAGGTATGTTTACCAGAGGTGTAAGCCATTTCAAATTTAATATTTAAAAAAAATTCTTCCTAAAAGTAACTTTTAAAGCTTTTATCAATGTGTAAGAATATTTTTTTCCCTGAACATATCTACCAGGGGCACTAGCATTCTTTTTTTTTATTTTTTATTGATCATATTTACAAAGGGCACAAGCCATTTAAAATTTAACACTATTTTTTTTAATTTTTCCTGGATTATGATTACCAGAAGCACAAGATTTTTTAAATCAATTTTTATTTTTTATTTTCCCGTAGACTTGTCTAACAGGGACACACTCTGATCAGGTATAACAGGGGCGCAGACTATTTCAAATTTCAACCTGAACGTATTTACCAGGTGCACTAGGTATTTCTAATTTTCACCCGAACTTGTTTACCAGGAGCGCAGGCAACTTGAAATTTAACAATTTTTTTCAATGTTTACCGCATCTTGTCTACCAGCATCGCTAACTATTTCAAATGTTATAATGATTTTTTTTAAGATTTTCCAGAAGTAATTTTTTTTATTTTTCCTGAACATGTATATTAAGGACACTATCAACTTAAAATTGAACGATTTTAATCATTTTAAACATGCTTACCAGGGGTGCAAGGCATTTCAAATATATAATTTTTAAATGTTTTCCAGAACGTATTTATCAAGGGTGCAACACATTTAAAATTTTACTATTTAGATAATTTTTCTCTGAAGTTGTCTACCAGGGGCGCTTGTCATTTCAAATTAACTGATTTTTTAATTTACCTGAACATTTTTGTCAGACGCTAGTTATTTCAAATTTTATATTTGAGTGTTTGAGTGAACTGACTTGGGTGCAGTGTATTTTCAATATTTAACATTTGCGGTGAGATTTTGCTCTCATTGGATTGCTGTATTTTACCTATTTTGTAAATATTTCTTTCGGTTTGCAGCTAAGTAGTCGTCGACTACCTACGACTACCCACCACCACAACACTGGTTTTACGTTTAATTTAAATGCATATTGCAAAACAAATTCCTAAATTTCTGGAAAAATACTAGAAAATATTGGGAAACTGCTTAAACCGGCAGGAAGGAATCTATCAAAAGTTATGAATAGCTTTTCATTTTACATTATAAGAACTACTGATCGGCAAATTTTCATAACACCGTAAATGTATCAATCTTATTTATTCCTAACCTGCTGACGTATCTGGATTAAAACACTCAAACGAAATTTGCAACCCAAAACCATATGGAACGCCACCTTCCGCTAACAGCCAGTCGTCTTAGCCTGACGCAGGCCTGAAATAATCCTGCATATTCCATGTTCCCACTTTCCCCACCTACCGCCCTTAAATCAAGCACCACCCAAAAACAGCGGAGCAGCTGCAGCACCATCAGACAATGTGCTGAGTCATAAGAAATAATCAGGAAAATTAGAAGAGACATTGAGCTACAACACTTTCACGTTGCCTACCAATACTCAGGTCCTTTCAACGGGGCTCTTTAAGTAGACTGTGTCGCAGTGCTCAGGGAGCTGCAGCAGCAGCAGCAAAAAAAAATCGCAAGTAGAAAGCAAATTTGCTGCCCCTTTGATTCATCCTTCCTTCCTCCTGTGTCACTCTGCCTGCGCTACCCTAATTGACATTGAAGCATAAACTCTCCAGTGTTCTTTGGAGAGCTTTTCCGAGTCAGCGCAATCTCAAGTCAAGTCGAGATGCTTGACCTTCGCCGAGTTAGGATCCGTTGTTTGTAAGCACAGCTCAGATCCACGGGAACTGATAGCAGCCAGTTGGACAATGCGGGAGAAGTGCTCGCTATCGATTTTTAATTACCGTGCCAGTAGTATTTCCACTTCAGCTATGCCATGGTGGTGGAAGGCGCCATTTCCCGTCGTCATAATCAGTGCGTCCCGTGTTGTCATATACATTCTGGAGTTAAATAACTAGGTACCTGCCAGTCATGTGTTCGTTCCGGCATTCTAAAAGCAAAGGCAACGTTAGGTAATAGCATTAGTTGTGTTTTTATGACAGTGACTTGGCTGCCTCGGAAGGCAAAAATCACGTGCCAAGGATTTGGCAAGCACGGCGGGCCCTCCATTCATGACGTGGCGTGGATCGTTGACATTATTGAAATTTACCAGCTAGGCTCTGACTAGCTGGATTTTGGGGGAGGTTGGATTCGAAGCAAGACCAGCAAGAACAGCAGGAGCAGAGACCGACTTTCAATGTCTTGGTTATCGGGAACAAATTGATCAACGTGAAGAACGTGCGCAGCATTCCCCACTGATTCGTATCACACGGTCATAGGAATCAAGTGAAAAAAAAAACCAATTTGTTCGTATGATTTTCAAAGCTGGGATTGAATCTAGGATTCAAGTCAAAACATTCAAATGAGGACAATTTCGGAGTTCAAACCCAGCAAAATATGTTCCATCCATCCGTTGAACCACTCCTCTCGAATGATACATTACTGCACGTGAGACATTCGGAAAAATCCCTCCGGATTTGTCATACCAAGCCCTTAACGAGCATCGCACGTCGGTCGGTATTAATGAAGGCGCTGCTCATTGTCATTCATATCCGTTGTTGATGGCTCCATAATTCCACGAAGCCATCGTATGTTAATTACATTGGAGAGCAACAGTGCACAGAACGATCATTTCGCTGCTGTGGATCTCTTTGGCTGCCAGCGTGTGAATGCATGGGGAAAGCACATCTTTGTGGTGGGATTTTTATTCGAAGAATGGAGTTTTCCCTTCCCTCATGAACTTTGGTGTCAGTAAAGGACACACACAAAAAAGAAACCCGTTTCAAAGCCTCTTCGCGTAATGCTTGCTTGCCTGGAAGCTTAATTAATATTTCACAGTGGCAAAACGAACGACGTACTCATAACTCAAAGTGTGCGCTTCCAGCCAACAGTAGCAACGGTCGAAACAATGGATAGGTAGTCTAACGTGAAAGGTATACCGTGCTGTCGGTAGGTAACTTACGGAACGAACGGAAGTGACTCCCAGACAGGAAATGAAACTGGGTCAAACTGGATGGAAACTATACCCTTTTTCAGGGTTCTTCGTTCGTGGGGAGTTGACGCTAAGCGGCTTTTGCTCATTTTTTTTCTCAGCCGAAGTGAAAAGTTTTCCGGTGATGAGTTGTTCCTGTGCTCGACTTTGTGCTAATGGAATATGACGAATGGCTTTAGTGCGTTGACATGAGATGGTGATTCCAAGGAATATTGTGGATGGTATATAGCGTTTAGAGTCATAAGGGCATTGCTGCGATTATAGATTCTCTTAATCGATTTTACCTTTTGCTAATAACTTGGTTTTGGGAATATTTTTTTTTTACTATAGGACAAAATTAGCCAAGAGTCTCAGATATTTATTAAACTTTGCCCACAAGTAGATTTTATGATTATATGAGCTAAGAAATGTATTAAAAATATATTCATAATTTTTCCGGAAAATTTATGTTGAAGCTTTCGAATTTTCCCGAACATCACGTTCTTTGAAAATTTATATCTCATTAACACTCCGAATACGTTGCCTCCGAAAAACGTGTAAAGGGTGATACGGTCAAAATTTGGTCAATATCAACTTGACGTATTTCTTTCAATTTTGCATTTAAAAAACCTGAACACCCCTCATTTTGAAGGTGTGTGTGTGTAGAATGTTGCTCCTATTTTGATTTTGGAATTCACTCTTCAGTTGTCAAAATGCCGTCCAAGCAAGAAGAGCAGCGTATCAAAATTTTGCTCGCGCATCGCGAAAATCCGAGCTACTCGCACGCAAAGTTGGCAAAATCGCTAAAAGTTGCCAAATCAACCGTTACAAATGTAATTAAAGTGTTTGGGGAATGTTTGTCGACAGCCAGGAAGTCTGGATCGGGGGGAAATCGAAAACCGGAAGCCGCTGAGACGACAAAGAGAGTTGCCGGTAGTTTCAAGCGAAACCCTAACCTCTCTCTCCGAGATGCCGCAAATAAGCTGGGTGTATCGTCTACAACCGTGCATCGAGCCAAAAAACGAGCCGGACTATCGACTTACAAGAAGGTAGTGACTCCAAATCGCGATGATAAACAAAATACGACGGCCAAAGCGCGATCCCGGAGGCTGTACACGACGATGCTGACGAAGTTTGACTGCGTGGTAATGGACGACGAAACCTACGTCAAAGCCGACTACAAGCAGCTTCCGGGACAGGAGTTTTATACGGCAAAAGGAAGGGGAAAGGTAGCAGATGTTTTCAAGCACATGAAACTGTCAAAGTTCGCAAAGAAATATCTGGTTTGGCAAGCCATCTGTACCTGTGGCTTGAAAAGCAGCATTTTCATAGCTTCCGGGACTGTCAACCAAGAAATTTACGTGAAAGAGTGTTTGAATAAACGTCTGCTGCCTTTCCTGAAGAAACACGGTTGTTCCGTACTGTTTTGGCCGGATTTGGCATCTTGCCATTACGGTAAAAAGGCCATGGAGTGGTACGCCGCCAACAACGTGCAGGTGGTTCCCAAGGACAAGAACCCTCCCAACACGCCAGAGCTCCGCCCAATTGAGAAATACTGGGCTATTGTCAAGCGGAACCTAAAGAAGACCAAAAAAAAACTGCTAAGGGCGAGCAGCAGTTCAAGGCAAACTGGCTTTCTGCGGCGAAGAAGGTGGACAAGGTGGCTGTACAAAATCTGATGGCAGGGGTCAAGCGTAAGGCCCGGCAATTCGGATTTGGAAAAGCGGAAGCCTAACTGAATATTTTTCCTGAATTTTATACTAATTGAACTTGAAAAAGAAATTTAATTTGATTTTTTAAATAAACGATTTCACCGATTTACACGCGTTTTCCCTTGACCAAATTTTGACCGTATCACCCTTTAACTGCAAGTTTGCAATGCCATAACATAGCGATTTATCGATGAATTAAAAAAATGGTGGTACCTCTAGAACCCCTAGGGTTCGAAAATTATTTTGATCGTAAAAATGGTGGGGTTGTGTATAAGACACGACCGCATGGTAGACGTAGAATATTTTAAGCTGTGTAGTGAAATTCTCGTACATTTTTCTAGATATTGATTTAAAATACAGTAGAAGTAACCTATGATTTCGGTCCTATGTACATATTTTGGATTCCCTACTTAGTAAAACTTGATTAAATTCAGGACCTCATAAAAATGCAAATACATATTCTATTACATTTGGTTCCTAAATTACAATCTGATATGAGTATGGCTTTCTTCAGGTCACTCATTGAAGCGTCCAACAATGACCATCATGATGGCTGATATTCCCTGTCACTTCAAGATTTGTAGGGCACAAATCTTGGACGGTTGTGACATCACTCAAGAAATTTAAACTCCTTGCGTACTGCTCTGTAGCAAACGTGAAGTTCCAGTTTCTTTGTTATAAGTTTTGTAAGAGCTGATATTTGTGCTCTTGAAATTTTTATGTGGTAATGAGATTGATCAGAAATAAGGTTTCCACAACGATTCAACTTCAAAACGCTAAAAAAAAAATGTACACACAAAAACGAAGTGCACAATGTTACACCAATGCTATGCAGCAATTCGTAGTTGATCGGGAATATCTCGATTAGCAATAAATCCCCCAATAAGTTCTCGGTACATCTTTTATCTACCGATTGAGTAAAAAAATATACTAAATATTGCTGTTTTTTAAAGATTTCGTTCGCATTTTGTAGACGCATATGTATCATTTAACATAGGAATTCTGGGTGTTTCTGTGGTGGGAAAAAAAGTGACTTCCATATTTATCACAGATTACAGTGAGCATACATAAGGACGTAACCGCGATGATCGATTTTCTCTTTTTTTAATAACTCGCTTGGATTAACATTTCTCGGTGCATGTACTGTTGCTTTTGATAGCCAATACAACCTGTTACAGCACTACACTGAAGAAAAAAAAATCAGAAAATATTCAAGCTGAACATTGCAATAGGTCCTAAATAACATTGATCGATTCTCTTCGTCGACTTTCTGTAATGTAAAGAGCAAATCGACGAAGATAATCGATCAGTGCAATTAGGCCCTTTTGAACGCTCACTGTCGAATTTCAGCACCTAGCACTGAAAAAAACTCGACGGTACCTCTATGTATACTAATAGATAAGCATTGTTAGTCCATCCTACTACCGAACGGCTTGCTATGCCTCGCCCCCATCTGCAAAACCGTTAACCTGGGATTTTATAAACCGTTCTATAGCATAGTTTTATAACTAGGATGGACTTTCATAGCTTATCTAAAAGCATAAATAGTGCTTGGTACAGAAATCTGTAATCTGTGTGGGGAAATCCTTTTTTTTTGCCGTGGCTCTTTCTGACCAACTAGAAGATAGATTTCGGCAACCGTGGCTGAGTTCTGTTTGAAAACGGATAAATTTCCGCGATTTTCGAACATTGGAAATAACTTTCGAAATGTCACGTTTAACCACGAGTTAAATTTAACTCGGCATTTGGGACACACCCCAAGAAGTATTTCTCGGTTACTATTTCCAAGGGACGTATCAGCTTTTGTAAATAATGCATTTTATCAGCGATTTGGCGTAACTGGTAGCTCACCCACGCATGCTAACACTACCATCAGATAGGGGAAATTTTACCCTACCTGGTATAGTGGTGTTCGTATGCGTGTGCAAGCTATCAGTTACGTCAAACCGACGATAATTTTTTTTTTTATATCTTTATTCCGGAAACGTTCCAGCCCTGGGCTGGTTCGTCTCCGGACACCCCAGAAGGGGGTATCCCAATGGGAGAGAAGGTACAGAGTTTTTATTTTGCGGAGTTGAATGATGGTTGCGGTTCCAGAGGGGAACTTATTTTGCCTTACTGTCCTATGTTGCTGTCATCTTTTGTGTTTTCTGTTTTGTTTTGAGGACCCCAGCAGAGCCCCACCGGTAGCAGCTGCCAGGAGAGACCTGGCACCCGCTACCGGCAGGGAATGCCGGGCCTACTGTCATAATGTATATGGGTTAAACCCTCTTGTAGATTCCGGCCTCCTTTGCGAAACATATCAGTTGTGGAAACAAGGGCAGTTTATAAGAATGTGCTCAACCGTCATTATTGTTCTGCAGGTGTCGCATCTTTGGCGGAAGTTTCTGCCACTGCTGCTCCCCATGTTGCGACGATAAAATGCATTGTTTACAAAAGCTGATATGTCCTTTCCAAAAAGTAATCGAGATTTGTAGAACGCGGGATCGTTATCATTCAGGCAAGGAGGTGGATCCACTTAGGAGCGCTTGCGCCATCGAGGTGACGGCGCTGCCAGCAGCCAGTGATCTCGACGGGAATGACGTGCAAGGTTCGCTGTGCGCTTGACCGGAATCGCTGCCCTACTGCTACTGCTGCTGCTGCTGCTGCTGCTGCTGCCAGAGATGCCAGGCTTATTTTGAAAAAATCTGGCAAAACCCGAAAAAAAAGTCTGGCAAAAATCTGGCACAGCAAATTAACATAGGAAGCTGCCAGATTTCTCAAAAAATCTGTCTGGCAGAGCTTAAATTTCTCTGGCTGTGCCAGATAAATCTGGCAACCTGGCAACGCTGGCTGCTGCTGCTGCTGCTGCTGCTGCTGCTGCTGCTACCAGCTCACCCGCCGTCCGAAGCGAAAATGAGTTGAGGCAGTAGTAGTAAAGTTTACGTTTATTTGCTGTTTTTTAAAGTTTCAACATTTGGTTTTACATTTCAATTGGTTAGCCTTTGGCTCTTCAACTTTGTTCTAGTTAATTGGTTATTCTAATGTGATGATTGCGTTTAGCGCGACAGGATACCCTTTTATGGGATTGTTTTCGTTTGAATTTAAAAATTTGATAACCTACCTACTTGAGCACAAGAATCTACCTAACTACTTAAACTAGGTTGCCAAATCACGAATGATCTGGTAGTTTGATCGCAGACAGGCAACTCTGAACCTTGCCAGCGTCGAAGTCTTTCGCTCCTCGAGTGTTTGAATCTCAGAATTACGAGTTAGCCGTGGACTGTTAAGGATCATTCTGAGGATCTTGTGTTGGACCCTCTGAAGCTTTAGGTGGTGGCACTTAGCACAACTCTCCCAGATTGACATATTTACCATACACAATAGCCGGCAGAATGATCTGCTTGTGGACAGCAAGCTTGTTTTTGAGGGACAGGGTGGACTTCCTGTTTATCAAAGGGTAGAGCGACCTGATCAAGATGTTACACTTGGTGGATGTCTTGTCCACATGGGATCGGAATAGCAATGTACTATCGAGGGTGAGACTTCACTCGACCATTCAATGGGAGTGCTATCAAGACCTTGAAGTTAGCAGGCGGAACAAGCCGAGGTGAATTCGAGTGTGGAAACAGAATGGTTTGTGTTTTAGCTGCATTGATACAAATCTTCCAGCTCTTGAAATAGTCGGACAGAACATCCAGGCCTGATTGTAGTTTTCTCGCCAGAACTACGGATCACTCGACCCTTATAGATGATGGAGGTGTCATCTGCGAACATTGACAGGATACCACCACCCGGCAGGGGAGGAACGTCTAACGGGAAAATGTTGAATAGGATAGGACCAAGCAGGCTACCTTGAGGGACCCCTGCATCAACGTTGAACGTATCAGAGGGGACATTGTTCAAGTAGACCTGGAATGATCTGCCCGACAAGTAGTTTTTGATTATCTTCACGAGGTAGATCGGAAAGTTGTTTCAATGCAGCTTGTACACTAGGCGCCAGACATTGTCGAACGCCTTCTCGACGTCCAATAATGCCATGGCAGATGGTAGAGTGGCCTTTCCTAAGCCCGAATTGCTCTTTGAGAAAGGTGTTATTATCATTTGAAAATACCAGCAGACGGCTGAGTATCAACTTTTTGAATGGCTTCGAGATGGAGGACAAGAGGCTGATGGGGCGATAGCTTTTGGCACTGGTAGGATCTTTGCCCGGCTTGTGTATTGGAATCACTTTGGCTAACTTCCAGCATGCAGGGAAGTAGCCAAGCTCCAAACATTTGTTGAAGATAAGGGTAAGATGGTTGAAGAAGTCAATACTCAAGTTTTTCAACTCGAGGTTAACTACACCATCCATATTTTTAGTGCTTCTAACAGCTGCTATCACCTCATCAGCCGATATTCTACTGTCATCATGCACTACTACGGGGGTGTCAACGACTCTAGATATTTCCTCCAGTACGACAGGCTCATGGGGGCTCACCATGGTTTGGCCAAGATTATGTGAAATCAAAAAATGTTTGCCAAGAGCATTGGCCTTTTCAACTGGGGTTATGAGTAGGGATGGGTCCGAGTTCTGGTCGACAGAGGCAAGCTGAGGGATTTGAGTTGAGGCACATTAGCAGCGCTGTTTTATACCTTTTCAAATTCAAGCAGCACGATGTGAAACCAAATAGTACTCGATTATGACGACCGAGTTTGGGGAGAACGTTTATTTCATGAAAACAGTGATAAAATAATCACTTTTTATTTTACATTTTTCAACAGTTTTTTATGAGATTATGAGAGTTATTTCCTATCGATTGGTGTATTTGGATTTTAATTTCATCTATAAATGACACAGTTATAAGCGTTCAAAACCATAGATTTTTTCGTGACGGGCACAATTTTAGATTTTTGATTTACCCCCAGTACCTTCCCGTAAGACGTAGTCTACGTCAAAAATTAAAATAGGGTCGTCTACTTTTTTTAAAGGAAAAAGAGTCGTTCCCTTTTTTTTAAAGGTGTGATTATAGGTTTGCAAGTGGCTCAAGATCTATAATTTAGATTAATGGGCACAGATGTTCATAATTAGCCATAATACAGTAATGATTCCTACATATGGATCCTGCAGACAAAGAAACGGTCCTCCGGAACATCCGGATCATCCGTAAAAGTGATCAATCTTTGAAACTGATCGTAGAGTTCCGCGTTTTTTTTTCGAAAACATTACGAACTGTGGTACAAGAAAGAATTTGGGGTCGTTACATAAACATGGTACATGAATGAATTTGTAGTCGTGACATGAACACAAAAGAGCACTCAAAACTTGAACGCAATCGATGGCAGCGTCGTTTGCGGGCCGATAGATCCTCATTTACAAAAGCTAACTTCAAACGAGCGAGTGATGACTACCGAAAGTTGAATGCAGCACTTCACAAATCACACGATCTACGGGTGCAGTTTGGTTTACGCTGGAATCCAAAATCCTTTTGGGGCTGCGTCAAACATATCGCTAGACGCAGTTGATCTGGACACGTTCGAAATATTTCCTGAAATGATTATCGGTGGGTCAAAAAAGTTGAAGCGTTTATTAGCTCCTGGCCCGGATGGAATTCCTGCTGTTGTTCTCCGTCGCTGTGCAAACGCAGTAGCTGAGCCGTTAGCCTTCATTTTTAGCCACTCGTTCGAGCAAGCAGAATTCCCCATGAGCTGGAAACTGTCTTACATGTCTCCTGTGCATAAAAGCAGTGACCGGCGAGATGTCAGATCGGCGAGATCATCGTCAGCGATCATATTCTGCGTGCTACAAAGACGCACATCTCGACCGATCAACACGGATTTATTCCCGGCAGGTCCGTAGCTACTAATTTGTTGGATCTAACTACCACCTGTTTTACGGCTATGGAAGAAAAAGCGCAGGTAGACGTAATCTATACGGACCTGAAGGTGGCTTTCGACAAAATCGATCACAAAACGTTACTCAAGAAATTATCACAATTGGGAGCCTCGAATAGACTGGTGTCATGGTTTCCATCGTATCTGACTGGTAGAGTGCTGCATATTAAGAACGGATCTTGTGTTTCATCGCCATTTGCTAGCACGTTCGGCGTCCCACAAGGAAGCAATTTTGGGCCGTTACTTTTTGTCATATTTTTCAATGACGTTGCATCTTCACTTGACTATAGATGCAAGCTCATATATGCTGTTGATCTAAAGATATATGTGGTGGTACGCTGCATCGAGGATTGTCTTCACCTGCAAATGTTGCTCAACATGTTTGTTCACTGGTGTCGCTTGGTTAAACTTGTCATCAGCATCGCAAAATGCCACGTGATGACCTTTCACCGTTCCAAAGACCCGATAATTTATGAATACCACATCGATGATACTGTGCTTGATAGGGTGGACCATGTGACCGATCTTGGTGTTGTGTTGGATTCGAAGCTCTCCTTCATTCCCGTTACACATCGATTATTTCCAAGGCAAACCGTCAACTTGGCTTTATCTTTAAAATTGGCAAGGACTTCACGGATTCATACTGTCTAAAAGCGCTATATTGTTCCATCGTGCGACCGATTCTAGAAAACACTTTACTCGTATGGGGTCCAAACGACGTTACATGGAGCCTAAGAATCGAGCGAGTCCAAAAAAGGTTCATACGGCTTGCTCTCAGAAATCTACCATGGCGTGATCCGTATAACCTTCCAGTGTATCCTGCTAGATGCCGTCTGATTGGTCTTGAAACGCTTGATTGAAGACGAAAATTACAACAAGCTACGTTTATCGTTAATTTACTCAACGGTGACGTCGATTGCTCCTATCTTCTATCGCTCCTTGACTTCCGTGCTTCAGGTAGGATATTACGTCAGTGGTCGCTGATGCAGCCGAGATTTCATCGTACTCTGTATGGTTATAACCAGCCTATATCTGCAATGGTTCGTTTGTTTGCATCGGTTGAATCCGCGTTCAATTTTGGTATGGCACTGCCTCAATTTGTAAATAGAGTAAGAAGATTGAACATGATTTAGATATTCATTAAGACTGTTTGTCAGATGATTTACTAAACAATACATAAATAAACATGGCCATGGGACCATCCTCCGGAGGATCCGAAACATCCGTAAAAGTGGTTCATCCATGAAACTGATCCTTGGGCTCCACGTTTTTTTTCGAAAACATTTAGAATTGTGATAGGGGAAATGGATGTAATGTCGACCTAAATGCCCCTAATTTGGGTCCATACATAAATTCAGCAGTAGACTAAATTTTCAATAGCGACTAAAAATATCCATTAGGACTGTCCCATGACGCGTTCATTTAGATAAAATTGTTAAATAGCAGATTTTTAGCGATGGGTCCCATCTTAGATCCATTGACCAACATTAGAGGCATTTCCCCTATATGAATGAATTTGTTGTGGGGAGCTAGTAGAGCTCCGTGTTTTTTTTAATTGTCTTCTAAATGCTTACATTTTACTCTCTACCAACACATCAGTGAGGGCTTGATCTCCACACCACCAGGTTGCACGAATACAACTGCATTGCTAAATGTGCACGGAGACACATAGTCAGTTAAAGTAAGCCAGTTCCATTCAAGATTTTTTGGCTAAGCTTCAGCTATTTTGAAATCCTCAGCTGATGCTGAACACTTTGTTCACAAAAATGTCGAGTTCATAAAATTTTTGAACAAAAACTACGGAGCTCTAGGATCAGTTTCATGGATTGACCACTTTTACGGATGTTCAGGATTTTACAGAGGACGGTCCCATGGCCATCTGGATCCATTTTTACGTCACGACTCAAAATTCTTTCTAACATCACAGTTCCAAGTGTTTAAAAAAGAACTGCGGAGCTCTAGGATCAGTTTCACAGATTTACAAATTTACGGATGTCCCTGATCTTTTGGAGGACCGGTTTGTTGTCTCATGGATCCATATGTAGGAACCATAACTGTATTTTAGCTAATTATGAACATTTGTGTTCATTTATATCAATTATAGGGCTTAACATCTTTAAAAAAACGTGTAACGACTTTTTTCACTTTTTAAAAAAGTAGACAACCTTATTTTCAATCTTTCAATTCCGCATAACTGAATATACCCAGGACTTTCCATCTCTCCCGGGGGCATCCAAAACCCATGTCCCATTTTTAAGAACAGAAACCCCTTCTTCATCTAGGTTTTTCTCATTTGATAACATTGTGGACGATATCCTCAAGTACCTTAATATTTCTGATCCTCTGAAAAGCATTGTTCTGGCGAAAAAAAAGATTTTTCTCCACACAGTTTTACCCGCTTTAATGCCAGTCCCCAGAGAGCCAAAAACTTCAAATTTGGGAGAGAAAATACGCTCTCACGAGCTCAATTTCTCAACATGCCATGTATTTTGATGACACTCGATTTGTAATTTCCCTCTTACAGACTACAAAATAGAGTACCTGACACTTCCAAAGTAGTAGTAAAATTCTTCTTTATTTTTGATTTGTTATGTGGTTTACATTTGCTAATACAGGGCAAGAGGTTAGCCAGAAGGGCTCTTCATCTTTGGTGAAATTTTTGATTTTGTGTTGTACATGTTGTGTTTTACTGTGTAATATTTTTCAATTTTCTTCTTGTGAAGTATGTTGTTTGAATGTTTTAAGTTGTTATTCTACCTACTTAACCTAATTTAACCTAACGTGCCAGATCCCTGACGATCTGTTGGTCGGATCGCCTACAGCAATCTCTGAACCTTGCGATGGATGCAGTTCTCCGTAACTCCAGTGTCTCAAGACCAGCCAGGCGGTGAACCTCAGAGTTTCTAGTCCGCGGTAGACTGTTGAGGATCATTCTTAGGATCTTGTTCTGGATCCTTTGAAGTTTAAGATAGTGGCTTTTTGCGCAACTCTCCCAGATTGGCATCCCGTATTCTATTACGGGAAGGATGATTTGTTTGTAGACAGCAAGCTTATTTTTCAGGGACAGGGTAGACCTCCTGTTGATGAGTGGATACAACGATCTTATCAAGATGTTGCACTTGGTTTTGGTTTTGTCAACGTGCTCCCTGAAAAGAAGCTTACTGTTTAATGTTAGCCCGAGGTACACGACCTCTTTGGACCATTCCACCACTGAGCTGTTTAAGCAGATCTTATTATTTTCAGACGGAACAAGTCTGGGAGATTTTGAGTGTGGAAAGATTATTATTATTATTATTTAACTTTATTAGGGAGGCTTTCAGCCTTGGGCTTAATGTGTGGAAAGATGATGACCTGGGTCTTTGCCACGTTGATACGGATCTTCCAGCTCTATGAAGTTTGGCAGTCAGAGCTCCGATGACCCTACCCTTGTAGACGATGGATGTGTCATCTGCGAACAGAGACAACGATCCACCATCAGGGAGAGCGGGCATATCGGAGGTGAACAGGTTGAATAGAATGGGGCCAAGGATGCTTCCTTGTGGAACTCCGGCATCGATGTTGAAAGCATCCGATTTGATGCTATTCAGAGAGACTCGGAACGTCCTGTCCGATCGATAGTTGTTTATTATCTTCTCTAGGAAGATTGGAAGACCGTACTGCTGCAATTTGAACACCAGGCCATCATGTCAGACATTGTCGAACACTTTTTCAACGTCCAACAACGCCATGGAAGATTTGAGACTTGTTCCGTCTCAGAATGTTTGTCACTCGAGTCAGCTGGTGGACGGTCGAACGACCTTTCCGAAAACCAAACTGTTCCTCGAGTAAGATGTTGTTTTGTTCGGCAGATGTTAGGAGCCGGTGGTAGACTGCTCTTTCGAACAGTTTTGATAACCCTGAGAGAAGGCTGATTGGTCGATAACTTGAAGGTGAGGACGGATCCTTGCCAGGTTTCCGGATGGGTATGACTTTAGCTAACTTCCAACACGAGGGGAAGTAGCCAAGTCTGAGGCACTGATTAAAAATCAGTGCCAGATGGTTGTAGAATCTGGAACTCAAGTGTTTGAGTTCCAGATTCAGGATGTTGTCGAAACCTGGGGCCTTCATGTTTTTAGATGATTTGATATAGGCCAACAGTTCGTCAGTCGTAATCTCGGATCCCTCTGGAAAAATGTTAGGAATCTGATGAAGATTGGTTGCATTTTCAGATTCATGAGGGCTGACGAGATTATGGAAGCTGACGAAATGTTGACCTATCGCGGCAGCCTTCTCTTCAGAAGTTATCAGATGAACCTCTGGGTCACCGAGACGATCCAGTGGGGTCAGTGGTGGAATGAGCCTGGGTTTATTTTTAAGAATTTTCGTTAGTTTCCAGAAGGGCTTTGCACAATCTGGGAGAGAGCGGATTTTGTTAGCAAAATCCTGATTTCTGAGGTCCACCATCCTGGCTTGGATGGTTTTTGTAAGACGATTGCAATGGGTCTTCAAGGCACGCAAACCAGAACGCTGGTATTGCCTTCGGATGGAGTTACGAGAACGAGATGAGATCTTTGGCAATTCTATCAAGGTTCAGAGTATTGCTCACCTGTCTGGATACTGGCACGTGTTGTTCCCTGGCCCGGGATATCGCCTCCTCGATGGAACGCAGATACCGGTTAACGTCTTCGGGCGTCTCCGGAAGGACACCGTAGTCGACAGTGGAGTCGACACAGTGTTGGAACTGCTCCCAGCTGACACGATGGTAGTTGCGTCGGGAAGCTTGGAATCGGTTGACAGATGAGCCTGTTTCGGCCACCACCGGATAGTTATCCGAACTCAGCTCCTGATGGGTCACAGGAAGCGAGATGTTGTCTCCCATGTTGCTGATGAGGATGTCAATGATGGAGTGAACGCCAGATCGGCTCAACCGGGTGGGAGAGTCCGGTGCTAATATGGTGTAGCGAGCCTCTTGCAGGTCGTCGTTGAGGATGGTGCCGTTTTGGTTGCGTCGACTATTGCCCCAAGCCTGGTGTTTGGCGTTCAGGTCGCCAGCAATGATGTACTTTTCGCGCCGTCGAGTTAGTTTGATGATGTCCCTCCGCAGATCTGCTGCCGACCCGTCCCTGATGGTGATTTGCTTGGGGCTGTACGTCGCAATGATGGTGATAGGGCCGACAGGAGTGGAGACTTCTACCCCTAAAGCTTCGATGGTTTTCAGCTGGAAGCTCGGCAGAAGCCGACAGCAGATGTTTCTCCTTACAGCAATAGCAACTCCTCCTCCCCCGGAGCAGGTTCGATCTAGTCTTAGAAGCCGGAAGTCAGGAAGGTAGACGTTTACCTCCGGTTTCAGATGGGTTTCGGTGATTACGGCAATGTCGATGTTTTGTTTGTTGAGGAAGTCAACGAATTCGATGATCTTGCTCTTGAGCGAGCAAGCGTTCCAGTTGGCGATCTTGATGGTTTCACGGTCCATAATTGTCGATGAAACGTGACGCAGCAAGAATCTGCTCGGTTCTGGTTCTGCAGGAGCGCTTGATGATGATTGCTTCTGCCATGATGGTAATAAATTCCTCTGTTGTGAGTAGCTCTTCGTTTTCATGCGATGGTGGGGCATCATCTCGACGCCACGATAGACCCGGGAGATGGGTCGAAACCGTTGCCGCATAGGACTGACGGCTCGGATTAGCCGGATGGTTTGGCACCTCAGCAGTTGGCGGGACCGATGCAGCAGCAGCAGCCAAACGGTTGTTGAGCGGTAGTGGCGGAAGAATCGGAATCGGACGCCGTTGGCTAATGGCGGGGAAATTCTGCTCATTGCGTGCCGGTACCTTTTTCCGACCCGGCTGGTTCTGCGTGGATGCCCTTTTGCGGATTTCCATGAATTCCGCAAGCTTCGGACAAGACTTGCTGGTAGCTCGATGTGCTGCACCACAGTTGGCGCATTGTGGATCGGCGTTCTCCATGCTCTCACATTCTTCGGGTTCGTGTTCATTGCCACATTCGTTGCAGCGATGAGCCATGTGGCAATTTTTGGTCCCATGCCCAAACATGAGGCAGTTTGAGCATTGGGTGACGTTACGGGGGCGAGGTTGGTAGCGTTCCCACTTAACCACGATGTGGATAAGCGCCCGAATACATTGCAGGTCCTTCAAATACGTTGTGTTTCGCTCGAGGTGAACCAAATACAGCTGGTCACGGTACTTGCGGAAGGCGTCGTACCGATTCATCCTGAAGACTTGCGATGGCCTTAGGCCGTTCTTCTTCAGCTCATCCGACAGCGCGGCGATTTCCATATCGGACAGACCACGCACGACCACCTTGAACGGCTTGTCCTCCTCGATGTCGTGAGAGAAATACTCCCATTTTTTTTGCTTCAGCAGCACTTCAACGGCCTTGTAGTCATTCCTTGCTGGTACCATCAGCATGATGCCTTCAGAGCGCATGGTGCACTTCATGAAGCCTTTCTCGATGTTTTCCCGAAGTCCAGGTGGGAATCCCTTGACAAAAAAGGGTGGTAGTTTCTCCTTCTTCTTTATTTCCGGTTCATCACCATTTTCCAGAACGGCGTACCGGTTGGTGGACAGCAGCTTTTTCGAGGCCGACTGAGCGTTGGCGATTTCCTGACAGGAACGCTTCCCGGACGAGCTTGCAACCGCATCACCACGCGACGGTTTTCCCATACTGGAATCGAACGATGTTTCACTTATCACCGCGAAAGGGAGACGCGAACGCACTGTCACAAAACTAATACTCAAGATAGAGAGCGGACGAAACCGGACTGGACTGCTTGACGATCAAGCAGTGAATGACACTTTCAAACATATCTGGTACCTATATGTATGCATTTTGATTAACATCCAAAGTCCCTCATTTTTACATATTCTGCTTAAAATATACTCTCTGCCCCGCCCCTTACATAAAAAAGACGGTAAATCCTGTTAGGGGCGGGACTAAGAAAGTATGTTTTGTGCAGAATATGTGAAAAAGGAGAAACCTCGGATGTATTTTTTGTACAGATAATTTAAAAAAGGAGGTACTTCTGATGTTAATCTAAATGTATATATAGAGGTACCATACATCCCAAGTAACATTTAACGTTTTATGAAGTACTACAAGGCTTATATAAAACAACATTAATAAAACCCTGGTCAAGATAGCATTGCCTTTATTTCATCACCCAAAACCTCACTAAGACTAGAATCTGCCTAGTTGGCCCACCCTGAAGAAGGTTCTAAAGACTGCATTATCGAGATATTTCAAGAATGACTTGCTGCAAAAAGGTTATATGACGCATGCATTGAGAACCATTTGAAATCCTTATTAAAAGAACCATTAAAAGCTATTAAGCACCAATACTTGTGCCATTTGCCTTTGACGCTTTCCAAGCGCACTAAAAATAAAGCATCGATCAAGATAAAAAGGGATACATAAAAATTGTCCGATCTTGCCAAATTCATTGTTCAAAAATGAATCGGTCAAAAATCCTCATAAATTTCCTCATCATTAAAGTGAAAGAATTACTAAAATTATTGAAACTCATACTGTGGTTTATTTTTAGGTGAAAGATTAAATCTAATGTGAAATGTGCTTCGGAAAATCGAAAAAAAAGTCCACCCTCGGAAAACGTTGATTTGACTAATTATTTTTAATTAAGGAAACAAAATATTGTTATATGTTATGTTAATCATTGCTTCCAGCCGTGACAATTTGATGATTTTCGTATTTTCTATTACTGCTCATTGATGAATTGATGATAATAAAGTTATTTTATAGGAAAAACATCTTGAAAAACGAAGATAGTAGAAAAGCAAATGAAATAATAACAATATGGCGATTGCATAAATATTAATTTTCCATAAGCCATTTGTGAAAAGGCTGTTTTGCTTTCATGAAATCGCTAACAAATGCAAAACATTTTTATGCTGCTTTTATGAAGATAATTTGCAGACTGAATTGTTTTTATCTGAAGCCATTTTGCTTGATCTTATTCCGTTTAGTTTTATGACGGCATTAATGGTGGCAAAGCTGCCTGGAAAAAGTTAAACTTCAAAATTTGCAACGATGTTCTAGTCCAGCGTTGGATCAACAAGTTGCATGACATCCTTGATAAGGGTAATTCACCTATTGGAAGCAGTTACTCAGGAAGTGAGTTTACGTAACTTACTTGGAACAGGTGGAAGCTCAATCGTTCCCGAAATGTTTTCCTTCTTCCGGATGAGTTTCCTGTCAACAGTTTTCCGCAGTCCCAGTTTGGCACTGATACTATTCGAATCATCATCGCAACGTTATTTCTGGAGAAAGCTGCCATTGCCAATATGCTGTGTATGCCCAGCAATGTTAAGCGTCTAATTTGACGGCTTCCAGTGCTGCCCTCCCAGAAAGTTCTGGAATTTGATTCCTTTTCTCTTCCGTCGACAGAATTGCTAGAATTATTACTCGATTGGCATTTCCTTGAGACTCTACGTTTGAATGCTCCACTCGATTATGTTTTTCTCTGTCTCTAGACGGATCCATCTTTTTAGTTTTATTTGTAAACAGTGGGAGGTTTTGTGATACACTTCATTGACACCAAAACGCATCAAAATATGCTTTTTGATCCCGTTTGAAACCGAACGGCTTCATAATTGCTTTTATGATGCTTTTTGTAGTTGCATCAACAAAACAAATACCAATTGATTTACAGAACAGTTTTTAAAGGGGATAGAGTGTTGCATTAAATTCATTTTTAAAACCAGATTCTTTCTGATTGTCTCGTCAGACTTTAAAAAGTTTTAAAACAGCATAAAGCTGAACAACTATTCAAGAATGCTTTGCACTGTTAAATGCTGTATTTAAACTAAGAAGATTGCTTATTGCCGTTATAAAACCACAATAAATCACAGTGAAAGCCAAACGGCTGTTAAATTGTTACTTGGGATGTTAACAATTAACGGAACTAAGTGTATGGGTAATTTATGATCGATGTCACCATTACGAACAGCAGTGACATCTGAAGGAAAATCAACGCAGAAGCATGGTAACATGATTAATTCGTTGCACCCTTTGGTAAACTTTTCATCTAATAAATTCAAGTTCTGTCTGCTGCACACTACAAAAAAAGTCATGTTAATGTCAGTGTCCTCAGACCATAAGAATCAGCTGAGTGAAAGTTTCAAGCTTTTCGTCAAATTACGTATATTTTGGTCTCGGAACAATTAATTTTACATAGTTATTTTTTTAGTATGTGAGTGTAAGAAATGTATAACAGGTCTTTCGATGCAGTAGCTCCTGGAAATTTTTTAAATTTAATATTTTTATGCATTTGCTTGGATTTGACGTCTTCATCTAAACCTTAATCCAGGAATACGCTTTTAGGCATTGAGCGCTCAATTTTGGCAAAACATTGCTCGTGTTGCTCGTTGGAGGATTCCCACTTCATTGATGGGAAGTCGTTGATGCTACGAAAGGGCTGCATTTGTCCTCCTGACGATAATTGGAGAAAGCGCTTGTATTAATCGTGTTTTCTGAATGAACCTTGCATATCAACCAACAGTAACTTAAACAATGAACTAGATGATTAATACAGACGAAAATATTCTTTCAAAATAAGCTTCTTAACTCGCTCTACTAATGCAAACACATCTCGTAAACCATCCGCACGAACTCTAACCCCAAAATTGGTGCGGGTTGTGGTCAGCGAAGTGAAAATATCCTCTGGACCATGCCAGTTTAGCATGTTAATGGGTAACAGATTATTTTTTGTCCGGACTTTGAAATTACGGGTTCTATTCTGGGTGACAGCCACATGTCCAAAATAGGTAATGTAACCCTCCAGAGGGGTGATTTGGCACACGAGTTTCCTTCTTCGTTTACCGAAAAAATGGGAGGAAATTATATTAAACCGATAGCGTGTCAAATTCGAACAGGAGATCCGGCTTGCGCGTGTGACACTGGGCATACGGGTGGTTGGTTGGGGAACGCTATTTCCGGCACAGTACGACCAGGCACTCATCGCTCCAGCAGCAATACGACGACGACGAGCGGAGATCAAAGAGATTGATGGTCTCTTTTAATCGGCTACTGCTGCGAGTTTCATTACGAGAAATTTTCCAGCTGTTTGAATTTGAGATGTACGAAAGCTTGCGGCATGGATCTAACAATGGGCAATTTTGATTAACCATCCTACTGGAATTATTTACATCCTTATAAAGAAATATTACCTTTTTTTATTATTATTTTAATGAAGTTTTCAAATGGTTCCAAAATTAAATGCAAAGTGCAAAACCAACACCATTCTCATTGCTTATTCGCGTCCTTAAGGCCATCGTTCGGACATTTTGAGTCGTTTGTCTGTGATTTGGGTGGTTTTCCAGGAAACGTCCCGAAAATCCTGTGAAGGAAAGCGAATATCGGGAAACAAATTCCGTCCGATTGTAGCCAAGGATTTTGTTTTCCTAGTGGGGTAAAATTTGGGTGGAAAAGTGCATTCAACTTCAAGTGGTGTGCTTTTTCCGGGAAAGTGGCATTTCCACCCAAAGAGAATATGCACGTGAGTGTATATGTGCGCGCAAGGAAATGCAATCTTGCGCCTATGTTTTCCCGGGAATTTCCCAAGAAAGTATACCATATTTTTATACCAGGACATTATGCAGACTATGCACAACATGATGGTATACATAAACATATGATTTTCGAAAATTTGTAGCATGGTTTTTCAATTTCCAAACCATGCGCCAAACATTCTCGCTGTAAATTCGTCACGGACATAGTAAAGAAGCAATCAGCAATTACGCATTTGTTTTACCACGTTGCCACATTTTCTTGTTCTCGTAGGTCCACGAGTCCTTTTTCGCTAGTTTGCTCATCATATCAAATTGATCAGGAATTCTTCCGAATGTCAAAAATTATATCGAAGACCTACGACGGATCCGAAATTGAGATTGAGATCTCCATATATTCTTTCATCATATCAAACTGAACAGGAGTTCTTCAAAATCTTATCTTATCTATCGAAGACCTACGACTTATCGGGAATTGAAATCGAATCCTGCATATTCCCTCATCACATCAAATTGATCATTAATTCTTCCGAATAATCAGAAACTATATATAAAACTAATCGGAAATTGAAAATGAGTTCTCCATATATTCCACCAACACATCAAATTAATCATAAATCCTTCTGTAGACATTCGGGCAGTTAAAAAATATTTCAAAATACAAGGATGGTCAAAAATTCTTCCAAACGATCAGAAGTTATATGGAAACCCTTCGATTGATTGCAAATTGAAATCAAATTCTCCATTAATTCCTTGATCATATCATATTGGAATTATCAGGAATTATTCCGAATAATAAGAAATTATATCGGAAAATGAAATCGAGTTCTCCATATGTTCCCTCGTCACATCAAATTGATCAGGATTTCTTCCAAATTATCAGAATTAATATCGAACACGTATGACTAATTGGAAATTGAAATTGAGTTCTCCATATATTCCATCAACATATCAAATTAATCAGAAATCCTTCTGAAGAACTTCGGGCAGTTCGAATGTATTTCAAAATACAAGGATGATCAGGAATTATTCCGAAATTTCACCGAATTATCAGAAGTTATATGGAAACCCTATGACTGATTGGAAATTGAAATCGATTTCACCATAATGTGTACCCTATGTACCATATCAAAGTGTTCAGAAATTCTTCCGGATTATCAGAAATTATATTGAAGGTCTTCGACTAATAGAACAATTGCAACCAAGTTTCCATATATATCTCAATCAAATCAGGTTGATCAGGAATTCTTTCGAATTATCAGAAATTATAAAAAAAAACTTCCTGATCAGAAATTAAAATCGAGTTGTCCTTATGCCCTTACCATATCAAATTGATCAGGAATTCTTTCGTGTGACCAAAAATTGTATCGAATACCTACGAATGGTGGGAAATTGAAATCGAGTTTTATCAGGACATCTTCCGAATTATCAGAAATTATATCGAAGACCTACGACTGATCGGAAATTGAAATCGAATGATCCATATACACCCTAGCAAAGTGATAATGAATTCTTCCGAATTATCAGAAATCATATTCAGGGCCTTCGACTTATAGAAGAATTGTCATCGATTTTTCCATATAGGTATATCTTTATCATATCAGGTTGATCGGCTATACTTCCGAATTATCAGAAATTATATCGAACACATACGGCTAATTGGAAATTAAAATTGAGTTCCCCAAATATTCCCTCATCATATCAGATTTATAAGGAATTCTTCCGAATCAGCAGAAATTATAAAAAAGACCAATTACTGATCGGAAATTGAATTCGAGGTCTTTGAATATTTCCTCATCATATCAAAGTGATCAGGAATTCTTCCGGATTATCAGAAATTATATTGAAGGTCTTCGACTAATAGAACAATTGTGACCAAGTTTCCATATATATCTCAATCAAATCAGGTTGATCAGGAATTCTTTCGAATTATCAGAAATTATTTAAAAAAAAAAACTATTTCTGACCAGATATTGAAATCGAGTTCTCCTTATTCCATGACCATATCAAATTGACAAGAAATTCTTCCGAATTATCATACATTATATCGAAGGCCTACGACTGATCGGAAATCCAAATCGAGTTTTCCATATATTCCTTCATCATATTAAAGTGATCAGGAATTCTTCCGAATTATCATATATTATACCGAAGGCCTTCGATTAAAAGAAGAATTGAAATCGAGCTCTCCATATATATCCTTTTTCCATCAAATTGAATAGAAATTGTCAGTTGGTCAGTAAGAATGTATTTACAAAATGTAATAATGATCAGGAATCATATAGAAGACTTTCAAATAATCAAAAAAATGTTTTAAAACCGTTGAATACTATCCAACAATGTCAGTTTGATAAATAATTCATTCGAATTATCATAAATGATACGAAGACCTACACAGCAAAAAAATAATTTTGATATCACGTCAAAGTGGATGCACTACAATCATGTCGAAAATATGGTGTAATATTACTTGCTAAAAAGGACAAAATTATCATTAATACAATGCATGAACTGACATTACGCTACTTTTACTGCATTTTTTTATTTATGTGGTCATAAAAATTACATGAAATTTTCGACATGATTGTAGTGCATCCACTTTGATGTGATATAAAAATTATTTTTTTACTGTGTACGATCGGAGATTGAAATCGAGCTCTCCATATATTCCCTGGTCATATCAGAGTGATCGGGAGTCCTTCTGATTATCTTTGGTCTGTAAGAATGTATTTTCAAAATTAAGCATTGATCAGGAGCCATGTAGACGATCTTCAAATGATCTTGAAATAAAACCATTTGAATATTCTTACATCATATGAGATTGGTTAGGAATTCTTCCGAATTATAAGAAATTATTTCGAGGACTTCCAACTTATAGAAAAATTTATATTGTGTTCTCCATATATTCGCTTCTCATATCAAGTCATCTTCCGAAGATCTTCGGTCAGTTAGAATGTATTTTCAAAATATGAAGATGGTTAGTCGAAGTCTTTCAAATGATCTTAAAATGAAATTCAATCTTTTGAATATTATCGTCCCATATGAGGTTGATCAGTAATTCCTCCAATTTATCAGAATTTACTTACGACTTCAAAGACTACTACGAAGACTTACGACTTACAGGAAATTGAAATCGATTCTCTATATATTCGCTCATCATATCAAAGTGATCAGTAATTATTATGATGATCGTCGGTCAGATAGAATGTAGCAAAACTTCGAATATTCAAAGGATTTTATTTCAATTTCTGACCGTTTACAGATCTTCGACATGATTCCTGTTCAACGCTATGTTATGAAAATACGTTCTTATTGACTGAAGATCTTCAGAAGAATTGCTGATATATTTGTTATAAAAGAGACGCTGGTGGTGTAGTGGTAAGCGTGATTCCCAAAAGGCCTGGGTTCAATCCAAGTCGGCACCACCGGGGTTTTCTGAGGAATAAAATTTCTTATCACGCCTTCCTTCGGAAGGGAAGTTAAACCGTTGGTCCCCAGTCCATGAGTTGATGGGCCGATATGTAGGGTCCAGGTGTGGAAACTATTTCCCTGGTGCCGGTAGCATTGGTACTCAGTACGCAAAAGAAAATCGACGGAAACAAACCAAGGATTTTTTTTATATGATAAAGAAATATATGGAGAACTCGATTTCAATTTTTTTATTAGTCCAAGGTCTTCGATATAATTTTTGATAGTTCGAAAGTATTCCTAATGAGAGAATATTCAATGGAATTATTTTTAATGTTTAATCATGTGATTCTTATATTTTGAAATGCATTCTTACTGACCAAAGATCTTCATAAGAATTTTTAATAATTTCGATTTGATAAGGAAATATTATATCAATTTATCAATTTATTTATTTAGTTAGTCGTTAATCAAAAACGTAGATTACATTACTTATGATCTATGATTTCGCAGTGCTTGGAATTATTTTTCAATTTTAGCGGTGACATATTTAGGACTATCATTTCACAGTTTTCATTGTATATAGATATCATCTGACTTATCGGTTCATATTTCGCTTAGCTAGTGCGGTGGCGATCTACCGCGAACAAATGTCTATTACGCAATTTTCGAAACGGTGCATAAAAATTAAGTCTTGATAATAAATAACCTGAGTCAATGCGTTGCGAAGCTATATTGTTTACGGAAGAGACCAAGAGACGATGCTCTTTCAATACCTGAATGTTGATTAACAAGCAACATGCTTCATAAGATGGGAGAAGAAATGCTGTCCATCCCAATTAACTCATATAATAAAAACTACTTTTGGATTGACTATATTCGTTCAATTGTGTAAGGTGTAAAGTGGAAACCAAAACGCTTTATAAAATAAAATTGCTTTATAAAATAAAATTGCTTTATAAAATAAATATGAATTGTCTGCTCTAAGAATTATTGTGTTATAATGATCCACAATTGCTTATGTAGAATCTAGAAAAACACGTAAATCTTTTATTTTATATATTATTTATTTTATCAAACAAACTTTTACAACACCACGTCTAAAAAAACATGTACTTCATCAGCATGAATAAGCAGTTTGAGCTTTTTCAAAATAAGAGAGATATTGTTAACGTACAAAATGAAAAGAAGAGGTTCGAAGTGCGAGCCCTGAGGAACTCTTGACAGGACTTGAAATGAATTAGATTTTTTTCTCGCAGTATCTTACAATTTTCTGACGGTTCGTTCCCAAGTATCACTTGCAACATCGTTCTTGACAAATAAAACAAATCCCAGTTGTGAATAAGTTCTATATTAATTGCTTGCAAAACGTCTTGTTTTATACCCGTTGTATTGATTTTGTGAAGTATTCAACCTTTCTGACATGCTGTTTATCTTGAAGTTATAATTCGGTATTGAATGTCTCAATTATCGGTTTACAACATATTTATAAAAAAAAAACTTGGTGAAAACTTGCTAGCCTTATAAACAACATCTTTTCGTATGTCAGTTTTAGAAACGTGAGCAAATATGAATACATCTTAAATATAACTTATATAAAATATGAAAGTAATAAGTTATATTTCAGTGGTACACATGACTAGCAAATTTTCATCAAATACCATCAGTTATAAATGTGTTATAAACAGGTAATTAAGAGTTGCAATACCGAATTATAACTTCATTATATGATACAAGCAATGTTCTTGTTTTTCGAATACATTTCATTCATGTTTTATCAACCCAAGTAAGGTGTGTAGAAGAGAAAAGTAAGATAA
The DNA here is from genome assembly GCF_037179485.1 of Ochlerotatus camptorhynchus. NCBI lineage: Eukaryota > Metazoa > Arthropoda > Insecta > Diptera > Culicidae > Ochlerotatus > Ochlerotatus camptorhynchus. The sequence goes on from NW_027041142.1 coordinate 176,416, forward strand.
CTAAAAATAAGTTGACATTCTATTTTTTCCCAAAAAAAAAAAGATGTTTGCAAAAATTGGGAATTTTATGAAGAATATGGTGTACAATTCTATTAACAGTATCAAGCTTTTTCAAAAGAGCCCATGAGTTTTTTGAAAGTAGAATGTAAAGATTCTCCAAAAAATTGCATCTGCATTGGGAGTATGAGATCTCATTTTATGCCCTTTTTTCACACAATTAAATACCCCAGAATAATAACTTTTGTTAATTGATGATGGAAACATAAAAAAAATCCATTCGTTGGAAGAATGAAATTTATTTACAACATGCCCAAATTAGTAGGTTGCGTTATAATTATTATTAAGTTGCGCTAGCCAATTATATTTACCATAACATATGTGTTTTATATAGACATCACCTCTTGCGCTTTTATCATGTGACTAGACTAAGTAAAAAATCTTGAAAGCGATTCTGCTGATTTTTACTTGATTCATGTGGTTTAGTCCTAAGAAAACATTTTTTTTTTAAATAAACTGCAATGTCTCATTTACACCAATGACTGCGAGCAGAATGCTCTCATTTTCTGAATCAGAAATGAATGAAATCAGCATGCGTTGATTGAAAATGCCATAGATATGAATTTTAATTTCAGGAGGAAATTAAGATACTATTTATTCGGCTATTTGAAAGAATATTTCAATAGAAATATTACAATCATAATCTGTGGCGAATATAAAAGTTTCACCTGCTATATTTGTTTTCACCCACACACGCTCAAATTATTTAGATTAAGATTGGATAATGACTTCCTAATTATTATTTTTATGAAATTGCGATGCACTATTCATCCCAAGTAACATTTTAAGTTTTATGAAATACTACAAAGCAACTATAAAACAACATTCATAAAACCCTGGTCAAGGCTATTTTGTCATTGATGCATCCACCAAAACCTCATTAAGACTAGAATATGTCTAGTTGGCCCACCCTGGAGAAGGTTCTGAAGGGTGTATTCTCGAAGCTCTTCAAGATTGATCTACTGCAAAAGGTTGTATGACGAACGCATTGATAACCATTTGAAAGCTACAATTAAAGCTATTTAGCAACAATAAAAACCCTTTCCGAGCCATTTCCCCTAGCCGCATGCTGAATCCACTAGGAAAGCATCAATCAAGATAGAAAAGGATTTATGAATCCGATCTTATCAAAATAATGAAAATAGAAACTGATGGTATAAAAATCTTGTTGAATATCCAAATTTATTACAATAGTTCTCATTAAGTGGCCTAGTTCTAAGTGCCATATTAAATTTTATGTGAAATGTCGAAATTTGACTAATTATTTAACATAGAAAAAAATATATTCTTCAGATCGAGCTTGGCCGAGACTTTCTTTTTATTATTTTCGCATTTAAATGTTTGCTCATTGCTAAATTTTCCAAAATATAGTTATATCTAAGAAAATATTCATTGAAAATCGAAGATTGTAAAAAACAAGCAAACTAATTGTAACATGGCGGTGGCATAAAAGTTGATTTTCATGGGTCATTTGTGAAAAAGTTGTTTTGCTTTCAAGAATTCCTTAACAAATTAATAAGGGTTTATAATGGCTTTTATGAAGAAAACTTGCAGGCTGAATTGTATTTATCTAAAGCCATTTTGCTTGATCCTAACCCGTTCCGATTTATGGCAGCATTTATGGAGGCAAAGTTGCCTGCAAAAAGTTAAACGTCAAAGTTTGTTTAACTTTCGATAGTTGCGCTGTGAGATCCAGGATTCTTCCAGGCGGTTTTCTCCCGATGGATTGGAAGCAGTTACTCAGATAGTTTGCGATAATGTTTTACAACATTTCGCATGTCGAACAGCTGGAAGTGCAATCGTTCCCGAAAAAGATCCCCTTCTTCCGGATGGTTACAGAAGTGCACCATCCAACGATGCAGGGATGTACGCTTGAATGAAATTTTCGAAGATTTGATTCTAAAATCGCTGCTATGGATCGGAAACCAGCTAATCTCCGCTTACGAACAGTTACAGTGGTTTGCTGTCGGTTGATACTTCGCAAGATCTGGAGAAGGCTAGTGTGTTTTAACTTTCGACAATGTTTTATGGCACCGCTCAGTTTACTCTTCTCCGCCAGATGATCAGTCGTTGATGGTGTGCTGATTCTAAGGAAGTAAATTTTTCTGAAATCGACTTGAATTTTTCATCCTACTTCGTTTATCCTATGAGATTTCCTTGTCATAAAATTGGCATTTATCAATTATGAGGAACCATCTTTTAAGCTCAATTTGTAAACAGAGTAATTGGGGAGTTTATGATGCACTTTAAAAAGCCTAAAAAGCAACAATAAATGCTTTTTGCTCTAATGCAAAACCAAATGATTTTATGGTTGCTTTCATAATGATAGAACACGTTTATAAAGTATTTTATCAAGACATTAATAAACAATTGCTAATGACTTTTATGCTTGAATTACAGAACAGTTTTAAGGAGGGATTGATAACTGTTTTAAATTTATTTTTAAAAAAAGACACTTTTTGACTTTCTTGCAAGACTATAAAAGGTTTTTACAACAACAAAAAGCTGAATTACTAAGCAGGAATGTTTTACACTTTGAAATGCTATATTTAAACTAATTGGATTGTTCATTGTCGTTATAAAACCATCATAAATCAGAGTGGATGCTAAATGGTTACTGGATTGTTACTTGGGATGTGATTGAAATTCTTACAATAAACCAGAATTACAATAAAAAGTGTGTCGGAGAAAAAAATTCTGATCAGCCGTAAGGCTTCTATATAATTTCTGATGATTCGAAAGAATTTTATATGATGCGAGAATTTGGAATAATTCCTGATCATCGTTATATGGTAGGATACTATTCAAACGATGTAGATTCAATTATTGGTCATTTGAAGGTCTCGACATTATTCCTGAGATCCTTATATTTTGAAATACATTCCAACTGAAAAGATCTTCAGATGAATTTATGATCAATTAAACATGATAAGAAAATATACGGAGAACTCGATACCAATTTCTGATCAGCCGTAAAGCTTCCAACTAACTTCTGATAATTCGGAAGAATTTCGAAACATTTCCTGACTATCGTTGTATTTTGAAATACATTCTAACTGCCCGAAGATCTTCAGAAGGATTTCTGATCAATTTGATATGTTGATGGAATATATGGAGAACTCAATTTCAATTTCCCGTCAGTCGTAGGTCTTCGATGTAATTTCTTATAATTCGGGAGAATTCCTGATCAATTGATGTGATGATGGAATATATGGAGAACTCGATTTCAATTTCCAATCAGTGGCAATTTCTGATAATTCGTAAACAACTCTGATCAATATGATATGATGAGGGAATTAATGGAGAATGCGATTTCAATTTCCAATCAGTCGTAGGGATTCCATATAACCTCTGATAATTTGGAAGAATTTCAAAATAATTCCTGACCATCCTTGTATTTTTAAAATCAGTCTAACTTCCCGAATGTCTTCAGAAGGATTTCTGATCAATTTGATATATTGATGGAATATATGGAGAACTCAATTTCAATTTCCGATTAGTCATACGTGTTAGGTATAATTTCTGATAATTCGAAAGAATTCCTGATCAACCTGATTTGATTGAGATATATATGGAAACTTGGTCGCAATTGTTCTATTAGTCGAAGACCTTCAATATAATTTCTGATAATCCGGAAGAATTCCTGATCACTTTGATATGATGAGGAAATATTCAAAGACCTCGAATTCAATTTCCGATCAGTAATTGGTCTTTTTTATAATTTCTGCTGATTCGGAAGAATTCCTTATAAATCTGATAAGATGAGGGAATATTTGGGGAACTCAATTTTAATTTCCAATTAGCCGTATGTGTTCGATATAATTTCTGATAATTCGGAAGTATATCCGATCAACCTGATATGATAAAGATATACCTATATGGAAAAATCGATGACAATTCTTCTATAAGTCGAAGGCCCTGAATATGATTTCTGATAATTCGGAAGAATTCATTATCACTTTGCTAGGGTGTATATGGATCATTCGATTTCAATTTCCGATCAGTCGTAGGTCTTCGATATAATTTCTGATAATTCGGAAGATGTCCTGATAAAACTCGATTTCAATTTCCCACCATTCGTAGGTATTCGATACAATTTTTGGTCACACGAAAGAATTCCTGATCAATTTGATATGGTAAGGGCATAAGGACAACTCGATTTTAATTTCTGATCAGGAAGTTTTTTTTTATAATTTCTGATAATTCGAAAGAATTCCTGATCAACCTGATTTGATTGAGATATATATGGAAACTTGGTTGCAATTGTTCTATTAGTCGAAGACCTTCAATATAATTTCTGATAATCCGGAAGAATTTCTGAACACTTTGATATGGTACATAGGGTACACATTATGGTGAAATCGATTTCAATTTCCAATCAGTCATAGGGTTTCCATATAACTTCTGATAATTCGGTGAAATTTCGGAATAATTCCTGATCATCCTTGTATTTTGAAATACATTCGAACTGCCCGAAGTTCTTCAGAAGGATTTCTGATTAATTTGATATGTTGATGGAATATATGGAGAACTCAATTTCAATTTCCAATTAGTCATACGTGTTCGATATTAATTCTGATAATTTGGAAGAAATCCTGATCAATTTGATGTGACGAGGGAACATATGGAGAACTCGATTTCATTTTCCGATATAATTTCTTATTATTCGGAATAATTCCTGATAATTCCAATATGATATGATCAAGGAATTAATGGAGAATTTGATTTCAATTTGCAATCAATCGAAGGGTTTCCATATAACTTCTGATCGTTTGGAAGAATTTTTGACCATCCTTGTATTTTGAAATATTTTTTAACTGCCCGAATGTCTACAGAAGGATTTATGATTAATTTGATGTGTTGGTGGAATATATGGAGAACTCATTTTCAATTTCCGATTAGTTTTATATATAGTTTCTGATTATTCGGAAGAATTAATGATCAATTTGATGTGATGAGGGAATATGCAGGATTCGATTTCAATTCCCGATAAGTCGTAGGTCTTCGATAGATAAGATAAGATTTTGAAGAACTCCTGTTCAGTTTGATATGATGAAAGAATATATGGAGATCTCAATCTCAATTTCGGATCCGTCGTAGGTCTTCGATATAATTTTTGACATTCGGAAGAATTCCTGATCAATTTGATATGATGAGCAAACTAGCGAAAAAGGACTCGTGGACCTACGAGAACAAGAAAATGTGGCAACGTGGTAAAACAAATGCGTAATTGCTGATTGCTTCCTTACTATGTCCGTGACGAATTTACAGCGAGAATGTTTGGCGCATGGTTTGGAAATTGAAAAACCATGCTACAAATTTTCGAAAATCATATGTTTATGTATACCATCATGTTGTGCATAGTCTGCATAATGTCCTGGTATAAAAATATGGTATACTTTCTTGGGAAATTCCCGGGAAAACATAGGCGCAAGATTGCATTTCCTTGCGCGCACATATACACTCACGTGCATATTCTCTTTGGGTGGAAATGCCACTTTCCCGGAAAAAGCACACCACTTGAAGTTGAATGCACTTTTCCACCCAAATTTTACCCCACTAGGAAAACAAAATCCTTGGCTACAATCGGACGGAATTTGTTTCCCGATATTCGCTTTCCTTCACAGGATTTTCGGGACGTTTCCTGGAAAACCACCCAAATCACAGACAAACGGCTCAAAATGTCCGAACGATGGCCTTAAATTGTGACCTACTTTTCATCCCATCCCACCGAACCGCCTTCAATGTCAAACTTGCGTACGTCGAACAAAGGCATTTTTCTGACATAGCGTCCATCGTCTGACGCTTCTGGCTGGGTGGAAAATTGTCTGCCAGTATGATCCGTTCCAACAGCAGCGGTTTGGAAGCTTTTTCCGTATAACAGTAGTAGTAAGTCCTATACAAAAATGGAGTAGCCGCCAGTATATGGTGGAACGACGCTGTAAGAGCTACTGCCACTCGTCTCACTTTCCCAACGAAGCTTGTCGTATGCACCATGTCTTGCCAATTGAAGTAGCAGCATCTTATGCGACTTAGGTACATACATTTAGTTCTCTCTTCTTCTCTATGTTCCAAGTAACACGTGCAAAAAATCGAACTTCACGGCAGGGCTGGACAGAGTACAAGAGTGTAGCCTACAGTAGAGAATCCGATTTATCTTGAATTTTCCATCAGTCACCGCTTCGGGGTATCCTCTTAATGCACTTGGATGCTTTGTTCTTACATTCGGGATGGCATATTGCACGGTGTGGGGAAATCGATCTTGAACTAATTAGTTTGCTTCCATTTTACCGAAGACGGCACGCAGCGAGAGGATGCTTCTGGTTAAGAACGAAACAATCGAAATAGGACACGTGTATGTCCTCAAGGTGAGAATTTTTCCATATTATGCTGCGCCGAAGACATTGAAGGAGCAAGAAGTGCGATAAAAGTTCTCTATGTGCTGGAAATGTGCTACTACCACCATAATTTACCACCAAGAGATAAGCTGTTGAACGCTTATCAAATGTTGCCAGGAAACCAGTTCCGGTCAGTTCTCCGGATAATTTTCGAAAGATTTGGATGTGGCTGCAAAAATTTGCAAATGCCTGTTATTATCGTTTTTTTATATATTAAAAGACTGATTCGCCTCTGATTAGTTATTATCGACTTTTGTGACGATTTTTGCAAATTGCAAAGTAAAGCCATAAAACTCGCAAAAGAAAAAAAACTGTCCATGAGTAGCCCAGCAGTATCAAATTGATTGAATTGATGTTATCGCATCTTTTCTTCGTTTATGTTACTTTTTCTTACTTAGTAAGCAATTTAAACAAATTAATAAATAACCTATTAGGTAAATACTCTACCGAACTTAGATCTTTTATGATTCATTCTTTAGTTTACCCACAGTAATCTCTGACCCTCGCATGTTCTTATTTCTTCTTGTTCTTGAACATTTATCAGCCTAATAAACATTGGATTAAATCACACATTTAAGTGAACCGCGATTAGAAAACTACAAGGGACAGCCCTATGGGGTTGTACGCAATTGTGACGTAGGACTACGTGGTCTTATATAATAAATCCTATGTGTTAACTGCAGCAGGAGCTTGTGTTTTGTGTAGGGATAGGAATTTGAGCGGGGTTCTCTCTGTTTATACTCTTTAGTATGACTTTGATTGCTCTGAAACGAACCCCTTGATATGAATTTTAGTTGGAACATGTTCAAAAATTTAACTCTTTTGGAAAATCTTGGTGGCCGTGGAAATGGCCGATGGTAGTACAGGCTTAAAACCTTGGGAAGTTGATGATGACGTGTAGGCAGCTGGATCAACAAATCGGACCGGACAATCCCATATTCTTCGGTTCAATGATTGGGCACTCGCATGAGTCTCGGCCCGTCTGCTGCTGGACAGGGGTTGAACTGGTGTCTGCGACAGGTAGAAAGGCCGCAGAATATCAGTGTCCACCCAGCTAAAGCTTCTCCCTTTTTTAGTTTTTCTCATTAAGGTTCAATTTACTTTGAAGCATTTTCGAAAAATTCAAATGCAGTTTTTTTCGACGCATCATTTCATGTTGCAAAAAGCTCGCGTCATTTGGTGTAAATTAGCAAAAAGAATAGAATGACGCGAGCTTTTTGCAATCTGAAATGATGCGTCGAAAAAAACTGTATTTGAATTTTTCGAAAATGCTTCAAAGTAAATTGAACCTTAATGAGAAAAACTAAAAAGGGGAGAAGCTTTAGCTGGGTGGACACTGATATTCTGTGGCCTTTCAACCTGTCGCAACTAAAATTCATATCAAGGGGTTCGTTTCAGAGCAATCAAAGTCATACTAAAGAGTATAAACAGAGAGAACCTCGCTCAAATTCCTATCCCTATCCCTTAAGCTCCTTCTCTACTTACCTTTAGCAGAAAGACGCCAAAAATTTTGCGAATTTATGCATCATGGTTCTTCTCTTTGCCTGTTCGGATAAATTAGTGCTTTTATTTAATTTCTTTACTGCGCTAAATCAAACGAGTAGAAATAAGAAGGGATGTCGGTTACGCGTTCGAATAATTGAAATTTCGATAAATATATAATCGAAAAACTGGAAAAATCTTCACGAATATTTCGTTAATCGAATAATTGGACTTTTAGGCATCCCTAGAAAATAGTGTAATTTCATGTTTTTTGTGGTCCTTCGAAAATGTCGAACAGCAGAATTGCAGCCAGCGATGTATAACACAACCAAAAGCGATGCTATGCTAGTTTTCATTGCTATGACGACGGCTGAATTAAGGGGCTTAGAAGCAGAGGGGTGAAAGTCAATTATATTCATCGATTTCTTCTTCTGATGACCATGGCTTCACTAACTTATTTCGCAATATTTCTGCTATGCTCTTCTATCATCCAGAACAACAAACGTATCAATGAATGTATTTGCCGTCGAGTTTTTGACGAAACAGAAAGTCGATGAAGAGAATCGACCAAATCACTTGCACCCCTGCTTCCAAGTTTGGTTACAAGATTACAACTCTGAAGATCATTTTGTGTGGTCGTTGGGAGCGTGTGGTTCTGAAAATGGCGATGACTGTGCAAAATGTTACGCAATTGCATCCTCCCTTTTCTCACACGCCCGAAGATAGGAGGCGAATACCACTTCGACTTGTTTCGGCTACTAACGACTCTCTGATGACAGTGTTGGGGAAGCAGCAATGCTACATCGACATGTTTCGTCTAGAAACGATTCTCTGACGACTGTGTTGGGGAAGCAGCATGTGCATGTACGTAATTGGTGGATTTGTTAGATATTTCGACGCCTTTGGACAATGCTTGACAGTTGCCACTTTTTAATAGTTTCTCGATGAAAAGTAAAGCTTTGTAATCGATGCGTGAAAATATTTCTGATTGATTGGTGATAAAATGATTGACATTGGTCAAGGGGCAGCTGAGTTATTAACGTTCGAAATCTTTCAAAATTTCGTTACATGTTCCATTTTTGGTTTTTACAAAGTGTACCCCTATATAGAAATCACTGACGTAGTCCTACGTCAAAAATTTAGAGGAATCGAATGCCACCCATTATATACTGTGCCGACTTCAAGAAATGGATATATTTTGGAGATAATTGGATAAAATTGACCTTATTTTAATTTCTGAAAATTGTAAAATGGGTGGAATCCAAGTCGATTTTCAATATTATTACAATAGATGGGTGCTATTTGAGTTCTATTCTTAGGCACCAAGTCTTCAATTGTTTTATTAGGTTATATCATGTATTTTGGAGAGAATCAGGAAAAATTGACCGTTTGTGAGGTCTACGTATCTGCTACGGATAAATTTCATGAATCTCAAAGAAGATAAGTGAACGCAATGTGAGAAGGAACTACATTGAAGCTTAGAAAACCTCTCTCAGGAAGACTCCTGTAACACCACTTCAAAGATATTTGGGTGAAATCCAATGGAACTTAGTTAACTTCAGAGAAGTTTTTTCCTGAATTTTTTAAATTAATAAAAATATTTGAAAGACTCGGGGAATACTTCAGTCAAGTTTGGTAGAACTGCAGAGAAGTTTAAGAACCTCTGCAAGGCTCTTCGGAGAAGAAGGTTCGATATGGAAGCTTGTGGTAGTTTTAGAGAAGTTTAAATCAACCATAGAGTAGTTAAAGTTACTTTAAAAAAGTTTGGGAACTTCAAAAATGTCAAAGAAACCTTTAGTAAGAACTAAGGAAATTACAGGAAATTTAGGAAACTTCAGTACTTTAAAGATGTCCAATGATCATCATAAAGAAATCAACAAACCTCAAAAATGTTTTGAAATCTTAAAAAAAAGGAAACCTCATTCAAATTGGGGGGATCTCATGGAACTATATGACACTTCATAAACGTACTAAAATAAATTTTCTTACCAAGATGAAGAATTAGATGGTACCTAGGTATGAAATTAGGTACCAGACATTCATTGAAAAATTGTGAACCGCAAAGTAAAAGGAAATTAATTGGGCTTTTTGTTAAATATATTTTCAAAATTGGACACGTACGAATAACATCTCAAAAGGGCAAAAAATACTCAAATTATGCGATAAGTGAATTTTAACCTACAAGTATCTCGAAAATATCAACTTTGGGCAATTTAAGCACTAAAAGCTTTTTTGTTTTAAATTTAATGTGTTTTAATAATAACACCATTTCAAAGATATTCGATAACTGTAGGTAGTATTTTGGAAAATTGCTGTTTTTTTCAATAATTCATTATTTTTTTTATAATTTTGATTTTTTTTTGTACATGCAGGAATGTACAGTTGAATGAAATTTTTCGAAGAGATGACCCTTTCGCCGAATAAAATCGCTGCTATGGATCGGAAACCAACTAGTGTCCGCTAGCTTACAGTTTCAGTCATGTTTTATGAATTTGAGGATAACGCGCACTTCACTCTTCTCCACCAGATGCTCAGTCGTTGGTGGTACCCGTTCAGCCGGACGTGCTGGTAAATTTTACTGAAATCGACTTCCCTTTGGTCGTTAGCATCGCTTGAATTTTTCATCCGAATTTGTTTATCTTTCGAGATATCCTTGTCATAAATTTGGCTTTTATTCACTATGAGGACCGATCTTTAAAGTTGAATTTGTAAACAGAGAAGATTTTATGATACTCTTTAAAAAGCCTAAAAACCAACAATATACACACTTATCCAGTCAGTAATTTTTACCGAGTTTTTGAATTGCGGAACTCTTCGGTTAAACTTTAAAAAATCTGTGAAAAATTCAAAGTTCAGAAAATGTGTTGTGAAAATTTACAGACTTACTTCTGTTAACCCCGTGTTATGATAAAAATAAAATTTGTCGAATTTATTCAATCTTTACGAATAACAGTCATTTGAATTTTAACCGAGTTTTTCAGTAATCCAAAAATCCAGTAAAAAATACTGACTCCTGCAAAAAATCTAAGTGTGTATGCTTTTGGCTCTCATTTAAAACCGAATGGTTTTATGGTTGCTTATATAATGATAGAACACGTTTATAGAGTATTTTATCAAACCATTAATAAAAAAAAATCGCTAATAGGACGGTTTTATGGTGGGATTGAGAGCTACTTTAAAATTAATTTTGAAACAAGTCCGTCTTTTAAAAAGTTTTTAAAACAGCAAAAAAGAGAACTACTAAGCAGGAATGTTTTACACTGTATTTAAACTAAATGGACTGTTCATTGCCATTATAAAACCATCATAAATCATGCCAAATGATTGCAGAATTGTTACTTAGGATGCACATTAGAGCCGTGCCTCATAGTGAATCAAGTTTAAACTAAACTGTCCTTTCATCATAGGGCCATGGTCTTCTGAACACCTTTACCCAAGATATTGAATTTTAAGAATCTTCAGGAGCTCGAGATACATCCTATTCAGGAAGCTTTCAGGCACGCTAAATGACACCAACTCGGAAAAAATAACCATACAATTACCATTAAATATAATACAGTTACATCTAAATCTATTGTCAACAATCTATCTTATTATACGTATATTGTATAAGAAATTTCATTACAAAAGATGTACAATACGTCCCATTTTGTGAGGATTTTCAACAATAGAACAACATTACAATTAACGCTATATGGCTCAAGTTTGATCGGGAAAAAGTGATTTTTCGTATGGTTACATAACAATCCCCTTGTTCTATTGTAGACTTCCCCATTAACCATAGATTCTATTGTGAAAATAGTAAATTCTTTGGTTATTTTATTGTTGTAGACAGTACGATTTATTGTGAGTACAAAAAATTCTATTGTATGATTACAGTACATTTCGTTGCACCTCTATGGTTCATTTTTTTACGGGAAGCTTTTTTCTCATGCATGCAAAATATGACTGTTGTTGTTAAATGTCGCATTGCTGTTCGATAGGTCAGTTTTAACCTGCAAAAAAAGTCGTACAAATAAATGCTGGTCTTAAATTATATTCAATGCCAAATGACTCTCTGCCCGAAACCGATTGGGCACAAACCTTATTAACGCACGGCTGACGAAATGGTCCTAACCTTACCTTTTCTTTAACTGTAATAAGAAAAGGTCGTAAGATTTATCAGCAGCAATAATTTTTTTACCACCTCATCGCCAACTGCTGAACCTTCATTCATAACTCATGAATTACCACAGTAAATACTGATTTGCGTGTCGTCGGGCCACCATAAATGCTTTCTGGCTGCCGTGTTAGGAAAGTTGAATGTTCTACCGATTGTAACTGTAATTGTTGCTTCAAGTTCACCAGCCACCGCATAAATTACTTCATTTGGAGTTGTTTCTCCGAAGTCGAACAACCTTAACCCACATCGCTGGGAATCATTTTCCATCGAATTAATCTTGAAATCATTCATGAGCTTCCAAAACCCTCAATGTGGTTTGTGCTCCGTATAAAATTAACGATCGTTTTGCATTCTGTTTTCTTCAAGGAAACAAAACATGGCTTTCAATGGTGATGGATGGAATTCTGAGGACACGCCGCACTGTGAATAGTTTTCAATTCAGCTTCTGACACACTTGTCAGAACGAGACAAAGAACGTTGTCAGCCACCATAGACCAGATGATGATGGATTGTTTTTCTCCACCCTCCGCACACACAGGCCGCATATGTTCGGGACGTAGGGTAAATTGGCCTTTTGTGGAGCGCCTCGTAGCTGTTTTAGAAATTTACACTAAATTCATGACTTTTCAATTATTGTTGCTTGTAGAGATTTTTCAAATGGCTACAAGTTTATCCTTTACTTGACAGATGAATGATAAGTAACTTAATTTTACCAAAAAAAATCTGTATTACAAGTAGTAGTCTCCATTAACCGTTCATGGACCACCTGGAGTCCACTATTGGATTGTTTCGAGTATAGTCACAGTCAACATTGAGCATTTATTCAAAGTACAAACAATATTTGGGGTTGCATGAAATTTATTCAATTTGAAAACAGGCGAAATTCCAAATATTTGTTTTTTTTTTGACGTAGAACTACGTCTTTGATTTCTATATGGGGTTACACTTTGTGAAAACCAAAAATGGAACATGTAACAAATTAGGAAAGATATTGAAGGTTAATAACTCAGCTGTCCCTGGTCCAATTTCAATAATTTTATCACCAATCAATCAGAAATATGGCTACGCATCGATAACAATGTTGATTTTCAACAAGAAACTATTGAAAAACTGGTAAATGTCCAGCATAGTCCAAAAGCGTCGAATTAACTAACAAATCCACCAATTACCTACATGCATATGCTGCTTCCCCAGCACAGTCGTCAGAGAGTAGTAAGTAGACGAAACAAGTCGAAGTGGCATTCGCCTCCGATCCTCGGGCGCGTGCGAATAGGGAGCATGTAATTGCGTAATATTTGCACACTCATCGCCATATTCAGAACCAAACGCAAATTCTTCGAGATAACCACCATCCGTCGTCTGGCTCCCCGTGGCGGTGTCTGACGTATCTCCGGTCTGATTTACGAGGTGTTCTGAAAAATGAGATCCGTGATGCTGTCACCTACACTAAACACGCCAAGCGTAAGCGGCCATGGATGACATCTACGTTTTGAAGTGACAGAGACTCTGTTTGGTTTCGAAGGTTAAATCATCACCAACTTTGGCAAAAAAACGGCTTTTTTCAGGGCCACCAAGCTTATTACAGTAAAGAGTAGGAATAGAATTCATCTGCCTGTTTGTCCATATTCAGAACCAACGATCACACTCATGTAATCAAACTGGAAGCAGGGGTACAAATTATTTTGATCAACTTTGAATCGCCACGGTCGGATATTTTCGATGGAAGAAGCAACAATCTAGCATCTAATTCGACGAAGACGGCAGGAAAAATTTGTGAAGCCGAGTTATTTACGAAAGAGAGTGTCGCTGAAGAGAATCGATCAATGTAGATAGGACCTATTGAAAAGTGACGCGAGTATTGTTTTCCTTACTGAGTTTCAATGCTACCGACGCCAGGGAGGCAGCTCCTACACCTGGACCCTACCAATCGATCCATCAACTCAACCGGGGACCAACGGCTTTACTTCCCGAAGGAAGGCGTGATCAGAGATGTTATGCCTTAGAACATGCCGGTGGCGCCGACTGGGATTGGACCCAGGCCTGCTGGGGTGAGAGGTAATCACTCTAACCACCGTCGCCGATATCTTTCAAAGTGATATCACGGTGAATGACATCGACCCAAATTTGAGTTTAGTTATCTCAGAAATAAGAGATAAAGTGCAGGATCTCAGCGATGAGTAAGTTTGCCTCATGTTTTCCCAGGATTTTCCAGGGAAAAATTCCCGAATTTGAGAAGTAAAGATTGGATTCACTCAGTCTATTGGTACTACTTCGAGACTGAATAAAATGTTCGTCAATTTCCTCATTTTCTGGCAGATTTTTTAGGTTTTCTACAGGAAACCATGAGACAAATTTTAGTCATCGCTGAGTTCCTGCACTTTTGGCGATTATGAGTGAACTAAACTCAAATTTGGGTCGTTCTCATTCACCGTGTACACAAAAGGAAAAGAGACAGTGTCGCTACTTGATAGCAAACTACTCATAATGGGAGGAGTCTTTGTAGCTTTTATACCACTTGGTTGCACATCATTCTGCTTTATCCTGAAAATATATAAAAGAGCGCTGCTGTATGGCATTAGCTCATTTTTGCTTCGGACGGCGTGGTGATCAGCAATAGCAGCAGTAGGAAGGTGGTGGCTAGTCCACTCTTTCATACCTAACAAGCAACAATTGACTGGTCGTGGCAAAGGAGGAAAAGGTCTGGTAAAGGAGGCGCCAAGCATCATCGCAAAGTTCTTCGAGATAACCACCATCGGTCGTCTGGCTCGCCGTGGTGGTGTCAAACGTATCTCCGGTCTGATCTACGAGGTGTGCTGAAGGTGTTCCTGGAAAATGAGGTCCGTGATGCTGTCACCTACACTAAACACGCCAAGTGTAAGTGGCCATGGATGTCCTCTTCAATCAATCCTCATCAGTAAAGAGTTGGAATAGAATTTATCTGTGCTTGTTTGTCCATATTCAGAACGACAAGCCCCCAACGACCACACAAAATGCTCTCCAGAGTTGTAATCTTGTAACCAAACTTGGAAGCAGGGGTACAGGTAATTTTGATTGATTCTCTTAATCAACTTTCTCTGTGAAAAAAAATATTACAAATTTGGT
The DNA here is from genome assembly GCF_037179485.1 of Ochlerotatus camptorhynchus. Lineage (NCBI taxonomy): Eukaryota > Metazoa > Arthropoda > Insecta > Diptera > Culicidae > Ochlerotatus > Ochlerotatus camptorhynchus. Next base: position 191,617 of record NW_027041142.1, read on the forward strand.
ACGCCTACAATTCAAAAACGGAAAGAGTTGAGTTAATAAATAATTGATCAATTAAAAGAACTAAATGCTCTTCACATTTATACCGTCCACTAGCGGTACTACGTCAAGCTTCCGTTCGTGCCCCTAGACACAGACCCTTCTACTTTTTTCAATTCTGTTCGGAACCTAACTCCACTGCGACCAGTAATTTAATCTATTGTAGTGATGAAGTATTCGATTTTTTACAGTTGTCATTCTTGCATTTAACGCAAGGATCCGACCCTAATTGAAAGGTCTCACTATTTATACCCTTCGGAGTGTTGAAACACCCTCCAAAGACGCGTCCCTTTGCCAATCAAAGTTGCATTCCTAAGCAACAAAATTAAGAAATGACACCGATAATGACCATTCATCAGAACCCTTGTCTTAATCACTTCAAACTAGGGAACAACGAATAGAAGATTAGAAATCACATAGATGAAGACTAACTAACACATTTTTTCCTTGTTTCAAGATCATCCTCGGTGGACAACGCCGAGTCTTGTCACTATCAACAAGGCATAAAAAGTAACAAGGACTAAGATGTGTTCCTTTGATTACTGAAAAAACCTGTTCCCCTAGTTTGAAGTAGTCAGAACTAGGAGTCGGTGGTAGATCTTACATCCCGTAACGTACCACGAAATGGTGATCTACCCACGTTACGGGGCAAAATTTGGTTTAAATTACATTTAAATCTAATGGGACATCTTCGCACTGTGTGCCCTAATTTGAACTTTTTCTTTATTTGACAGCTCTGGGCGTGCTCTTAATTGAATTCGACCAATATTTTTCACGAATCCACTACAGATTTGCTAGAAAAATTTTTTTTAGAAGGAATTGACCGGTAAATCGCTCCAATTATTATATCAAATTTAATAAATCGGATAGTGGTCCAGGGGACAAGTTTCATAAGATGCAAGTTTACCCTATCTAGATGAAAAGTTTGCACCAGTAGCAGTGGGTCAACAGCGGAAATCAAAACCACTTCCCTCCCGCCACTTGAGTACATATTGAAGTTTAGCACGCAGCAAGTGGTTTAAAAAAAACTAATATTCCATCCTGATGGGCTGCAGTCACGATCGATTTGAGCACGTAGCCATTCTATACCTACGTGCCCGCACCGGTGACTGACATTCCGGAATGACACCAGCAGCAGCCGAGATTGATGGTTGACTTTCATTGATTTTCTTGTTTTCCATACGTGTATAGGCTCACCACAGTATTATTTGTGGAGGGGCGAATCGTACTCCATTAGGTACGTTTAACAACCGTAGCACTCAAGTGCGGTACCATTCACGTGACACCAATTTGCACCGCATAAACCATTTCCGTGTCAGGTGATTTCGTTCGGATTGTTCCTCCAATCAAGAGGTTGTTTTGCGTGCTAGATATCAGCTTGTTTTCATTAGAACGGTTGGTTCCGTTAACCTTTGGTGCACAGCAAAAAATAAATTTTAATCTTACATCCAAGAGGATGCACTTCAATCATGTCGAAAATTTCGTGTAATTTTTATGGCCACAAAAATAAACAAATGCAGTAAAAGCAGCGTAATGTAAGTTCATGCACTGTATTAATGATAATTTTTTTCCTTTTTGGCAAGTAATATTGCACCATATTTTCGACACGATTGAAGTGCATCCACTTTGATGTGATATCAAAATTATTTTTTTGCTGTGTGGGATGATGAAGAGGGCAATTATAGCAGTCATTAGCGCTCTCATGAACAGTGAGTTAAGTTATTATGGAAAGATGTAATTGTGCAGAAAATGATCTCTGATCAAAGTGTATTGCAGATACCACATTGGCTTCATCCGAACATGATTCGGGTACCTTTGGGAAGGAGAGACAGCAAGCTATTAGCGATTTTTAGGATCTAACTAAAACTATTGATAAAACTAAGAGCTCCATCACAACCTTCTGATGACAGCTATAAGATTGTCTTCCAGCTAACTGGACCACTCTTAACTGACAAAAACCCAAGGCTGCAAACAGCTTGTCGATGCATGTTGACATGGTTGGTTCTCGCTATGATTCAACCACTATTCAATAGGCATGGAAAAGGTAGAAACTCAATGTGGTTGGCAGTTCCGAATTAAGATTATCAATCTCTTAAACAATTAATATCATTTTAAATTGACATTTGGCTGAAAAACGATACTGCCCAAAGTTGTAGCTTAGAAAATTTCCCGTAAGAATAAATATAGAAATTTTCGAAAAAGCAACATGGAAATGGGTAGAAGACAATGAATAAAAAGTTTGGTTTTCCCATAGTAATTTCCATATAAACTTCGAATAGTTTGTGCCAAGTCAGTTTTTTACCAAATGAGTTTAAATTTTGGGAAGCTAATCAGGACCTGATTTGAAACCGTTTGAGCACTGAGGAGCAAAAATTTCAAATTTTGCATCAGTATATTGGCCAGCCAGAACGAAAAAACCCGGAAAAGTCCTTAGCAAACTGCGTGTCCATTCATAGTGACATGACTTGTTCTCGGTAAGTTGGTTACCAAATTTAAAGATTGAGTCACTATTTGAAAAGCATGATTATCTAATTTTGAACGGAATGGACAAGGGACCAATTTAACTTCTGGTTAGCCAGTAGAAACGGGTAAACCCGTGAAAGGTGGCTCTGTAGAAAAACAGATTCACCGGCCAACTGGTCAATTCCTGAAAGTAGACCTAGAGAACCAAGATTTTTTTGTAAATTGCATACAATCATGATCACAGATGACATATGCCACCACCATACATAAATTCAGCAATCGAATTAATTTTCAATAGCATCCAAAAATATCCATTAGTACCGTCCCAATGATGCGTTCATGTAGGTTCAATTGATAAATAGCAGATTTTTAGCGATGGGCCCAATCTTAGATCCATAGGCCAACATTAGAGCCATTTCCCGTATCTTCCAAATAAGCTTAAAAATTGCATTTTTTTTTTTCGTTTATCATATGATAAATTCAGTCCTCTATATCCGTAATACGCGCGCGAGGCTCAAACCTTCGTAGAATTTTTTTTTTATTAATCTATTACTATTAAATCAAATTTAAAAAATCCATCATCACCATCGTGGCGAACAGAGATAGTTTTTGCAGTGCTACAATAATTATAAAAAAGTCATTATGACAACTATCCATATAAAAGTATCCGTTAGAGATAAGTTCGTCAAGATACATAATTTGTCAATTCATAAAAAAAATCACTGGATAACTGTTCAACCGACAGATTTAACGTGTGAAACGCAGTGTCTTTTAAATTCTGTAAGTGTTGCTGAACGTTTTATATGTCTAAACATGGAATGGAAAACATTTATTACTTTAAAATAAAATGAATTTTGAGAAGCATAAGTCAAGAAATGTGGTGTTCTCATTTCAACCGCGTTTCAAGTATTATATCTATGAAAGTCACTTCCTTTTTCAATTCGATCACACAAATATCGAGGCAGCAAACCATTAACTACTATAAAAATGAACACCATAATCAAATATACAATTCTTTGCTTCACCGACAATCACTGTAAGACGTCTAGCATCGAAGTTGAGGAAGTGAATCTATTACATCTCAAAACCAAACGCATTATTTTACTCTGCAAGCGCTGTAATCTCGATATTTGTGTTGCATTGGCCAGAAATAAAATGGAAGGGCAATAGTCTTGATGAGGGGAGATGATTGATGTGTATAGCTGTATTTTACTGGCAATAGTTAAAACGTTTTTCAGTCGACATAGAATTCCATACTTCTTGGCAATTTTCTTGATGAAATTGAAAATGTGAGAGTTTAACTTAAGTTTGTCATCAATAATCACGCCAAGATATTTTATCCCCTGGACGCGATCAAGTGTCTCATCATCAATTACAACAGAGACGTTCTCATTTACTCGATTCCGCAAAATTACCATAAATTTAGTTTTACTTGTATTCAATTTCAACTACTTATACTTCAACCATCTACTTAGAGAACGCAAATCTTCATTAAAGTGTAAAATAGCATCATCTGAATCCTTAGCTGCAATGAATAACACAGTTTCATCTGCAAAAAGATTAATGTCGCAAAATCGTAAAACACGTCGCAAGTCATTAAAATACATAATAAATAACAAGGGTTCTAATACACTTTCTTGGGGCACTCCAAGGTTATTCCCCATGGGACTGGAAACAGAATCATTCAAAACAGTCCGTTGAGTTCTGTCAGACAAATAGCTTTCAAACCATTTATATGCAGTATTCGTAATTCCAAAGCGCTTGATTGATCTTAACAATAAGGGCCTAGAAATTGTTTCAAAAGCGCGTTTAAGATCCAAAAAAAAAACAGCAAACAATCGTATCTTTACACTCTATGTTATTTTTCCACTTCGCTAATACCAAATTCAACGCGGTTTCACAAGAATGACCTTCCCGATATCCCGATTGTTCTGGTAGCTACAAACTATTACTATTTAAATACTCCAGCAGCTGGCCTTTAACAACAAGTTATAAAATTTTCTTTTATGTGTGGAACATGTTGATGGGACGAAAATCTTCGGCATTCATCGATCCAGCAACTTTTTAAATAGTAACCACTAAGGATTCCTTCCAAATTTATAGCACATATCCAGTTTGTAATGATTCATGGTCCAGCAATATGTGGCCAATCGTTTGGACTCTTTTGGTTTAATCACAATGACCGGACGAGTCTTACAATTACTTTGTTTGTTACTGTTACTGTTACTAATATGTTTACTTTTACAACATCCGCAAAACTCGCATTTTCTTGAACAACATCATCATCATCACTATTACTAATTACTAATTAACGTTTTTGCATCCGGTATTTTGGTCCGATTCCGACTGAATCGTCCTAGATACATTGCGCTGGTCAGTCGTTACAGCTAATTGATTTTCCACAGTAATTTGAAAAAAAAATGAGTTTGTCATATTGTACAATTATTTTTCAATTTTTCAATACCATTTACATTTCGGCTAATGTCTGCCATCCCGCTCTTTAACGCGATGTCCATCTGAGCAGCAATGTGATCTCGCATGCCAGTGATCAAGTTCGAGAGTTGTTCAAATACATCCTCTATCCTTTTGACGCGCGAGATTAGATCATTCTGCTCGTCACAACTCTGATCTGATAGGCAATTAGCATACTTGAACAGAACATTTCCATTGTCTGTCTGCGTAAGTGTAGCTGAGTCTGCGTAAGTGTAGTGCATTTGCAATGAAATACACGAGAACACTTACCCACACAGATAACCGGCAAATCACTTACCAAAATCCCCAAATTACATATTGCACACTCTGCCATATCTATCCACCTATACACATAAAGTTTACATGCAAAACTACAGAGACACAAGTAAAAACGAACGAAAGCAGAAATTTACAATGCCGTAACTTACTAAAGGATGCCAATAGCATGCCGGGCGAAGGAAAAAAAACGCAAATTGAACAAGAACCAGCTGCGGCAACAACCGTTCTCCTACTTATCCACTAAACGATCATGAAGGGCCAAAATTGGATTAGGTTGATCGATAGGCAAAGTCGCCTATACGCATCTACGGAACAGTAGAGAATCTTCTTCCAGCAACATGATCGCACAATTGGTCATAAAGACGAGCCCCCAAACAGGAAGATGCCCCAATGAGTGGGGAGAAGTGCCCGCCCTTTACCCACGAAATGTTATCAACAGGGAGTTGACATTCCCACTCTCCCCGTTCAAATCTCTTTAATTGGGTGCCTTGATGGTAGGGTTACCATATCAAAAACTTGAAAAGGAGGACATTTCATTTGAGGATTAGAGATAAAGGAGGACAAGGTTTAATTTTCTTAACATTAAAGGAGGGCTATGAGTTTTTATCAATCGTTTTAATAATATGTGCGCAATCACAAAATTCATGATTTTCAATGGTTGAATACCCGGTGGTGTAGTGGTAAGCGTGATTACCTCTCACCCCAGTAGGCCTGGGTTTAATCCCAGTCGGCGCCACCGGGATGTTCTGAGGCATAACATCTCTGATCACGCCTTCCTTCGGATGGGAAGTAAAGCCGTTGGTCCCCGGTTCATGAGTTGATGGGTCGATAGGTAGGGTCCATGTGTGGGAGCTGCCTTCCACCACTGGCAAAAAGAGATGAAAACCGACCCGCTCAAGTACCAACGGTGTGTTTGAAACAGTTCTACCGAGGGGACAACCCTCACCATCCCTCTCCAAAGGGGGAGTTTGGTAAAGAGAGATGAAAAAACCGATTTGTACCTTCCTTAAAAGTTGTCCTAGCTCGCTATTCTAATACCTATATGCAATATTCACACTGCCGTACTCTAACGGAACTATCAACTCTATGCTTTCATCTACTCCATCTATCGTATACAAATTACCACTACAGTCTGTTATTTGAAATTAGCATCTTCAACTATATTCTAGCATTTTTGCATGAAACCTACAGCTCTACAGCCTCAACACCATACCACCTTTTATTATGCACAAAAATCAGAATACATGTCATCGCTGATTGAAATCAACACGAAAAAGAAACATCTAAGCTTTCTGTTAATTTTATTACTGATTTAGCATAGGACTAAAATCCCATAGAACCAGAACGTCAACATCGAACACATGTTCAAGGGTTGTGTTCCATTTGGTGAATTTTCACTTAAATTTGACACATGGAACATTTTCAAATAAATCTGCTTTTCCAGCAGACTTATAACTGACAGACAAGCAATCAATTTTGACAGCCACTTCCTAGAAAATTGGTCGATTAACATCAGAAGGATTTTCGAACATCTTAATTTACCTTCGAAGTGTCAAATTTAAGTGAAAATTTTCCAAATGGAACGCAGCCTAAGATGAATTTTCACTTAAATTTGTCACTTTGAAAACAAATTGTAATCTGATGTTGATCGTCTGATATTCGAGAAATGGTTTGATTCCTGGTCTGTCAGAAATAAGTCTGATAGAATAGAAGGTTTATTTGAACATTTTCCATCTGTCAAATTTCAGTGAAAATCCACCAAATGTACCAGAGCCTAAGTGTAGCGCGGTTGATAGCTGTTGTATACTCCTGGTCTCACTATCGAATGGCATTTACTAGTGTAACCGTTCGTGACATTTCGCTGAGGTTTTGATTTAACTCAGTGGCATAAGTGCCACTCTCGATTAGGAGAGACCTTTGATCGTGTTAAAGCTTTGCCCGACAAATGAGACTTTTCTCTCAGAGGACCTCTTGAACGGTCGTTGGTTACTAACGGCAATGAAAAAAAAATTATTAACTTTCTGGAAATGCCAAGTCCTTCAGTAATACAGGAATGGAGCGCATGGACCAAATAAATAAACCAAAGGTATTACTCTGACTCACCCCCGAAACGAAACGGAAAGAGAACGAAGGAATGCTGACTCAACTGAGCAGAAACGAAAGAAAACAGAACGTAACGTAGTAAGTGTGTTTTATTCAGGGAGTAGCATTCAAAACGTTCGAATAACTAATCTTCAACTTTTTCTTTAAACTATATTCTCGCATTCATTCGCATTGGATTTCTGAGAGGGGTTTACGGGAAAGAGCAAATCATGGCCATGAATTAAACATGCTCTCACATACCTGCGCAGGTTTTACTTGACGAAACGATGAATCGATGACTGCTGACCGATGAGGGTTCGACGACTCGATGATGGCGGTGTAGCGATGGCGGCGTGAACGTGATGGTGCCGCTCACGTGCTGCAGTATGGCGCGCAGCAACGGAAGGTGACTCGTACGCGGTATGGCCGAATTAGAGTTGCGGAGGGAGTGGCGGCTGGACGGAAGACTTCCGATTTGGCAATCGAGAGCTGAGCTACGACGAGAAGTCGTGCTGTCCCGGGAGATTCACTCCGCAAAGAGAAGAGGCCAACTTACCTTCGGACGGCTTCGCGTACTTTGTTTCCGCTATGACCATCCGTGATGAAATGAACCCCCTCTCCCGTTGGATTGAATCCGGACCGCGGCACGCTTTTGGCGACGCACTCACACGGTCCGAGCTCTCGGAAATAATGGTCCACGGGGTTATAGTGGAAGGGACCTCATCGACAGATGATTGGCGACCGTCGGAAGATATTTCGCTTGGAAGATTAGCGAACTTCACCCACCTCCGTTTAGCTACCTTCGAAAAGGCGGGCCTTAGCAGGGCGCACGAGTCACGGGAAATGTCCGTCTCCCACGAACGATGATGGCGATGCCACAGATGGAACCCCCGATCCGGCGTTGACGATAGCCGAACGGAACGTATATCCAGCCCGTACAAAAAAAAGCACAAAGCGCTGGAAATCCAACGCGAACTCACATTACTTATACAATTCTAAATTTTAACAAAATTCTAAAAAATTACCTTTTTTGTACAATTTCACAAATAAACGCACTGAACAGACTACGCGGAACTTAATACGGACTTATGCCCACTGTACAAAAAGAAAGAAAACGTTTAAAAAACCACTGGTTGATAAAAACTCACTCACTACTATTTAGTACCTTTAGAGAAACGTATCGCACAAAATTAATTTGATTTAATATAACACGAGAACGTAAAGTAATCCGCGCACTTCTGTTATCCAGCCGATTCGAAAGCGAAATGGATGAGTCAGAATAATTTTGCAAGCAGGAAAATTCCTAACGACCTTTTCCTATTCAAATAGGTCATCTTTTAAAAACTCCCTCTTTATTCGAGAGTTGCGCCAAACCTTTCGAATGGCGACGGACTTCATGGTGCCTCCAGAAAGCATGTACAATATAATACAGCTCACTATAAGTTGAGCTTTTATGGCGAAGTTGTAGCCTAGACACAGTAAATATGGCAAAGTTGTAAAATCGACACAGTAATGGTCTGATTTTATTTACACGGTTGAAATATTTCATTTCTTAGCAAACTTGACCTAAAAAGGATTTAATTGTTAATTAAATTAGACTTCAACGAAAAACTATTTACAAATAAACGTAAAACGTTACACAAGATACGATGAGGTTGCGACATAATTCAACAAACAAGCTCTGCAATCAACGCAATTTTATGAATATGTTACTGAAAAAAAAATGCAAGGATTAAAAAGGAGGACATTTTCCGGTCAAAGGAGGATGTAGAAAAATTATTGAAAAAGGAGGCCATGTCCTCCTTAAGGATACCATATGGTAACCCTACATGATGGTCCCTCCCAATCCCAGCATTGGTTTGTATATAGATGAGCAATAACAAAAATTTAAAATTTAAAACGATCTCAGCAACTTTCGCTATTTCTTCACCCTTCTGTCAAATTTTCGTGCCTATTTGTGAATTCTTTGTCCTTCTCTGCATCACTGCTTATCGCTACTAGTCTACCGAAAGTTTCCCTGTTATTTCTGATGTGTTCTACGACATTTCAACGTCCATTATCTTTGTATGATAATCTTGAGTTCCTAGTTGCGTCTTATACAATCGTAACACCAATGCGCAAAATGGACATTGCCTCCGGGTAATTTTAACGAGCATCACTCCATTGTCGTATTTCATGTACTTCATTTTGCAGCTCTTCTTTCATTGTTACATGGAAACAAATCCAATCTCCGAAATAAGACAAATTACTCATAATTTCATGAACATAGCGTTTTTTCATGTTATGAAAATACACTGTGAATAATATTCCTGATATCATAAGCTATTTTTGCGTAATGCAGCTAAAGTTCCAGAAATCATTAATCATCCGAGTTGAAATCATGAGCTTAATTCATGCATTTAACTTACTTAAAACCAAAATATGTAAAACAAATAAAATAAAGCACCAGACTGGATTCAAACCAAGAACCTTGTGATCGTTAAACCCATACTAGACTATGAGTACTTTTATAAAACGGAAGGCAAATGGCGTATAACAGAGACCTATGCAGTTCGTTTTATGAACACGGTTTGACAGGTACGTGTATCGCTTGTAGCGGTCATGATTCCGCTGCATTATGAAATCATGAATTTCCAGCACGAAATCATCTTCTTTCCTTTATTTAACGTCGGTCTCTGTTCCGCAATCTAGTGCCAATCACCGACGGATATCGATTGCCATCCATTGACGGCAATGGAATGTGCAGGAAGGCAGCTTCCACACCTGCGTAGGATATCGCACCCATTCAACACACATACACATGGGCCGGGACCAACGGCTTTACTTCCCTTCCGAAGGAAGACTTGACCAGAGATTTTTATGCCTCAGAAAAATCCCACCGACTTCGGCTGGGATTGAACCCAGACCCATTGGGGTGTTAGAAAGCAGTCACGCTTACCACTACACCACCGGCGCCGGCCAGCACGAAATCATGAATCTTCTCTTCTTTTTCGCATTTCAAACTTATTGCATATCGCATATTAGCTTATTGCGTGCTCTCAACTTAGGGTTCTATCTAGATGCATTTCCTCAGTTATTAATTGTGAGCATTCGATGCCTGTACCATTTTTGCATTCGTATAATTGTATGGCAGGGAAGTCGAGAAATTTTCCAACACGAAAAATTCCTAGACCGAACCGGGAATCGAACCCAGCCACCTCCAGCATGGTCTTGCTTTGTAGCTGTGCCTATACCGACTGAGCTAAGGGAGGCCCCAAAAAGTCATGAATCATTGTTATGATTTCATGGGATGGCAAGTATTTTCATTTCATGATTTTTTATTCATGAAAATGGAATCGGATTTGTTTCCGTGTACTTTGTTGACACCATGTAAACATTATTAGTAATGCTGTGATTTAACCACAACGGGATGGCCGTTCAGAATGGTTCAACGGATGTGAAATGAGCGAACATTAAAATTTAATACGATTTATAGTATTTCAATGAAACGTAAAATTTCTTAATTGTTAACACATGTTTCAGTGTGTTTTTTTTTTATCTAGTTCGTTTATTTGGAAGGCTCAATCGCGTTAGCTTTACGGAGCCGATAATTCATTGTTCACTGTGTGTAACAAAATTCACTTAATTCTATGTCTAGTAGGAGTTGGGCCGATTACTCGCGGATGTTTCAGTGTGTTATCTTAAATAATTTTTGGAAGCATTTACTTGTGTTTTATACAATTTGTGTCAATCTTCCATCATGTGACAAATTTAATTCAGGCTCTTTGGAACTACATGTGGTTAAATATGAAACGCATTTTTTAAAGTGAATTTAACATAACAATGTCCAGTGTCATCACTAACTCACACATGAAATCCGCCTCTACCAACCTGGAAGAATGCGCCCTAACCCTCCCTGAATCAAAGGCCAGGGATTTTGACCTTTCTCCTGTGTACAAGCCAAAATGGTGTTTCACATAATTAATAGTGATGTTACTAACAATTGAAACTGTAACTTTTTTCTCACGAGTTGAATGTTTCAATAATCCAGAGGGCGGTTGTCTTCTTCCGTTTGCCCCTACGTTGTTTTTTGCCACCCAATATAATATTAAGCAGACCAAAATATTGCCTGCATAAATGCCACCATCTTCATTGCCGTTTCCGGTAGAAGAAGACATTCTTAAAATACTTCCAACAGTCACGCTATGTTGATCCAACATAGATTACACTGCCAATTATTTCTGAATTTTATCACCGCCATAAAGTAACACCCTGATGCTTGCATTGGATAACCACATACATGCCTCATGCCATATTTGCATCCACAAAATAAAAATAACATGTTTCCAGCTGTTTTCCCTCGCGATGAACTGTCTCGTTACGTAGGGTTACCCATACCCTATTCCAGGCACGAGGATTGTCTAAAGAAAATTAACCAGAAATCTATCTAACAGATATTCTCTGATGTGAAGCATCATACTGCACAAAATAAGCGTTGTAAGATATTGTTTAACGGCGCCGGTGGTGTAGTGGTAAGCGTGATTACCTCTCACCCCAGCAGGCCTGGGTTCAATCCCAGTCGGCGCCGCCGGGATGTTCTGAGGCATAACATCTCTGATCACGCCTTCCTTCGGATGGGAAGTAAAGCCGTTGGTCCCCGGTTCATGAGTTGATGGGTCGATAGGTAGGGTCCAGGTGTGGGAGCTGCCTTCCTGGCACGTCGGTAGCATTGGTGCTCAGCACGGAAAACAAGATCGACGGAAAAAACAAACCAAAAGAAAAAAAAAAAAGTTATTATTTACCGCATGCTTGGAATAGGGTCTCGGGGGGCCGAAGGCGTACTCCACTCTACCTACCAAAAATATAAAAAAAATGCTCGTTTGATGTCGCTTTTCATCAAAACCAACATCAAACGGGTTCGCTCGTTGTGTAACGTTTCAGGATTTAGGTAATACTAACGACAACGACAGATCTCTGCCTCAAAATCCATTATTCTTCCAAACAAATGCATAATGAATCAAAATTTGCATTCATCTCAGATTGCTCATTTGTCATTACTTAGAGCAGCAAAAAGACGCGTAGAATGGTTCCCGGAATCCCCCGTTGTAATGCGATCGAACGGCTCCGGTGCAATAAATTTGCTATAAATCCCACCACTCGTTATCATATTTCAATTAGAATCGAACAAATTTCGACGAATCGCACATAAAACGTACCCCCATCGAGACACGCGCATAAACCGACACATACACACACATTGACGGCCGGGGTCCTAACTCTTAGGATTTTTTTTATGCGATCGAGCTGGCGTTTGTGGTGAAGGCGGTTGAGCGGGAATCGATTATTTACGTCATTTTTTCGCACTCCGTACCGCTCCTGGTGGTAAACTTCATTGAGGCTTAGCCACACGCCACGGATGATGGCCCAGTTGAGTCTGTAATTGAAATTTGAACGAGACACAAATAATGGGATAATAATAGGACGCTCGTATGCGGTTGGTTGGTAGGTTGGTTGGATCAGTTCGTTTGGTCGTTGTGTTCCTAGCACTCCATATAGACAGTTTGTGTGAAGTTGGTTGAGGACACTCTTTTACCATCCTTATGACTACGTTCGCAGACAGTTAAAGTTTAACCCTTTCGACGCGATATGATATGGTATGCTATTAGATGTGAACATTTACTCTTTTTTAACATGTAATTTTCATGTTAACCCTCCGTTACTCGCGCCAACTTTTGTAACACGAGTACTCGCGCGTTGTACTTTGTACAACAGTGTAAGCTTTCCATTGCCATTTTGCAGCCGAGCTACCAATCGATATGAAACCAACGGGTATTCCTTAAAAAAACTTGTTTTTAACTAAACAAGCTAAACTTTTATCACAGTTAACCCCCAACAATGCGGATAATAGAGAAAATGTAAATGGTAATCGCGTAAACGGTGTCCGTACTACGTGGGATTTGACTTAATTGGTTACAACATGGAAAATCTCGAGATCCTGACCAGATAGAAAGTTACTGTCTTGGGCAAAGTTTTTCTAAAGATCATAACCTTTCCGCTGGAGGAGAGTAGTTCAGAATTTTCTCACTACATAGCGCTAGGATACATGTGAAATTATCTCGAGATCATGACCAGATAGAAAGTTACTGTCGTCGACAAAGTTGTTGATGAGATCAAAGCCTATTTCTTGGTGCACAATAGTTCAAAATTTTCTCAATATGCGGCGCTAGTATACACGTGAAATTTTCATTTAAAATATCTCGAGATTCTGACCAGATAGAAAGTTACTGTCTTCGGCAAAGTTTTTCAGGAGATCATAGCCTTTTTGCTGGTGAACAGTAGTTCAGAATCTTGTCACTAGGTAGTGCTCGTATTCATGTTGAGTTTTCGCATGTGATACATCACTAGATCCTGACCAGATAGAGAGTAAATGTCTTTGGCAAAGTTGGTCAGGAAGTCAAGATCTTTTCGTTGGTGGACAGTTGTTCAGAATGTTCTCACTACGCGGTGCTAGTATACACATGCAATTCTCGCATATACAATAGCTCGAGATCCTGAGCAGATAGAAAAATACTGTTTTAGGCAAACTTGTTCAGGGGGTTAAGACTGTCCACCAAGTAGCCCAGAATTTTCTCACCACGTGGCGCTAGTAAACGTGTACAATTCTCGCGTATAGAAAATTACTGTCTTCGAAAAAGTTGTTCATGAGGTAATGCCTATTGCTTGGTGCACAATATTTCAGAATTTTCACACTACGTGGCGTTAGTATACACGCCAAATTCTCGCATGTAAAATATCTCGAGATTCTGTTCAGATAGATTTCGCTAGATTCTCGCATGTGGTTTGTTTCGAGATCCTAAGCGGCGCTAGTATACACGTGAAATTTTAACATGTAAAATACCACGAGATTCTGACCAAATAGAATGTTACTGCCTTCGGCAAAGTTGTTCAAGGAGCCAAGGCCTTTTGGCTGGCCCACAGAATTTTTTACAACTGCAATTCTCGCATTAGATATATTTCGAGACCTGATAAACTGTCATCGGAAAAGTTGTTCAGGAGATCAAAACTTTTTCGTTGGTCGACAGTACTGAATTTTCTCACTCGCGGCGCTAGGATGTACGTGAAATCTTTGCTTATATAGTCTCGAGATCCTGAACAGCTAGAAATTTACTGTATTTGGCAAAGCTGTTAAGGAGATAAAGATCTTTTGGCTGACGAACAGTAGTTCAGAAATTTCTCAAAACTTGGTGGGCAATTCTCGCATATCAAATATCATAAAATAAAAATACAGTTTACATCAGCCTAAGTGGGATAAGACAAATATATTCTGGATTTCTTTTTCTGGTGAAGATTTTCATGTAGATTTGTGGATTCATAAATTGGGGTGAGTTTTCCACTTGTATACCTCTGATAAATTAGTGATAAAATGTATCTCAGATGGAAAACATTATCTTAAAAGATCAATATCGCCGAAACTTCCACCAAATGAATGTTTAGAGTCTCCCTTTCATTCGAGGCTAATTTCAAAATGTCTTATCGAGAGGTCTAGAACAAAAAAATCCCTGTATTTATGTGTGCACGGACAACGAGACCAACTCAGAGAGTGAGACATTTTTGCTCAGTTGAATAGAGAAATTTATAAAACCGTACACTACCGATCATAAGTTTAAGAACACCCCCTAAAAACGTCCAATGTTCGTTCTTTTAAGAACATTTGAAAGATTTTGAATGGAAATACGAAGAGGCAAATTGCTCAATATCATTTTCAAATTTTGTATTCCAAAGATTCACCTAAAGTTACACTATTTTTTAAAATTTACTATGAAGAATAATTTTTTTCTGATTTTCTCATAATTGACATGAAAAAAAAAATGGAAATTAAAAGTAGTAGTAGAACCCTTATGCTTTACCATTCATACCATTCAAATAACCGAAGGAGATCAAAAATTGGACGTAAAACGAGAGAGCTTTGAACAAAACACAATTGCATGTTCACCATCCGGAAGAACTTTGCCGCATGTACAACTTTGACAATTACAGTTACTTCCTGAGCTTAAGCTTTAGCATATACAAATATTTTACATGCACACTAGCGCCGCATACTGAAAATATTATGAACTATTTACTGTTCACCAGCAAAAAAGCTTTGATGTCCTAAACAACTTTGCCGAAGACAATTATTTTCTAGCTGTTCGGGATCCCGAGCTATAGCATATATGAGGATTGCACGTGTATACTAGCGCAGTGCAGTGAGAAAATTCTGAACTAATGTTCATCAGCCAAAAGATCTTGACCTCCTGAACCACTTTGCCGAAGACAGTAACTTTCTATTTGGTCAGTATCTCGAGATATTTTGTACGTGAAAATTTCACGAGTCTACTAGCGTCGTGTAGTGAGAAAATTCTGAAACCTTATGCACTAAAAAATAGGCTTTAACCTCCTGAACAACTTTGTTCAAGACAGTAACTTTCTATCTGGCCAGGATCTCGAGATATATCACAGGCGAGAATTTCACATTTCACTAGCGCTGGTAGTGATAAAGTTTTGAACAACTGTCCACGAGCAAAAATTTTGTGATATCCTGAACAACTTTGCCGACAACAGTAATTTTCTTTCTGGTCAAGAACTTGAGATATTTTATATGCGAGAATTTCACATGTTTACTAGCACCATGAAGTGAAAAAATTCTGAACTATTGTCACCCAACAAAAAGATCTTGACTCCTTTGTCGAATACATTTACTTTCTATCTGGTCAGGTTCTAGAGATATTTTATAAAAAGAGTTTCATATGTATAGTAGCTCCGCAAAGTAAGAAAACTCTGAACTACTGTCTACCTACGAAAAAGCCTTGACCTCCTGAACAACTATGCCAAAGACAGTACCTTTCTATCTGGTTGGGAACTCGAGATATTTTATATGAGAATTTCACAAATTCTGAGCTATTGAGTACCAAGCAATAGGCTTTGATCTCCTGAAAAACTTTGTCAAAGACAGTAACTTTCTATCTCGTCAGGATCTCGAGATGTATCATATGCGAGAATTTCACATGTATACTAGCGCTACGTAGTGATAAAATTCTGAACTACTGTCCGCCAGCGACAAGGCTATGATCTCTTGAACAACTTAATCGGAGACAGTAACTTTCTATCGGGTCAGGATCTCGATATATTCCATGTTGTAATCAATTAAGTCAAATCCCACGTAGTATGGTCACAGTTTACGCGGTTTCCATTTACATTTTCCCTATTATCCGCATTTTTTTGGTGTTTACTGTAATCAATGTTTAGCCTGTATAGATCAAAACAAGTTTTTTGAGGAATAGGGTAACTGATGATGGTTGGACCTATTTAGGCCGGTTTCACACGACGTCAACATTCATGTCGTATTTGTTTTATGAATTCAATAATAACATAAAAAGTTAAATATTATGAACAAATGATTTTATAAAAGGTTTTTATTCAGCAAAGAATTATGATGTTGGTTGGACCTATACTGATCTTGGTTGGACCTAAAAAATGATGATGGTTGGACCTATTTTTGCAAATGCTTGTTTAGCCCATATTTGTTCAAAAACTTTGTTTAAAGCTTATTGGTATCATGAAAAAACCCTTTCTATACAGTTTTTATGAATTTGCTATTTAAAAAAAATCAAGAAATTTGAGTTTAACTTCGTTTTTAAAAAAGTTCACTTTCCACGCATTAGCTATTCATCATGGCTCATTTTCTCGGAAAATCATTGACGCGATTTGGAAAATTTTAAACGTCAAACTATAGGTATTGTGGTCCCATTGAAAGCTATCAAATATTTTTGGAAAATGGCCGGAACAAGTTTCAGGGTATATGGAACATGGACCTAATTTTGACATGGAAGGAATAAAACCTATCATTCGATAATAAGATCAATAACAAAATTGAGTGCCTTGGACCACATTGGCCACTTCCGGGCATGTTTTGGGTGCCCCCGGGGAATTAAGGGGCTTAAAATGACAGAATATCATAACTTAATTCCGGTTTTATAGTTCTTTTTTCTCCTAAGAGTTTTTTTTTTCGAAAATTTGTTGCAGTTAGCAATTTTTAGTTTGTTAACATTTTATTTTAAATTAATTCACACATAGAAGGTGTATGAGAAGTACGTTGTTTTTTGCCAGTAATTTTGTTGCTGGAATCATATAAATCGTACGTGCTTAATGTAAATTCATATTACCAGATTCTTTCGGCGCTTTCGTGGTAGTTCGGAAATCGCTGGTTACCCTTTCAGCCAACCTGACGATGGAATTCCTCCTTTAAATTTTCGCTCAACTAGTGACGCAAGGTCTTTAGCAGCTTCCCAGATCTTTTTGGCCGTCTTGGCACAGCCAGAAGCAGCGCACATACAAACCCAATACGCTAGCTGGTTCTCCAAATCAACACTCAACACTATTTCCCTTCCATATTTCTTGCCGTGGCTTCCCTTAATTTTTGCGTGAAGTGTCGTTTTCGGAATATTGTACCTTTTCTGTGCCTGATACAGCCTCTTGAAGATTTTCGACCGTATAACTCTTTTCTTTAGCCATTTTTTCAATCCAAGAAACTGATCACTCGGCCAAAACGAAATCGAATTTCAAAACAGCTGCGCATGAAGGATGTAGACAAACCGAAGCGCACCTAGCGGCCGTCTTAGGAAACACATAGGTCCAACCATCATCATGCGTAGGTCCAACCATGATCATATTTATCTATTCGAATTTCGTCAATTATGCAATCATTTTAGTGAAACCAATGGATAAATGGCGTACTAACGTGTTGTTTACACCTTAAAGCAGTATTTTACTGCATGAAAATAAAAATAAATGTAAAAAATATTCCTTTTTTGTATGTTTGAAAGTAAGGCATGATGACGAGCAAATGCGTGCAAAGTGAACTGTTTTGAAAACACATTGAAACTCAATTGTTTTGAAGTTTTTTCTATAAAACACGCATGCAAATTGAAGGAAAAGAGTTTTTTTATGATAGTAAAGTGATCTTTGAAAAAAAAAATTAGCGAAGATTGACTAAACTAGCGATTGAAAAAATAGGTCCAACCATCATCAGTTTTTCGATAGGTCCAACCAGAATCAATTACCCTACTCGTTGGTTTCAGATCGATTGGTAACTCAGCAACAAAATGGCAATGGAAAACTCATGTGTGTTGTACAAAGTACAACAGCGCGAGTAACGGAGGGTTAATGGGAATCCACGTGAATCAGTACCGTCCTCATCAGGACCTCATATAAAATCGGTCGGAATGATTGTCTTTGTTTAAAATCGTTACCGACATTCTTTTTAAATAATTTTATGCTACATTTTGCGGTCAAAATTGTGTTTTTAAAAATTGTATCAATGGCTTTTTATTGTAAATATTATGTAAAATTTAAAATTAAAAAAGGCATATTTTTTTGGGTCGTTGCCTAGATTTGTATTAATATCATTAAACAGCAGTTAAAACTCTAGATCAAAACAAAATATAATCCTCCTGAATATAACAAAAAAATAATTTTCTTTAAGAAAATAATGAATTTTAACAGAGAAGGACAAACTTGAGCACAATGTTATCCAAATATATTGAAAAGTCTTAAAAATCCCTTCAGACAGTACAAACTCGCATATAGACTCAATTGGGCACATTTTAGTAATAGATTCTTGAAAAATAGTGTTAAGTAAGTAATATAATAACAAAGATAAACAAAGCTTATAACGGGTTTTAGGTAATTTTATTCTATAAAGTGTTAGTTTTTCACGTTATGCACGAGAAAAAAATAATGTCATTAAAATTAATTACATGTATTTCGCGCCAAATCATATTCGGAGCAGGCAGCACCCTCTCAATTTTCAATAGAACTATCTAGATGTGTGGACCTTGCCTAAATAAGCCACTAAGTCGGACATAGATCTAATTTTGGGCCTACTAAGCACAACCTGCCTTTTGCCTCTATTTATCGAGTGAATTTTTGTTTTTAACAAAATGTATTGTTTTCACTGCAGATGTTGGAGTTGAACCACTGCGTCCATTATTTGAACTTTTGTGGTACCCCTGTTTACTGTTCGTATCATGCAAGCTGACCACCATTTAATGAGTGGACAGCTAATTGCCTGGACACGTCCTTTCCCAGTCAGGTATGATATGGTTTATGAAACCAACTACCTTTCCAGGATTAGCAGACCAAATTCCACTAGGTTGTAAGATAACACTACGAATAAATTTAGATCTACGCCTGTGTAATGCACCGCAACTGCAGAGCAGATGTTTCACGTTCTATGCTATCAGAAACGGCAGATATCGCTCTGAACCCGACCAATGTTCTTCAAATGATATCTACTCGGACAGAGCCCAGTTACTAGGCCAGTGTATATACTAAGAGCCCATTTATTGAGCTCCAAGAGCTTTTTGGTGTGTGTTACATTTGGAGTTATAAATCTTTTCGACTGGTTGCACTTCGTGACGGCCATCCAGTTGGCCATCACACTTTGTTCTTCCCAGTCACTTTTGAAAATTACACAAATATCCAATTGCATTGGTGATCAAAGTTATCACCGATTGCCTGCAAAAAGCGCTTCCCCTAGCACAGATTTCAAACCCGAATTCCATCCGGTCTCACCGAACGGTGCTTATTCAATCACCGTGTGGTGGTGTCCGGTCGGTCGTCATCATCATCAGCAGCAGTGCTTTCGGCACATGGCGTTGAACATTGTTCTCCAGTACATAACGGAAGGCTTCTCGCAAGCAGCGAGCTGCAGCTAACATCAGCGTCTATTCACCAAAGAAGTAGAAAGAAGCCACACCGCTACTGATCAGATTCAGTAGCTCTTCGTGAGTCGCATAACAATTCTCACGTGGTACATTAAAATTCTCGCAATGACCGAATACCACATGACCTTGTTAATAAACAAGAATTAAGGTAGGTTTTTCTCCAGGACGCTAGGAAAACGCAAAAATCTCACAATTGGAAAATGATAGCAAGAAATTCCTCCAATCAATTTTTGCTTTTTTTTATTATCTATTGAATAAACCACCAATTCTGTGCGTTTTGTGCACGGAAATGTGTCATTTTGTCATCATAAAACGGGGCGTTTCCGTGATGGTTTCCCAAACACAGTCGCCGAATAGTGATACCGAGCACGTAATCCTACGTCAAATCTACGGTCGTGTCTTGGATTCAACCTCTTATTTTACATATTCTGTTAAAAAAATACTTGCTTTTATTAAACTTGTTTTTACTTCATTGTAGTTCGCTTAACAATTATTTCCTGGAAAAAAAAGTGATTGTCAAAGTCCATGACTTTTTCAGGTTGTCTTGATAGCCCCATAGACATAGGTTGCATAAATAAGTTTTCTGCGTTTCGTTCTAGGGGCTGGAATTCATGCACCCTCCCTCCCCCTGCATAGACAATTGTCCATACATTTTTTTTATTTGTATGGGCCGTGGATAATTGCCACTCGCTCCTCTCTAAACTTTCTACGTAGTTAATGAATAACCCCTTAGTTTAACGGAACCCAAGTCTCCTTCCACCCCATCGCTGGTTGTCAAAGTGATCCACCTTTAACCGCTGACTTGCTCTTGCTTACTGTACAACCCAGTGCAACGCCGTCCGAAGTGGTAATGTGCAGAGGCACGACAGCAGCACTGTTTTATATATTTCCAGGTTCAAGCAGAACGATGCACAACCAAGCAGGGTGCCTTCCATTCATTTTGACTAAAAAAATGTTTTAAGAAATTATGGCATAATAAGATATTATGAAAATATTTTGATTATGTAAATAACAAGAAAAGATTGTTAAGTTTGTATTTGACACATAATACCTGCCAATTTAGCTACATGAGAGTCGCAATAAGCGATTTTGTAATTTATCTCACCCACTCTTCGCTCTTCACTCTTCGCGAAGAGGCGATCATAAAAACGCTCATTGTGACTCTGTCAAAGCTAAATTTACAGGTTTGATGTATGAAACACAAACTTTACAATATTTTCTTATTACTTACATATACAAAATACTATCATAATATCTTATTATTCCATAATTTCATAAAATATTTTTTTTAGTCAAAATGAATGGAAGGCACCCTGCAACCAAGTAGTACTGGATTCTGGCGACTGGGTTTGGGAAAAACGTTTATTTCATGATAACAGAGATAAAATTATCATTTGTACATTTTTCAAAAGTTTTTTATGGAAAATTGAAAAAAAATATTTCGAAAGAATTGTTATAAAATATCCTATCGATTGGCGTATTTGGATTTTAATTTCATTTACAAGCGTCAAAACCTAACGCTAATCCACCACACATATTTTTTTTTGATTTGCACCCCAGTGCAAAGACAATGACGTAGTACTGCGTCAAAAAATAAAATTTGAAATCAAAACATAAACGATCATTTAAAATAATTTAAAATGAAATTAAAAGCTTCAACATAAAATGAATAAGAAAAAATTAAAAATCCTTAAAATAAATGGTTTTTTTTGTAGCTTAATTTATTTGATTTTAACATTTAATTATTTAAAATTGGTAGTTTAAGTTGCAAACAAACAGCACAATTGATTGTTAAAGTCAATATCTAAAAACTTTAACGTTTATTAATATTAATAATTAAAAATATGAATTTTCGTTAAATAAAACTCATTTTTTAATATGAATTTAAAATGTTAATTTATCACAAAGCACAACTAATACGCCAACAAAAAATTACGAAGAAAAACTTTTCATCTGGCAACCTTGATAACATTCCCGAACAACAATTAAAAAGGGCCCATCAGCTTTTGAACAATCATTGTTGAGTGCAGTTTCGAACCCCTTCGGCTACGATTGCTCTCTGTTTTGTGCGTGCGTTCGCTTTCATAGTTTTCGGCTGCATTAGCCGGATTAGCGCTGGCACTCTGCCTCCAGGACGGTTATACGTGTGTGATTGGTGGTTTTATCGCTTTCCGGGAAGTTTTTAGAATCAAGAAAGAAAACGTGATTTATCATGTTTGCAAGCATTAGAAGAGACATATGTCGCTATCTGCGTTGTTTGATTTTTTTTTTCTCGCGGACCAGAAATTTGTGGCATCGCGAGTGATAATTTTTAATTTCAGTTTATTTACGCACTGTAAGGTGCCATAAACGGTATACCGCTCATTGGATCGGTGACTCAGTATTCCGTTGCTTTTGATTCCATCGGAAGTTAAGTATTTTCTCCTGCGGGAACGGAAAAGTCGGAGAATATTCTTGTTGTGCGGCAGATGATGTTCTGTGTATGATATGAAGTTAAAATGGTATATAAAAAAAAAAAAAAAACTTGGTGCGATCCTTGAAAAGATTCGTCACCTGTTCAAATGAGTATTTAGATACTTTGATCGTTCCAATACCACTAGCTTGCAACCAACTGGACGGGATTACTGGAAACATTGAATGTATATGGTGAGACCTTACCAGTATTAACATTAAATGGTTAATAGAAGACATATCTGTTAACTTTATTGCGTCCATTTGAATAATGATTTATTGTTGAAATTTGTAATTGATTATGAAGTGCTCAACACCACTTGGCACTGATGAAGTCTGCAAGTAGTAGACGAAATACGCGTATCTGTCAAAAGATAATCAATTATAACGGAACTTAAAGGAAATAAACCAACACACTCAAAGCTCGTCAAAAAGGGATTCCGTTAAGATATTCGACAAATTAAAAAAACAGTAGAAGGGTCTGTCCCTAGGGGCATGAACGGAAGCTTGACGTAGGACCGCTAGTGGACGGAATAAATTTGAAGAGCATTTAGTTCTTTTAATTGATCAATTATCTATTATCTCAACTCTTTCCGTTTTTGAATTGTAGGCGTACCAAATTTTTAGTAATCTTTTTCAAAGAGAAAGTTGATTAAGAGAATCAATCAAAATCACTTGCACCCCTGCTTCCAAGTTTGGTTATAAGATTACAACTCTGGAGAACATTTTGTGTGGTCGTTGGGGGCTTGTGGTTCTGAATATGGACAAACAAGCACAGATACATTCTATTCCAACTGTTTACTGATGTATGTGCATCACGGACCTCATTTTCCAGGAACACCTTCAGCACACATCGTAGATCAGACCGGAGATACGTTTGACACCACCACGGCGAGCCAGACGACCGATGGCGGTTATCTCGAAGAACTTTGCGATGACGCTTGGCGCTCCTTTATCAGACTTTTTCCTCCTTTGCCACGACCAGTCAATTGTTGCTTGTTGGGTGTGAAGGAGTGGACTAGCCACCACCTTCCTACTGCTGCTATTGCTGTTCACCACGCCGTCCGAAGCGAAAATGAGCTAATGCCTTTGACTTTTTTTGACTTTAAATGATCTATATTTCTTGAATTTGTGTGGTTTACATGTATAACTTATCAAGTGACACAGATGCGTCTTTTCAACTTTAGTTCCTGTGAAATTTCAATTATTATTAATTACAGTTCCTAGTCCTATCAGGCCTGTTTTAGAGAATGACCACCTTGGTGGGATTGGTTTGCTTGAAAATTTGAAAAAGAAGACTACTTATAACTACTATTTACAACTACAACTAACCTACAACTACTATATACACCTAATCTACTATATACAAATTGCTTATCAAAGCATGTTCTGATAAATTACATTTCTGTGCAAATTTAGTCTTAATTTCGTTAATTCTGGAATCTATTTTGGCAATGCCTGCCTCTTCGTGTAAATTTGTTATTCTAGTGTCAAAAGGACGATCAAGTACCATCCTCAGCACTCTATTCTGAGCGACCTGGATTTTGTTCCTGTGAGTCTGTGCACATGATTCCCACACCGGAGCTGCGTAGAGGATCGCAGGTGCTATGATTTGTTTGTAGACGGCCAGTTTGTTCACCCTTGAGAGGCGGGATCTGCGGCAAATCAGCGGAAACAGACACCTAACCAAGGCAGAACACTTGACTACTGTTTTCTCTACATGCGAACGGAAGAGGAGCTTTTCATCGAACAACATCCCGAGATAGGTTACTTCGGCGGACCACTCAACCCTTGTGCCATCCATGATTACAGTACAAGATGGAGCCGGTTTCAGTTTGGGCGATTGCCGATGGAGGAACATGATCGCTTGTGTTTTGGTGGCATTGATTTTGATTTTCCACGTGGTGGCATAATCAGCAAAGGCGTTAAGGCATCGTTGAAGTTTGTTCGTTATTTCGCGAGGCATCCTTCCTTTGACGGCTATTGCGGTATCATCTGCGAACAGGAAAAACACGCAACCGTCTCCAAGGGGAAGAATGTCGGAAGTGTAAATGCTGTAAAGCAAGGGTCCCAGCAGACTGCCTTGCGGGACTCCTGCTGGGATGGAAAACGTGTCGGAAAGACAACCATTCAACGATACCTTAAACGACCTTTGCTGGAGGTAGCTACGGGTGATTTTAACCAGATGTAATCGAAAGTTGAAGTTACAAAGCTTGTATACAAGCCCATTGTGCCAGACATTATCAAACGCTTTCTCAACGTCTAACAATGCCATGGCTGTGGACTTGGATACAGCTTTGTTACTTCGGATGTTATTCATCACCCGCACTAGCTGGTGATTGGTGGAGTGCCCCTTTCTGAACCCAAACTGTTCCGGAAGGAGAATGTTATTTTCCTCGACAAACTTGAGCAAACAATTGAGAATGAGTTTCTCGAACAATTTGCTCAGCGCTGAAAGGAGGCTGATTGGTCTGTAGCTTGAAGCTAGCGTTGGGTCCTTCCCGGGTTTGCGGATAGGTATGATTTTCGCTGTCTTCCAGATACTTGGAAAGTAGTGCAGTTCCAAGCATCTGTTGAAGACAGCAGCCAGCAGAGAGTGAACCTTCATGCTGAGATTTTTCGACACTAGGTTGAATATTCCGTCAAACCCGGGGGCCTTCATGTTTTTGGTGCATTTCAGCGCTGAGCAAATCTGTTCCACTGTGATTCTATCCTCCGGAGGGATGGCACAAGGGGAGGAATCAAGGTTGAGTACGCATTGCTCAACCTGAACTTCGAGCGGACTTTGGATGTTGGAGCCAAGCAAGTGCGATTTGGCAATATGCTCACCAATCGCATTTGCTTTCTCCTGAGTGGTGATTATGAGCCGATCGTCATCATTTTCATCTTTTAGTGGCGGAATGGGTTTAGGGTGCGTCTTTAAGACCTTGGCAACTTTCTGTGTAGGTGGCAGCATCACGGACCTCATACGTTTGACACCACCACGGCGAGCCAGACGACCGATGGCGGTTATCTCGAAGAACTTTGCGATGACGCTTGGCGCTCCTTTATCAGACTTTTTCCTCCTTTGCCACGACCAGTCAATTGTTGCTTGTTGGGTGTGAAGGAGTGGACTAGCCACCACCTTCCTACTGCTGCTATTGCTGTTCACCACGCCGTCCGAAGCGAAAATGAGCTAATGCCATACAGCAGCGCTCTTTTATATCTTTTCAGGTTAAAGCAAAATGATGTGCAACCAAGTGGTATAAAAGCTACAAAGACTCCTCCCATTATGAGTAGTTTGCTATCAAGTAGCGACACTGGCTCTTTTCCTTTTGAGTACACGGCGAATGAGAACGACCCAAATTTGAGTTTAGTTCACTCATAATCGCCAAAAGTGCAGGAACTCAGCGATGAGTAAATTTGCCTCATGGTTTCCTGTGGAAAACCTAAAAAATCTGCCAGAAAATGAGGAAATTGAAGAAAATTTTATTCAGTCTCGGAGTAGTACCAATAGACTGAGTGAATCCAATCTTTACTTCTCAAATTCGGGAATTTTTCCCTGGAAAATCATGGAAAAACCTGGGAAAACATGAGACAAATTAACTCATCGCTGAGTTCCTGCACTTTATTTCTTATTTCTGAGATAATTAAACTCAAATTTGGGTCGTTCTCATTCACCGTGATATCACCTTGAAAGATATCGGCGCCGGTGGTTAGCGTGATTACCTCTCACCCAGCAGGCCTGGGTCCAATCTCAGTCGGCGCCACCGGCATGTTGGTACGCCGTAAGGCATAACATCTCTGATCACGCCTTCCTTCGGGCGTGAAGCCGTTGGTCCCCGGTTGATTGGTAGGGTCCAGGTGTGGGAGCTGCCTCCTTGGCGTCGGTAGCATTGTAGCTCAGTACGGAAAACAATACTCACGTCACTTTTCAATAGGTCCTATCTACATTGATCGATTCTCTTCATCGACACTCTATTTCTTAAATAACTCGGCTTCACACATGTTTCCTGCCGTCTTCGTCGAATTAGATGCTAGATTGTTGCTTCTTCCATCGAAAATATCCGGCCGTGGCGATTCAAAGTTGATCAAAATAATTTGTACCCCTGCTTCCAGTTTGATTACATGAGCATTTTGTGTGTTTGTTGGTTCTGAATATGGACAAACAGGCAGATGAATTCAATTTCTACTCTTTACTGTAATAAGCTTGGTGGCCCTGAAAAGAGCCGTTTTGTTGCCAAATTTGGTGCTGATTTAACCTCTGAAACCAAACAGAGTGCGTCTCTGTCACTTCAAAATGTAGATGACATCCATGGCCGCTTACGCTTGGCGTGTTTAGTGTAGGTGACAGCATCACGGATCTCATTTTTCAGGAACACTTTCAGCACACCTCGTAAATCAGACCGGAGATACGTCAGACACCGCCACGGCGAGCCAGACGACGGATGGTGGTTATCTTGAAAAATTTGCGTTTGATTCTGAATATGGCGATGAGTGTGCAAAATATTACGCAATTCCATCCACCCTATTCGCACGCGCCCGAGGATTGGAGGCGGATGCCACTTCGACTTGTTTCGTCTACTTACTACTCTCTGACGACTGTGTTGGGGAAGCAGCATATGCATGTAGGTAATTGGTGGATTTGTTAGTTAATTCGACACTTTTGGACAATGCTGGACATTTACCAGTTTTTCAATAGTTTCTTGTTGAAAATTTACATTCGGAAGCATTGCGTAGCCATATTTCTGATCGATTGGTGATAAAATTATTGAAATTGGACCAGGGGCAGCTGAGTTATTACGTTCAAAATCTTTCTTAATTTGTTACATGTTCCATTTTCGATTTTCACAAAGTGTACCCCCATATAGAAATCAAAGACGTAGTCCTACGTCAAAATATTAAACACAACATAATTCCTTCCTTTTAATTAGCTACGGATGTGACAACCTTACCTTTCAGCAGATTGTCTGGACACTGTAGTGACACACAGTGTAGTGGTAAGCATGCCCAAAGGGCCTGGGTTCAATCCCAGTCAGCACTGCCGGGATTATCTGAGGCAGAAAATCTCTAATCACGACTTCTTTCGGAAGAGAAGTAAAGCCATTGGTCCCCGGTCCATGAGTAGATGGGTCGATATGTAGAGTCCAGGTGTGGGAGCTGTCTTTCTGGCGTCGGTAGCATAGGAACTCAGTACGGAAAACAAATCAAAGAAAAAAAAATCTCTTATTATTATGATTATATAGTTTTGGTACTGTCTTTATGTCAAGAACGTCAAGAAGCAGAATTTTTAAAGTTCAATGTTTAATCAGCAGTTTAAACTAATTTCCTTACATCAATAGTAAGACATAATGGAGGGCACTTGTTGCGACAACCACTGGGTCGTCACCGGGCGATTGTGCGACCGGGCGCTCCCTCGACTTGGTCGAGTGACATATAGTATCAGGAATGACAACCGTTGACATCGAAAACAGTAATCAGAAGTGTTTTTCTAAGAACCACGTTAACACAAAGTGAAATTCATCTGCTTGTGGAATTATTTAATATTGATATAAACCTAATTGCTTTATTTAGTACTAGAATAGTGGTCTGGATTAGTAAAATCTAAATATTATAAATCCGTAAGTCATTTGTATTATTACATTCAGAATTTGATCTAATTAGTTTCCTAACCTAGATTCACCACTACATAAATCTAAAGTTGAAAATAAGATAATTGGAATCTAAATTTGTTATTCTAATACTGAAATGTAAGTACACTGGATACCTATGTATCGATATAATTAAAACCTAAATAAAATTGCAGCTTTGAAGCTGTAAGTAACAGCTAGCAGAATTTCAGTGTTTTGTTTCCAAACTATCGCAACATTTCTTCAAAGATTTCATGGTTTTCGATAACGAAAGGACATTTTTGGAATACGATGGATGAAACTAAGGATTCTACGACGGATGTTGCCCATAATCCAGGTGAAGTAACCGCAAGGCATTGCATTGTGTGCGATTGTCCTGATTCGGATGATGATTTAGTGCAGTGTGATCGTTGTGATCAGTTCGTGCACTTCAGCTGCGCAGGGGTGAACGAGTCGATAGCTAACCCTGATCGCAGTTTCCTATGTAAACAGTGTACAGAGAAGGATGACATGATTTCAAGCGTATCCAGAAGATCCAGCCAGGGATCCCGGAGTAGCCGAAGCTCGGCTCAGCTGGTATTAAGTTTGAAGAAGTTGGAAGAGGAAAATCGACTCCGGATGAAGAAAATCGACGATGAGGAAAGATTCAGGAGGATGCGATTGGAAGCAGAGGAAAAGTTATTGAAGCAAAAGTTTGAGTTACTTCAAGCGGACCTTGATCGTGACGATGACAAGGCCAGCAATAGGAGTGGAGTTAGTCGACGAATAGTTCGGGAAAACACTGAGTCATGGATTGAAAAAGGAGGTCAGACTGAAGGAGCAAACAGTAATGCTGCCGCGTCGTCCAGTAATCATCCACAACAGTCTTCGCCGAGCAATGTTGAAGTAACCGCTCAACCGTTACAGTACCGAGCGCCACGGCTGCTGTTTTGTCAGTCTGCATCGTGCTCTCTTGCCGTGCGGATCTATTTGCTTTTTGCTGAAGGAAGTGTTACTACTACCTAAAGCTACAACAAATTTAAACAGCACTTTTCAGTGCTCAACCTGTAAAAATTTTCTACCTTGTTCCAACTCTTATTCCTCTTCGATCCTTGTTTGGACCCTACCCGAGGTAATCCTTCTTGGATATCGATTTGGAAAATTCCTCTTCGATCCTTCAGATTCTTATAGTAATCTGCTTGGAAGTCGAATTGGATAAAAATTTACTGCCGCCATGGCGCCTAAACGCAAAAGAAAGGGGCAAACTCTTGACCCCCCTTCTGATGAAATTAATTTGAGTAATCAATTTGATTTGCTCACGGATGATGAGAATGATCCATCATCCAAGAAAAATTCTAGTAAACTTTCCCGGCTTAATGCCAAGAAGGAAAAGATTCCCCCTATTGTGATAACCACTAGCGATTTCCATGCTCTTCGCATGGAACTTTTGAATTTCGTGAAAGTTAAGTTTTCACTACAAATTGGACGTCGGGGTGAATGCCGTGTATTGGCTGAAACCTTGGACGGATTTAAATGTCTTCTCAAGTATCTTACTGAGAAGAAGCACAAATTTTTTACTTACGACACCAAAACTGAACGTGTGTTCAAGGTTGTCATGAAAGGACTGCCCAGTGGTGAATCCCTGGATCAGATCAAAGATGAACTGGCAAAATTACTTGGAGTTGTGCCACTCCAAGTAATCAAAATGAAAATGAAATCCCGTCCTGGCGATTCGCGCAACGGGATTTCTAATGATTTTTATTTAGTTCACTTCAAGTCTAGTGAACTAAACAACCTTAAGGCCTTAGAAAAAGCTAGCCTTATGCTCCATGTCCGAGTGAAGTGGGAACACTTCAGGAAGACTGGAGGAAATTTCCAAAACCTCACCCAGTGCCGTAAGTGCCAGGGATGGGGTCACGGAACTAAAAATTGCTACATGCCAGCTAAATGCATGAATTGTGGTGATTCCTCTCACGCAAAGGACGACTGTCCTGTGAAGGAAGATCCTAAGAAATTTAAATGTTCAAATTGTGGTGAAAACCACAAATCCAATTTTTGGGAATGTAAGACTCGCAAAGCGATCCTACAATCTCGTTCTAACCGTCAGGTAGGAAACGCTCCACGTTTCCGACCAGGTACAAATTCCTCTGCTGTTAACAACGGTCAGCGAGGAACAAATTCTACATTTGTACCCGTAGGTACAAATATCTCCCCTGCTTCAAATGTTTCATCTGTACCTACTCCCCTCGCTGCTAACAATGTTCAGCGAGTTAATGGAGCTACCTATGCTGCTATTGCAGCGGGTAGAAATCAAAATACTAACCAACGTTCTAACGGAAATTTTGACAATTTTGACTTAGGAAGCATTACTGCCCCCAAAATGGAATTTTTACAGAATTCATTAATTGACATGATTTCTGATATGCTTAAATCTAACTCCATGTTTGATGCTATTCAAACTGGAGTAAAATTTGCAAATAATATTGTAATGACTTTAAAATTCAGTAATGGATTTTAAAGCATTAAATATTGTAAATTGGAATGCTCGATCTCTTAAAGATAATGAAGACGAGCTATTTAACTTTTTAAGAGTTCATAACGTGCATATTGCCGTTATAACTGAAACGTTCCTTAAACCTGCCCATAAGGTTAAGAAGGACGCAAACTACTTGATTTATAGAAATGATCGTCTTGATGGACCCTGTGGTGGCGTTGCCATCATTATTCATAGACGAATCAAACATAAAATTCTTTCTTCATTTGAAACCAAAGTTTTTGAAACTTTGGGAGTTTCTGTTGAAACAAAATTTGGACAACTTACGTTTATAGCTGCCTATTTGCCATTCCAATGCGTAGGCCAGCAAAAGAATTTTCTCAAGGGTGACCTCCAGAAACTTACCCGTCATAGGTCTAAATTCTTCATTATTGGTGATTTTAATGCAAAACACCGCTCATGGAATAATGCTCAAAGCAATTCCAA
The DNA here is from genome assembly GCF_037179485.1 of Ochlerotatus camptorhynchus. Lineage (NCBI taxonomy): Eukaryota > Metazoa > Arthropoda > Insecta > Diptera > Culicidae > Ochlerotatus > Ochlerotatus camptorhynchus. Next base: position 222,711 of record NW_027041142.1, read on the forward strand.
TGGTAATATTCTGTTTGATGATTGTTCTGCAGGTTATTACACTATTCAATATCCAAACAGCCCAACATGCTTTTCTTCTATAAGAAATCCCTCCACTATTGATTTGGTCTTAACTGATTCATGTCAACTTTGTAGCCAATTGGTTACCCATGCTGACTTCGGTTCTGATCACCTTCCAGTAACTTTTGAAATATCCCAAGAAATAATTTGTAATCCCAACAGCTCTACTTTCAATTACCATAGAGCTGATTGGGAGCAGTATCGAACATTTATGGAATATAACTTCGATCCAAACATTCCTTTGCAAACCAAAGATGAAATTAATTATGCTCTTGAATCTCTGACTACTTCTATAGTTGAAGCAAGAGCTGCCTCAGTACCAAAATGCGAGGTTAAATTCGATTCAATTATAATAGACGATGATCTTCAGCTCTTGATCCGTCTTAAAAATGTCCGTAGGAGACAATATCAAAGAACACGCGATCCTGCCATGAAAGTTATCTGGCGGGATTTGCAAAAACAAATTAAAAAGCGATTCTCTGCCCTGAGGAACAAAACTTTTGAAAATAATATTTCTAAATTAGACCCGAGTTCCAAACCCTTTTGGAAACTCACAAAAATTTTGAAAAAACCTCAAAAGCCTATTCCAGCGCTTAAAGAAGGTGGTAAAATTTTGATCACAAATTTGGAAAAAGCTCAGAAACTTGCTAAGCAATTCGAGAGTTCCCATAATTTCAGTTTGGGTCTTACTAGTCCTATTGAGAATCAGGTTGCTCGGGATTTTCTGAATATTTTCTCTCGGGAAAATATTTTTGATGATTCCTGGGGGACTGATTTGGACGAAGTAAGGTCTATAACTAAAAATTTTCAAAATATGAAAGCTCCAGGTGATGATGGAATTTTCAATATCCTCATCAAAAAACTCCCAGAGAGTACCTTGTCTTTCTTGGTAAAATTATTTAACAGATGTTTCCATTTGGCATACTTTCCTGATAAATGGAAAAATGCAAAAGTTGTTCCAATTTTGAAGCCGGATAAAAATCCAGCTGAAGCTTCTAGCTACCGCCCAATAAGTTTGCTTTCTTCAATAAGTAAACTTTTTGAAAAGATAATTTTGAATAGAATGATGCTTCACATCAATACGAACTCAATTTTTGCAGATGAGCAGTTTGGATTTCGCCATGGGCATTCAACTACTCATCAACTCTTAAGAGTTACCAATTTAATTCGTTCAAACAAATCTGAAGGCCACTCAACTGGAGTTGCTCTTCTAGACATAGAAAAAGCATTCGACAGTGTTTGGCATGAAGGTTTGATTGCTAAATTGAAAAAGTTTAATTTTCCACTTTATATTATGAAATTAGTTCAAAATTATTTAACTGACAGAACTCTTCAAGTAAATTATCAAAATTCCAAATCTAATCGACTACCTGTTAGGGCAGGAGTTCCTCAGGGTAGCATTCTTGGGCCTATATTGTATAACATTTTCACTTCGGACCTCCCTGATTTGCCTCAGGGTTGCCACAAATCTTTGTTCGCTGATGACACAGGCATTTCCGCTAAAGGAAGAAGTCTTCGTGTTATTTGCAGCAGACTGCAGAAAAGTTTAGATATTTTCTCTTCTTATTTACAAAAATGGAAGATTTCTCCCAACGCTTCCAAAACTCAACTTATAATATTTCCACATAAGCCTAGAGCTTCGTTTTTGAAACCTAGTAGTAGTCACATAGTCACTATGAACGGAGTTCCAATTTCCTGGTCAAACCAAGTGAAATATCTTGGATTAATACTTGACCAAAAATTAACTTTTAAAGATCACATTGAGGGCATTCAAGCCAAATGTAACAAATATATAAAATGTTTGTATCCTCTTATAAACAGGAAATCCAAACTTTGCCTGACGAATAAACTTCTAATATTTAAACAAGTTTTTAGACCGGCCATGCTTTACGCTGTGCCAATATGGTCTAGTTGCTGCACTACCAGGAAAAAAGCACTTCAAAGGATTCAGAACAAAATTCTGAAAATGATTTTGAAGTTGCCTCCCTGGTACAGTACTACCGAAGTACATAGAATTTCGAATGTTGAGACTTTAGCACAAATGTCCAACAAAATAATTAATAATTTCAGGCAAAAATCGTTGCAATCCTCAATTGCAACGATTAATTCCCTTTATACTTAGATAAGATTTAGTTTTAGTTTTTAGTTTTAAGATATCAATTGTTATACTGACATGCAGGTTAAAAAACCTGTTTAAAATACTGAATTGCCAAGACATGAACAATGTAAAAACACTTAGATATATATCATAACAATTAAGGCTGGTACGTTACTGCAGTAACTGGAGCACCTAGGTTAAAATGAAATGTAATTTATTTTGAATTTGGAACAAATAAAGAGTTAAAAAAAAAAAAAAAAAAAAAATAAAAAAAAAAAAAAAAAAAAAAAAAAAACCGCTCAACCGTTGGTCGTTACTGCCGAAGGACAGATAGAAGAACCAAACGTTTCGGTACAGGTTCCTCCGGAATCCACAGTAACAAGTACTCCTAAAGATACTTCAACAGAATCCAGCGATCTTCCAGGTAATACAGCTGAATCTGAGGGAAAGTGTACATCGTTTACGCTTGTACCAGTGTCATCGTCGGGGCCTGGTATGCGGTATAGATTCGTCGCGGTCGATTCGATGACAACAGTGTCACCGCCGGGACCTGATGTATCGGTTCCCAACACCATCGCGATCGTTTCGTCCGCGTCAACAATGTCAATAGTGCCGAAATCAGCGCTACCACCGAGGCCAATTACAAGCGCACTAGTGACCATTCCGTCGGCGCCAGTGCTGCCCCCGACGTCAATTCCCAGTGCTATGGCAGCAAACAACTACAAGCCCGTACCGAGAACAGCTATAAGTAATGTAGCAACAATAGTTGAACCAGCGAGGAGTGTTGCTATGGATCTCAACGTAGATATGATGAGTTCGTCAAGACCAGTGCCCCCTCGTAATCAATGGACACTGTATGATTTCGATACGAGCAGGTATGCGCCAGAAGCGCTTCCTAAGCCAGTTCCATTACACAACGACAGTGCATTCGGGACCGAGTTCGGGACGTCAACGTCAGTACGCTTCTCGAGGGCCAAGCAGACCATTCATCATGCTGATATCGGTCTCATAACGACAGCGCCTACGGTAAACAGCGCGTATCACGTACCTCCGTCACGTATTTCGTTCGTTCCACAACCACCACTGGGGCTGGAATCTTCGCGTTATTACACTCAGTCAGTGAATGATTCATTGCCGTTAGTGCCACCGCCGGGGCCTAACCAGGCTGAGCACATCATCCCAGCAGCTATGCCGTCTAATACGAACCAACAACCTAGGTTCGAACCATGGGATTGTCATGTGCCTCCCGCGTTTCCTTCGTTGGCATCGGAGCCACCGCCGGGGCCCGATTTGCCGATATCACGCAGTTTCCCAACGATCAGCTCGTCTGCTGGAACAATGCAGTTTACGAATTCTGGTACTATTCCTCGTACACTAACCCAAACACAAGTACCAGGGCTTCCTCCGTCAGGATATGGACCGTACGTACCACAAAACATGGACGTACCGCGTCAGTCAGCGGCTTACGGGTCGGGGCAAAGTAATTCAACAGGCTGCGTGGGCCCTAATGCAGTACAAATCGCAGCCCGACAAGTGATAACACGAGAGCTGCCGATTTTTTCAGGAGATCCCCAAGACTGGCCCATTTTTTACAGTTCATTTCGAAACTCCACCGAAGTATGCGGCTACAGCGATGCGGAAAATTTGGCACGTCTGCAGCGATGTTTGCGAGGGCACGCCTTGGAGGCTGTGCGCAGTCGACTTTTGATCCCGGAATCAGTTCCGCATGTGATGGCCACTCTACAACGATTGTATGGCCGGCCGGAGGTGATCATAAACGCTTTACTCAAGCAACTGCGTAACGTGCCTGCTCCGAAGGCGGACGATCTGAAGACGTTGATCAGATATGGCATGGCTGTACAGAATCTGGTCGAGCATATGGTCGTCGCAGAACAACAACATCATCTGTCGAACCCTATGTTGCTCTACGAGTTGGTGGATAGATTGCCACCGAACTTCAAGCTTGAGTGGGAAAACTACAAGCGAACAAGGATAGACGTGAACCTGGCCACTTTCACCGAGTTTATGGCCGACTTGGTAGCAATGGCAAGCGATGTGACGATGCATGTTGATCCAGTGCATGCAGCGTGTGCCAGGCAGGAGAAGAACACGCGTGAAAAACATCAGAAGGAGAAAATATTTATTCACCATACGGGATCGAGTGCGAACCAGGTTAGCAAAGGACAGGAAACTTCCCCTAAGGATTCGGCGGAATCGTCACCAGTGAAAACCTGCACCTACTGTAGTCAAGCTGGACATCGTATTATGGATTGTTATTCTTTCAAACGATTGGACGTTGAGGGTCGATGGAAAGCAGTCCGAGAGAAAGGTTTGTGTCGCATTTGCTTGGTGCCTCACAAATCATGGCCGTGTCGTTCCAAAAGGGAATGCGTATACGAGAACTGCCGATTACGTCACAACTCACTGTTGCATTGTGCAGCTCCAAGCAACAATCAGCCCAGTTCGTCCAAAGCTCAAGTGAATTCGAGTAATATTGCTCATCAGAACCACCATTTTCTGAAAGCTTGCTCTCTTTTACGTTACCTACCGATTACACTCTACGCAAACGGTAATGAGGTAAACGTGTTCGCCTTTCTGGACGACGGGTCAACGTCCACGATCATGGACGCTGAGATAGCTGAACGGCTTGGAGTAGAAGGCCCAGAAGCACCACTGCATCTCTGCTGGACAGGTGACGTGTCGAGGGTCGAAGAAAAGTCACAACGGATCCAGCTGATAGTTTCTGGAACAACTAAGAACCAACGATACTCTTTGTCAAACGTACGAACGATCAAACACCTCAAGCTACCGAGCCAGACATTGAACTACGAGGACATCTGCAATGTACATCCGTACCTCAAGCATTTGCCCATAACAAGTTACTCCGATGTCAGACCAAGGCTCATCATTGGGGTCGATAACGTGAAACTGATCAGCGCGTTAAAGATAAGAGAAGGAGGTAATGGAAGTCTCATAGCCGCTAAAACCAGGCTTGGTTGGAGCATCTACGGCCGGCATTCGGAACCTGAAGGTAGGGAACAGCTGCATTTCCACACGGTCCAGGAGAAACAAGTTCCTGACAACGCAATGCTGTATGACCTGATGAAGCAATTTTTCAACATCGAAGAGTCGTGTATCACATTGAAACCGGAATCCGAGGATAACAAGAGAGCTAATCAAATTCTCGAGAATACAACTATTCGCGTTCCAACTGGTTTCGAAGTCGGCCTTCTGTGGAAGGAGGATGAACATAACCTTCCCGATACTTATCCACTTGCACTCCGTCGTTTAAAATGCTTAGAAAAGCGTTTGCTGCGGAACCCAGACCTCTACGTCAAGGTTAAGGAATTGGTTCAAAGTTACATATCCAAAGGCTACGCACATCGCGCATCGAAGACTGAGTTGGATTCCGTGCACCAGCGACATACCTGGTATCTGCCACTTGGGGTGGTCCAAAATCCCAAAAAACCGAACAAGGTTCGTTTGATTTGGGATGCAGCTGCAACCGTGGAGGGTTTGTGCTTCAACGATCTTTTGTTGAAAGGCCCAGATTTGCTGGTTTCGCTCATCGCCGTGCTGATAAGGTTCCGCGAGAGAAATATAGCGATTGGTGGAGATCTGCGAGAAATGTTTCACCAGATCATTATTCGTGCAGCAGATAGACAGTTCTTGCGTTTTTTGTGGAGAGATAACCCGGAGGATCCACCGCAAGTGTACGTCATGGATGTAGCCATTTTCGGGGCATCCTGCTCTCCGTGTATAGCGCAGTTCGTAAAGAACAGAAATGCGGAGGAGTTCTCTGAGGAGTTTCCACGAGCAGCGAAGGCAATCACCAACAACCACTATGTCGATGACTACCTTGACAGCGTGGACACAGTGGACGAGGCGATTGAGCTGATGAAGCAGGTGAAGTATATCCACGCCAGCGGTGGATTTGAGATCTGTCAGTTTGTATCGAATTCCAGGGAAGTTTTACATAATCTTGGAGTACTGCAGGAGGTTTCTAACAAGAATCTGAATCTGGATTCGGAGTCGGAACGAGTTCTAGGAATGTTCTGGATTCCCGGTAGTGATATATTCACGTTCACGACTCCATCAAACTCTGAGCTGTCGTCTCTGGATAGCCGTCTGTCAATTCCGACAAAAAGGCAAGTACTTCGAATCATAATGAGTATTTTTGATCCGTTAGGGTTGATAGCTCACTTCATAATACACGGTAAAGTTTTGATGCAACATATTTGGCGAGCTGGGACAAACTGGGATGAACTGATCCCTGAGCATTTGCAACACACTTGGAGAGCATGGCAGGAGTACCTTACACATCTGGGTGAAATCCAGATTCCACGATGTCTTCTGGGTTGTACTCGTTCGGATCAATCAAGGGTATCGGAGTTACATGCATTTGTGGATGCGAGTCGACAGGCTTATGCAGGTGCCATCTATCTGCGAACAGTAGGTGAATGTGGAGTTGAGTGTTCCCTCATCATCGCCAAAAGCAAAGTTGCCCCTTTGAAACCCGTATCTATACCTAGACTGGAATTGCAGGCGGCGTTGATTGGAGCCCGCTTGATGGAAAATGTTTGCCAGCATCTAACGCTTCCAACTACCCGGAGGGTATTCTGGTCGGATTCGTCGACAGTGCTTTCCTGGTTAAATTCGGATGCCGTCCGTTATCATCAATACGTGGCATTTCGTATTGGAGAAATTCTCTCCACCTCCAAAGTTGACGAGTGGAGGTATGTGCCATCAGGGCAGAATGTAGCAGACGACGCCACGAAATGGAAAGCTGGTCCAGATTTCAGCAAGGAAAGTCTCTGGTTCAACGGACCCAAGTTCCTTCGCTTACCAGAAACTGAATGGCCGGTTCACCGAAAGCCTCAAGACACTGCGGAAGAACAAGTGCGACAGTTGTTTCACCATCAGGAAGTAGTGCATGACCCTGTTGTCGATGTGAGCCGCTTCTCCAATTGGCTTCGCTTGCACAGGACAGTTGCGTACGTATGTAAAGCTGCCAGACTGTTTAAGGAACGAGCTGGGAACTATAAAATCCGAAGAGAGCTGTCTTCGGAAGAGTTTGCTGAAGCGGAAAACTTATTGTGGCGGCAAGCGCAGGAGGAAGCGTTTTCACTGGAATATCTGCTACTGAAGACAAAAGGAGATGGAGAGAACGAACCGATGGTGGAAAAATCGAGTCCACTTTATAAACTGTCGCCGTTCATGGATCAATTGGGAGTCATTAGAATGGGCAGTCGTATTGGGGCTGCTCCATTCGCCCCATACGAAGCTAAGTACCCCATTATCTTGCCGAAAAAGCATCCGATAACCTTCCTTCTTACTGACAGCTACCATCAATGTCTGCTTCACGCCAACAACGAGACGGTCTTCAATGACATGAGGCAAAGGTTCTACATTCCTGCTTTGCGACGGCTGGTGAGAAAAGTAGCTGCCGAATGTCAGCGGTGCAAGAACTCCAAAGCGATTCCTCGGATCCCTCGGATGGCACCGTTACCAAGAGCTCGGCTGACTCCGTTCGTGAAGCCGTTTTCGTACGTTGGTATTGACTATTTCGGGCCGATGTTGGTCAAAGTGGGAAGAAGCCAAGTCAAGCGCTGGGTGGCTTTATTCACCTGCTTGACCATCAGGGCGGTGCATATGGAAGTGGTCCACACTCTATCGGCGCAATCGTGCATAATGGCATTTCGGCGGTTCGTGGCACGACGTGGGGCGCCTCTAGAAGTATACAGCGATAACGGTACCTGTTTCGTTGGAGCGAATCGACAACTAAAGATGGAAATGAAGAAGATCAATGAAAACTGCGCGTCGACATTCACCAACGCGCGCACAAAATGGATTTTCAATCCACCTGCAGCACCACACATGGGTGGCCTATGGGAACGGATGGTACGATCCGTAAAAACAGCCATGTTTGCCATTGGGAACGGACTGCGACAACCGAACGAGGAGACTTTCGAAACCATTGTTCTAGAAGCCGAATCAGTCGTCAACTCACGTCCTCTAACATACATCGCTCTCGATTCGGCGGATCAAGAAGCACTTACGCCGAATCACTTCCTGTTGTATGGGACACAGGGAGTAAATCAACCAGCAGTGCAGCCAATAGACCATCGTAGCGCGCTCAGAGATAGTTGGAAGCTAGCTCAATGGATGATCGACGAATTCTGGCGCCGATGGACTCGTGAGTACTTACCGGTGGTGGCGAGACGGTCCAAATGGTTCGAGCCGGTGAAGCCACTCCAGGTAGGCGACATTGTGATCGTGGTTGATGATACGGCGAGGAATCACTGGATTAGAGGGAGGATCACGGAGGTTTGCGTTGCTCAAGATGGACAAGTCAGGAAGGCTAGGATTCTAACAGCGAAAGGGATCATCTTACGACCATCAGCGAAGATTGCTGTCTTGGACGTCTTCGGTAGTCCCGGACCACACGGGTCGGGGAATGTTGCGACAACCACTGGGTCGTCACCGGGCGATTGTGCGACCGGGCGCTCCCTCGACTTGGTCGAGTGACATATAGTATCAGGAATGACAACCGTTGACATCGAAAACAGTAATCAGAAGTGTTTTTCTAAGAACCACGTTAACACAAAGTGAAATTCATCTGCTTGTGGAATTATTTAATATTGATATAAACCTAATTGCTTTATTTAGTACTAGAATAGTGGTCTGGATTAGTAAAATCTAAATATTATAAATCCGTAAGTCATTTGTATTATTACATTCAGAATTTGATCTAATTAGTTTCCTAACCTAGATTCACCACTACATAAATCTAAAGTTGAAATTAAGATAATTGGAATCTAAATTTGTTATTCTAATACTGAAATGTAAGTACACTGGATACCTATGTATCGATATAATTAAAACCTAAATAAAATTGCAGCTTTGAAGCTGTAAGTAACAGCTAGCAGAATTTCAGTGTTTTGTTTCCAAACTATCGCAACAGCACTTTTCTCAATCGAGAGTCGAAGTAGCAGCCTTCACATCGTCTGTTCAATATGCTTCGCTAGTCTTTCTGTAATTTTCAACATAACCTACATACCGAACATTGCAAGCAACGAGATCCAACGGCAGCCCCCTCGCCACCCCCACGTGCCCAAGGTTATGCTATATGCATCATACCCTATCACGAAAAGGCGGAAACGAAAAGGAAATATGCATAAAACTATCACCAGCCACCGTGGTAGGCCCATACAGGCCGAACGACCGACCGGATGATTGGGTGGCACTGGATATGGCGTTCGTTGCTGCTGTCGCTCCCACCAGCGTGCACAGAGGGGAGATAAAGGGTGACAACTGCAGATAATTCTAGGACCCTGGAGGGCTTAAGATTTGCTAGTGAGTGCTGTGCACGCTAACTGTAGCACTAATTTCTAGTTTCTGTTAATGTTGTTGTTGTTGCTGGCACGAGAGTACCACCAAGAGAAGAAACGGTACCATCCGTTTTGGCTGCACTCGTTTCAACCAACATCCTGCTACCTCGCCATAAATCACTCGGCGAATTCCGTGTTAAGGCGGATGTGGATCAGGAAATGGGCGGGCGGCTACTGCATTTGTTAAATTTAGGTCAATTATCTCCGATTACGATGAACAAAGTTTGAATTCGATCCGGATTGTGGTCGTTGAGTGAGACGAGCTGCTTTTCGAAAAATGTTTGGATTGTAATGCTCGGTTGTCATCGCTTACTGACACAATGTTTTATTTTCTTTATTTGCAGGTTGGCAGCGGCTCAAGAAGCGGCGCTTGCAGGTCAGGGCTCCAACAGGGGCCAGTTCGGTCGCAAAGGAGGCCACTACTTAGCTGATAAGATGGGTGGCCCCAACAGTCAAGGGGGCCAACCTCCGTCCGGGGGTGGGCCCACTTCCCTATTCATCCTCTCCGAGGACAACATCATTAGGAAGTAAGTATGCTGCAACTCAGGTAACGGTTTTGGGTTTCACTTCACGCAGGCAAAGGAACGTAAGAATTCCATAAGAAACACTTATGAATTTTAGCCATAAGAAATGAGTGTCAATTTCATTGATTTGCCTTATGAAAAATAATGTTGACAAAAAAAATCGAAGTAGACTGGAAGCGGAAAATTGACGTTGAGGTTAGAGAGCCCGAATACTGAAATTTTTTCGCCGAGATTCCAACAGCTGAGTAGTTCTGCAATTTATTTTGCTGAGATTCAGTAAAAAAAATTGCCGATACTTAGCTAACAATTCATTTTGCTGAGATATCAGCTAACAAACAGATATTTTGCAGATATATGAGCAAAAGTAAATGCCGATGTAATTGGCTGTTGGAGATTTTACCGAGCTAGATTAAGTGTGCATGTGTTGACCACTCGCCTTTCAACGCTTGGGAAAATTAAATGGTTAAAGGCGTATAAGAGCTGCCTCATGTTACCCGAAAATCATTCATAAGTCATGCTTATGAAATTCATATATGTTGTTCATAAGTCGAGCCTTATGAAATTCTTAGGTCTATTTTCCTCAGTGTTGATCTTCATGGCCGTGAGTAAGACTTAAATGTTGTCTTAAAACCTTTATGTGATTAGAACGATACACTTTATTCAACGGATTAAATTAGAACTAAAATTTGTCATTTACTATAATCAATGCACAGAAGTCTGAATAATCAAGAGAATTTACAATCAAGAGAACATAGAATCAAAGAACCTAGAGTCATGAGAATCTGATATTTTCGAGTTTTGGACTTCAACCACACGAGAATAGCCATCTAGTTTTACCAAAGTATCGAGCGTCCACTGATACCATCAATACCCAGCAAATACTGACCAGCAGTTGGGAGCCAATAACTCTAGCCTCGATATTGAGAGATGTTTCAATGGAATTACCTTTGTCTTCGCGAGTATCACCGTGTTGTAACGCAGTTACGCGGGTTTGAAAATAATATTGTTCTCAGAAAACGAAGCTCTTTCCGATGATGTATAAAAACCGATAAAATTTTTAAAATTAATGAACCCAATTTGAAGCTTTTTCACGATTAATCGTATTTATCTATCGACAAAGACGCCCCTCATTTGACTAAATAAAATTCCCGATATACCCAGGTTTCTCCAAAACTTAAATTGCGTTAAAAATATACTTTTTTTTGTATAACAATAACAACAACAACTAACGCAAAAGTACATGTCAATCAGTTTTAAAGAAGCAGATTTACAATCAAATCCATTAATTGTTGAAGTTAAATTTAATTTTAGTAAGTCTAACATCTCAACATATTCGATGTCTTGAAGATTCATTTTTCATGTATAAGTTCAATATGTTGAACATTTTCAAAATGCCGGCATTAAGGAAAATAATTGATTGATTTATTTCGAGTTTGTAATTAACTCTATAAAAGATTCGAGATCTTCTGTGAAATCCCATTATTTTCACAACAATTTTAAGACTGTACAGAAGTTCTGAGGAATGAAAGTAAGTGCTTTGAATTTCAGTAAAGCTTCACAAATAAACTCCGGGAACATAAGGGAAGTTTGTATCCTGAAAATATTGTGAACTTAGGGGCTGTTCATTATTTACGTAGACAGGTTTTTGGGATTCTTGAACCCCCCTCTCCTGCGTAGACAATTGTATATACAAATCTTTTGAAATTTGTATGGGTCGTGGATAATTGCCCCCCCCCCCTAAACTGTCTACGTAGTTTATGAACAGCCCTTTACTGAAACATACTTTAATAATCTCAATGTGGTTCTATTTGCTTTCGAAAAATTGACAGAACTTTTAAGAAGTTCCTAGAATTTACCGGTGTCAAAAGAACTTCATAAATATAAAGAGCTTGAGGAAAATTGAGGAAACCTTTAAGAAGTTCTAAGTACACCAGAAATGCTAGATCTTTAGATTTGACCTGTACGTATGGACCTCCCTTAGCGCAGTCGGTAAAGGCGCAGCTACAAAGCAAGACAATGCTTTCGGGCTGGAAAGTTTCTCGACTGCCCTTGGCATAGAAGTATGATTGTACTTGCCACACAATTATACTAATACACAAATGGTAGAGGCATCGAATGCTCTCAACTAATAACTGTGAAAGTGCAACTAATACACAAAACTGAGAGCACGCAATAAGCTAATATGCGTTAAGCAATAAGGCCGGTCATTTCATCGGCGGCGGCAGAGGCGGCGTAGAAGCTGTTTTAGCTCCAGCGGCGGCGGCGTTGTTGCGTGACGCCGTTGACTTTGGTAACACCATCGTATTTGTTCGGAACAGTATCGAAATTATGTGTAAGCGGTTGGATGAATGTTCGATCTTTGTGAAGATATTGAACAAACAGTATGACCAATAACCTTTGTTTTGAATTTCATTGTTATTTGATATGTCACATTATGCGTTTTGGTTTGAGACTCTTGCAATTTCCCGGGGGAATTTGGAACGTTTCCATGGGCCAATGTGGTCCTGAGCACTGGACATAACGGTCATGGGCCGATTTTATTGTCGGATTCTCATGTGAATTGAGGTATTGCTTGTTGTGTTAATGTTTTACTTGCCCGGGGGAATCCGGAATACATCTGGTATAATGCAGATTTTTTTTCCTTTATTAACGAGACTTTCAGCCTTAGGCTGGTTCATCTCTAAACCTCCAGAGGGGAGGCTCTCAAAAAGGTAGGGATGGAAGTTCCAGATGGGAAATCCTCAAATCATATTTTACAGAGTATTTTAAACAGAGTTTTTTTTTTGTTTTATTCCTGTATTGTTTCAGTTGGGTAAAGGGTTTGTGTTCGTTCGGTTCGTGGTGATATTTTCGTTCCTTTAGCTTTCCTTGTTCGTTGCGGTTGGTCATGATAGGGATTTTAAGTGTTATATCTGGTTGAAGAGTCCGGTATTTAAAGAGATACTTCTGTCACTATCATCGGATAAGAAAACGATGACAGAGATTTTATTCAAAATATCATCGATTTTTTTGTCATGACAAAACGTGACAGTGTTGTGATCATCGTGATTACTAGCTCATGTATTGCTATTAAAGTTACTTGTACCGAGGAAATCTTAAAAATATATTCACTCTGCCGATTTCATATGGTTCCTTGCTTAAATTCATCTGAATCAGTTAGAAATGTTGATGTCAAAACCACATAACAATTATTCTCATGAGTGCTTGATCATTGGAAAATGACAAGAAAGCTAATGATCGGTCACTTCGTCTCTTGATAGTGAAAGGACCTGTTTTCTCATTATCACATGACGGCCGTGATATTTACCAGCTCTGCTTTGGACAATGGCAAATGAAGTATTCCACAGTTTGTGACGGCATAGATCGCATATCCTTCTCCTGTGGGAGATGTTTGTATGGCCAGTTCGGAGACGGGATATCACGACCTGCTCCCGGTGCAGTGATGGATCGTCCCATCTAGTAATATTCTCTTTTAATTTTCGAATGGCTGGTGCTCTAGCTGCTATCCAGTCGTGGCTCCAGGAATCCTCAATAATTTTGGTTACCAATTTTTTTAGATCAGGTCCTGGGACCTCTTGCGTATATTTGGCCATGTGCCGACCAGAAGCTGCTAGATCGTCCGCCTCTACATTCCCCCGAACACCACAGTGCCCTGAGATCCAAACGAATGTTGTGTTATTTGGTGCATGTTCCTGGATCGCCTGGATCCAGGGATGTCTACTCGTTTCGGACTCAAGAGCAGCAACCACGCTGGTGGAGTCGGTGAAGATGGCTATCGGTCGTTCATCGGAGGTGGTGGCAGCGATGAAAGCCGCGGCGGCTTCGGCGGAGAATATCAAACACTGGTCTGGCAGTCGGTGACATTCGCTGAGATTGGGACCACAGATACCGATCCCCACCTTCCCTTGGGCGACCGAGCCATCTGTGTATCTAATTGAGTATCCTTCGTATTTTCGTTTTTGAAGGTCTAGGACCGTTTGTGCCACTGCTAAAGAGTTGGAACCTGCTTTAAACTTATTTTTGATTGTAGGATCGGTTTGAATTTTTGGCAGGCTCCAACCCCTGGGCCACACCAGTGGGCCCTGGACACCAGTGGGAGTACTTGGTTGGTTAACCTCAACGAGGAGTAAACCTTCCTTCCTGCTACCGGACGTGTTTTCACAGTGGCTGATGGCTCGATGGCAGATTGTTTTGGATATGTACCTGTTGAAGGGGAGCACTCCGCCCTCGATACAGGCAGCTACTCCAGGGGTTCCTGGGAGGAGGCCCGATGATAATCGTATGGCTTGCTGGTAGACAGGTGCAAGTTTTTCAACTAACAGGGGCATTGCGATGTAGGTTGCTTCAATCCCGTATGTTAGGCGTGAGTTTATGATAGCTTTTGCGACGTTCAGACGGGTCTGCCGGTTGGCATTTAGTTTTCAGCAGGTTGATTCGCTGTTTACAACTGCTTTTAACCTCGTTGAAGTGCGGGCCGAATGTGAGGGGACGGTCGAAGCAGACTTCGAGGATTCGAATGGTTTTATGGAATGGGACGTTGATGAGAATCTTCGTGCTCAGGACCTTGTGATTGGTCGAGCATACGTGTGTATACCCACTTTTGCTTGCGGAGAGCTGAAATCCGGCTGACGAAGCCCAGGTTGGTACGTAGGTGGTGGCTTGTATAAGCTTTCTTCGTAATGCTCTGACTGTTGCTTGGACCACCATGAGAACGATATCATCAGCATATACAAATATAAGGACTCCTTTCGGCAACCGCGAGAAGACACCGTTCATGCTTATGAGAAATAGTGTAACCGCAATCACCGATCCCTGGGGTACCTCGGTTTTCTCGTTGAAAGTCTTGAAGTGGCAATTTCCAAGGGTAAGTTGGAAGGTACGGTGTGACAGAATGTTTTGTATAAATTTCAGAATTTGGCTCTTAAGTCCCCATTTCTTGAGCTGTTCTAACACCCCCGGCATCCAAGCACGGTTGTATGCCTTAGATATATCCAGGGTGGCCAGCTCGACATGGTGATTTTTGGTGAATGCGTCCTGAAGTGCTTCACTTAGGGTCCCAAAGTAGGTGTTGGTCCCATGTTCCGGTCTGAAGGCATGTTGTTGGCGATCGAGTAACCTTCCATCTTCCAGAAAATCCATGAGCCTTCGGTTCACCATCCTCTCCATCAGTTTAGATGCGCAACAGGTCAGCGAGATTGGTCGAAATTTATCGACTCCGTGTCCTGAGGTGTTCGGTTTTGGGATCGGAACTGTGAGGCTGTGCCTCCATTTTTCCGGAAAAGAGTCCTGCAGCCATTCTTGATTGAGCAGTTTCAGGTTTTTTACCTGCTCGGCCATGGGAAGGTATTGAATAAGAGGGTATCCAACTTCGTCTGGTCCAGCGGACCCTCCTCTGGCCTTCGATAAGGCAAGAGAGAACTCGCGCATACTAAATGGCTGGTTGATTACTGCGTCGTCTTCTTCAGGGATCTGCATGTTAACAATTAAGTCAATGAACGGGTTGTCGATCTGGTGGAAATTCTCAACATAACCTTCAATTGATGATAGGGAGGCGAAGTGATTGCCTAAGACGTCGACGATTTTATCTGGATCTCGTGTGGTTATCCCTTCGTGTTCGATGATTATGCCCCGTGCCTTCCTTTTTCCGCTGAGGGCATTCACCTTACCCCACAGGTCGACGGTTGTTTGGCTAGGGTTTATTTCGTAGAGAAAGTCTTCCCAGCTGTTTTTTTGTTACCCTGATGGTGTCTCTACATTCGTTTCTCTTTGCTCTGTATTGCTTCAGAGCGGTCTCCTTATCCGGGTGGTTGGCAGGTAAGCGCTTGGCAGCCCGGAGGACTTTTCTTCTGGCTTTTATAACGGCTTTGGTGGTGGATGACCACCAATGGAGGGCTTTCCTACCTGGTGTAGGACTAGATCTATGGGATGACTCCAGTAGCTACTTCGTATATTGTTTCGGTGAGCTCAGCGATGCTGGTGGGGCTCGTTCTCCGGCAGGTTTCCATGATGGCTTCCTGATATTTAGCCCAGTCAGCCTGACGGTAGAGCCATTGTGGTCTCCGATAATGTAGATCTTGGCACACGATGTGGCTTGTTTTCAAATTATCATGCGGTGATATCTGTTACATAATCTGGTCACTTTTCTGAGGGTTCCCTTAGGAGGCTGTTACTAAACACGCGTTTGAAACCAGCATGAAAATGGAATATCTAAGCAACTTATTAAATTAGAACGTCAAAATCGAGATTGGAAAACATATTAGATTCAACCAAAATTATTTGTCAGCTGTAGTACACCCTTGTTTCCCGAAGCGCATTTGATTATTTCCATTATGGTCCTAGGAACTTCTTCCACCAATGAAAGATATTGTTTTTGAATTCTTATGCATCTTAAAGCTCAACATGCTTGTTTTAATTTCCAATTTGGTGTAGTTTACGATAAACATTTCTTCAATAATTGAGAAGCATCTTAAAGGCTTTACATCGTCGGCAAATTGGCGAGTGAAAAAGTTCCAGCGGCGGCAGTGTGATGTGATTGCGCATAGGTCTACTAGAGATCGATGGGGAGTTTCATAGATCTTAAGGGCAGTTCTCGTAGCTTTAGCTCCGATTTTTGTAGCAGTTTAAACATCTATAAGCGTTAGTTAGACTACCAATTGTGAACACTTAAGATGTTCCGAGAATTTTAGGAAAGTAAAGAAACTATCAGAGAATTTATAAATCTTCAGAAAGTTTTTAGGAATTTCACAGAAGTCCAGAGAGTTTCAGGGAAGTTTAAAGGTGTATACGAGAATTCCATTTATTTCAGAGCATAACCGAGATCTTCAATAGAATTGAAAGCTTCATGGAAGCTCCGAGAACATCAAGATATAACAGAGAATCACAGGGCAGTTCATAAAATTTCAAGGAAATTTGCAGAAACCTTAAGGAAGTTTTGAGACACTCATGGAATCTCCGGAAACTTCTGAAAAGCTACGAGATAATTTCTGGAATATAATAAAAATACTTTGGACAACCTGAAAATGTAAGAGTATTTTATGTTACATCATGGAAATTTCAAGATCTTAAAAAAATGGAAGGATTTAGTTATGCTGTTAAGAGATCACCAAGAAAGTTCCATTGATTAAAAAAATGCGAGAACTTCTAGCAAGCACCCAGATCTTCAAGAAACTCCAGAGAACTTCTAAGGAATTTTTAGATAGATTCATGATATTCATCGATGTTTTGAGTCGTTCGAGAACGATCAGATAACTTCAGAACAATCCCATTCACTTAAGGAAATTTGAAGTGACTTACAAGGAGTTTCGTGGAATTATGGGATATTCCGAAAAGTATATGATTAATGCGAAAACTTCAGAAGCTGCAGGGAATTATGAATATTGTCTCATCCGGCATTATGCGGTCTCACGGCCGTGATATTTTTCAGAAAAAGGTCTGATTCTTTTGGAGGTACTGAAGTAAACCCAAACTGTCTTATGGTACTTTTGTAGAACAAAATAGGGCAGTATAGAAAACTTTTAGAAAATTCAGATATATTCAGTGCAGATTTAAAAACATCATAAACGTCTGAACTATTGAAGGAGTTATGATTTAGCGTTGATAATTTAAGGTTAGTTCCATGAATTGCAGAAATTGTTTGAGAACTTCAGTGAATATCATAGAACTGTATTCATTATTTCGTTTTGATTCCAGTAAAATTGCGAAAAAAAAGAAATTACAGAAAAAAATTTAAATCTTCGCAGAAGTGCATAGATCTTCAGAAACATTTTGAAAACTGCATAGAAGTCAATGGAACTTAAGAGAAGATCGGAAAACTTTAGGAACTTTCATGAACGTTAGCGAAATGCGGGAGAATTTGAAAAAAAAACTCATTATAGCATGAGCATGAGCATAATTGACCACCCACGGTTGCTACTCTGTTATTGTCAGACCAGCTGTAATTACACAGAGAACCAATAGACGATGCTTGGGACAAGCAATCATCCTCAATGTGTAAAAACTGGTGATCTCGAATTAGGCAATACCAGCGCCAGCCGCGCCTAAACGCAGGTCAAGAAAGGAATGGGTAGGAATGTGTTGACGTTACACTCGCTTTGATGGAAGCCGAGGAGTCCTCTGCACTTCCACGAGGAATCACTGGGATGTTGGGTAAGAGGGTTGGGTTAGCAGCAAGGTTCGTTTTGGTAAACGATAAGCTGAATTGATGTCCTAACGATCGTATAACGCGAAGGAGCTTGGGATTGAACCCACGGTCTTCTGCTCAGTAAGCAAAAACGTTTGCCACTAGGCAGACGAGCTCCTTTTTAATCATTTACGAATCTTGAATGTGGATGGGCTTGAGATTAGACTCATGATGTTCTGCTCAGTAAGCAAAAACGGTTGCTCTAAGGCCACCGAGCCTCTCATATCACATTATAGCGTTACTCAAGTTTTTATAACTATTCAAACCCGGCACCGACGACAAAGACAAGTTTTACAAAATGCACGATAAACTAGCGATATTTTAATATTTTTAATATGAAAGAATCTGAAAGGACCGCGTTTTTCTCCTCAGTAAGCAAGCCTCTGCAACCGACGATCTTTGAAATCCTTAATCTAAAAGCTACGAAAGAGTACTTAGGCCTTCATTAAGATCCACTTTCACGCGACGTTCACTGTTTCGATTTTCTCTTTACGCATGGTTCAGACAATCATAACAAGCTATGACCGACGTGACGATTGTTTAAGACCTGGTTAAACAAGCTATTCAAATGAAATTACGTTCTCTAATTTCACTTGGAATGTAATGAACAACAGAAATACGCGATAATTCATATTTTAAATGGTTGATGCTTAATTTTAAATATACTAACGGTACTGCCTACGACTACGACGGCGATTACGACAGCGACTACGACGGCGCCTACGACAACGAAAACAGAGAATTTGTAACTTACCATTTGTCTAGGATAAACACCTTTGCCTGGCACCTCCACTGGTTCTTCATGTCCGCTATCTGTCACTGTTTGCGAAATATCTAATAGCAATTACCTTTGTTGTGATACTTCCTGTATTGCCATGGTGATCTGGGAGGAGGTTCCCATCAAGTGTTTTCCCCAGGAACCGTTCACGGCCACCAGCTACCGCCCGTCCAGTCTTGGGCGTATCCAGCGAGACATCATTCAGCTTACTCACAATCTCCGTCACTCGATGCAAATCTCAGGCACAGTTACAAAAAAAAACACTCCCGTGCAAAGAAACGGATCCAATAAACGTTACTCTTGCGAAAGCACACCCGTCGTCGTCGAACGGCAAAAAAGGAATCGGTGGGCAATTTTGTGATACGGATTTCCAAAATCAAACGGGAATGCATGAATTTCACCACACCCAACTGCGAAACACGTTCAGAAGCACTTATGGTACACTTTCGTTCGAAAACACTTAATTTTTTCAAAAATTATTTTAAATTATCACTCGCGATGCCACAAATTTCTGGACCGGGAGAAAAAATCAAACAACGCAGATAGCGTTAAATCATGTTTTCTTTCTCGATTCTAAAACTTCTCGGAAAAACGAGAAAACCACCACTCACACACGTATAACCGTCCGGGAGGCAGAGTGCCAGCGCTAATCCGGCAAATTCAGCCGAAAACTATGAAAGCGAATGCACGCACAAAACAGAGAACACACTTTATACACAACCGTATCCAAAGGCGTTCGAAACTCGACTCCATTTGAAAAAAAAACTAATTTTACTTTAAAAATAGTTCAGTAGCATTATTGTTTTCAGAAAATTAGTGGGAATTTTAAAGAAGTTAGCAGGTTTTTATTGAACTTCAGATATTTTATAAAAATTATTGAGCTCTTCACATAACTTCAGAAGTTCACGGAAGCTTCAAATTTTTTAGGACAGTTCAATTAAATTCAGGTTAGTACAACATGGGAACTGTAAAAACTTTAGATAAGTTTTGAGAACTTCAGGAAAGAACAGAGAACCTCAGAGCAGTTCCGTTAACATTAAATAAATTACATACATTTGAAGAAGTTTTGAGAACTTCAGCGAATTGTTAAAACTAAGAGAAGATCCATGAGCGTGAGGAAAATTGAGGAAACTTTAGGAAGTCCTAAATAGATCGGGTGAGTTTAAAATTTTGTTGACGAGTAGTGTGAGATGCAAAATTTAAAATTTTCGCTCCACAGTACTCAAAGGATTTCAAATTGGGTCCTGATAAGCCTTCCAAAGGCACATTCCGTTTGATGTTGATATGGAAATTACTATCGGAACAACAAATGTTTTGTTCATATATATCTAACAATTCGCCATACCGCTCTGCTTTGAAAAATGATACCTCTGCTCGTAGGAAACTTTCTCAGCTACAACTTTGTTGAAGATTTGTGATAAAATGTAAAACAAATTTTTTAAATGATTCTTGTCACTGCACACTGGGCCAGAAATGCAATTTAGCGGAGCAAAATTAATAACTCTGAAACGAAGCATTTCCGCAACTTGGTGTCTTGGGAAAACTTTCTCATCATAATTTTAAACAATATATTTAAAATCAAAGCACTTATTTTCTCATTTTTTTTTTCTGTAGTTCCATATAACTCGAAAACAGTAGGAGTTTTGACTTCTTCAGAAGAGTTTTTTATTTTATCAAGAAAAACAACTTTTTCTTAGTCGTCAAGTCTTCAAAACACCATTTGAATGCATTAAAAAAATTAAAGAAAAATATATGCTCCACTAAAATGATGAAATCTCAAAAACACCAAAATAAACCTCTCTCAAATTTTGATATTTTGTGTATCGAGTATAGCTTAATTTTTTCTGAAAATGTCAGTTTGCGATTTTTGGCGCTTTGGGAGATATTAAAGTTCAAAAACTGTTGTTTTTTCGATTTTCCTACAATATCTTTTAAAGGTGAAGCTTAAACCAGTATGTTTCTCCACAAAAGTTATTTATTTAATGCATTTGCATAAGAGAAAAATATAACATTATATGGTTGTCAGCAAAAAACCAAAACAGAAAGAATAAGCCATATTTTCGACATTTTTTCTTTAACTCCATATAATTAGAAACCAGTAGGCTGTGGAAATTTTACGTCTTCAAAATAGTTGTTTATTTTGTCAAGGTAAACAACTTTGCCCAGGACATCAAGTCTCCAAAACGTCAGAGAAAGAAGTAAGATTGTGGCGCCATCTTTGTGGAAGAGTTTTGAATTATTTATTCATATTATGATGAGAAACTTTACCCAAGTTGGTGTCGCGGAAATGCTTCGTTTCGGAGTTATAAATTTTGTTCCGCTAGATTGCGTTTTAAGGCCAGCGTGCACTGATGTCTTATGACTACCCAACAAACAATTTGAGTTGATTAACAGCTGAATAAGCCATTTTTTAGCTGAATAAGCTTATTTTTGACTGAATAAGCTCTTATTAAACATTCAATGTTTGTTGGGTATGCTCAATCAACTGTTCAGCAGGCTCGTAGTATAAAGCACAAAAATGATGGCTACTATGTCAATCTTCAGAATACAGTGCTGCCCAATAAACAGCTGCTTGATCATGCCTTTATATTAATAATCTTTTAAACAATTAATAATTGACGTTTGGCTGAAAATTGATCTTCTGCAAAGTTGTAGCTTAGAAAATTTCACAAAAGTTTTAAACAGAGCATTATTGGAAATGACAAGAAGACGAGGAACAAATAGTTTGGATTTCCCATAGTAATTTCCATAGAAGTTTCAAATTGTTTGAGCCAAGTCAGTTTTTTACCAAATAAGTTCAAATATTCCTCATAATTTTGTCTATCTATCTCAATTAGGTTTTTGCAGCGCATAATTCGATACCCCATTTTATTCAGCATTGTACACTGTTATACAGCATTTATTCAATACATATATGCTTATTTGAGACTCTGAATTCTTTGTTATGGAGGTCCTCTTCCTCATTTCCAACTAATTTCAGCACTCAGATCGATAAAACAAGCAATTATCTAGTATTTTATACAGGTAGTTGGTTTATCTTTCGAGGTTGAAGCGATTTTTAGCTAATTTGAGTGTTTTTGCTATGTTTTGCTCTGGGATTGCATCCAATTGAGTTGACGTCTTCAGTGAAGTTTCCTGGATTATGTAGGACTACAATTTGATTGATAAAAGTTTAAGTTTCGGCTGCAAAGATGGCACAGCGATACATTTTGTTTTTTTTTCACAAGATAGTGGATTGCTGACTTAGGCAAAGTTGTAGAACTCAAATTTTATGAAAAGGTGCTACAGACATTAAAGCATTACATTTTTAAACAACAGAGATGTGCGAAGTTATCAAATTTGGCTGATATTCACGTTTTTAGTATTATAGTTTCAATAATCTTTCAAAAGATTACTTTTACTATTTTTCTTGGATCGATACTGATCATTCCAATCTTTTCGAGATCAATGCTTTTATTTTAAGACGACTGAAAAAAATATATCATATGAAATTTGAAAACAAACATGTTTTCTGAACAATGTTCTAAAAAAATTTGCAAATGAACGCAAAATGTCATCAATCATTCAAAATTTGCATCACATACACTTTAATTCTTCAACATATCTCAGAGGTATTTTAAGATGTAGGGTATACGTCCCTAACCTCGGTCTAATATGCAGCCATCGATTACGTTTTTAATCATAACTCATCAATGAATTTACCTGCAAACGATATTCTACTGCTAAATGGTATGCTTAGATATGCTTATCATGTCGTTTGCTATCAGAAACCACGAAAAGTTGAAAAACTTACTTTTTTTAAGACAATAACTCACGAGGGAAATGTATGTAATATGGGTCTATTGTCCCCAAATTGGGTCTATTTATGGATGCAACTTCGTCCTATCTTGTTTGATCCTCAAAAAAACGCTCTTGGTAACGTTTTCTGATGTATTTTTTTTTATCACTATCACTGTTAACTTAATGCTCTTCATTCCTCAAAACATTTCTTAGAGAAAATTTTACGAAAACTACATTAAATCACTCAATTTAAAAATTAAAAATTAAAAATTTCGCTTATCGTCTTTTGACCGCAGAATATCTAAATCAGAACATTGTGATGTTCATTATACAGGTTTGGCAGAAAAAATCTCCCTTCCTGTTCGTTCCTTATCATCCAAATGCAAAACAACATTGTTGACGTTACTCTTATTGCTATATGCTGTCAAATGAATTTCATGGGCCATAGTTAGGAACATAGAAAAGAAATGTGTCCCTAAAGTTGGGTCCATGTTTTACTTGTGAAAACGTTGTTAAACAATTAAAATAAACATAAAATATTCAAACAGCAACTGTAAGTTTTACGTCTAGTGTGTATTATCAGGTAATTCCAATCAATAAATGCCATAATCAGGCCATTTGATGATCGTCAGTCAACCTTCCCATCTTAACCTTATAAGTCATGGCGGCTAAAAACTCCGAACATTGTGATATTCTCAACCAGTTTTATTACTTACGAGAGCTGAAAATGTATTGAAATGTTGTGATATAAATTGATTTGTGTGTGGTACACATTTATCAACCATCAGTGATCAATATTTTCCTTATTTTTTGTGTAATATTCCTTAATTAATTATTTATTTGCGTGATAGGCCGAATGAAAGGACTAGACCCACATTACATACCGTAACCCTATTTGAGATAGTTGGAACTGACTCAAACAATGTATTTTATTAAAAAAAATACAGCAAAACCATAATGCTGCTTTAAAAATTTAAAAATTGTTCGATTTCGATCAAACTTGAGCTTAAGATTGAGTAAACTAAATATGCAGAATAGCGTTGTTCAAGATCGCAAATTGATTAGACTTCTGTGCGAAAAGCTATCAAGCATTTACTTTTGACCTACTGCACCACAAATATCTGCAGGCCTGCGTATGAGCTTAAAGGTATGCGTGGCGCACTTGGTTTGAAGTTAATTAAGCACAAATGTCTTATTAATTTGCGATCTTCGACAAAGTTTTTCTGCACAGTTTTTCCTATGTAAATCTTATGTTTGATCCAAATTGTAACAATTTTTGAATACTTTAAAGATCTCCTACAAATGCTGATCATAAGAAAATTCATTCAAATTTGAGCTTGAGCTTGAGCTTGAGCTTGAGCTTGAGCTTGATTGACCGCCCACGGTTGCTACTCTGTTACTGCCAGATCAGCTGTAATTACACAGAGAACCAATAGACGATGCTTGGGACTAGCAATCATCCTCAATGTGTAAAAACTGGTGATCTTAAATTAGGCAATACCAGCACCGCCCGCGCCCGAACACAGGTCAAGAAAGGAATGGATAGGATTGTGTTGACATGACACTCGCTATGATGGAAGCCGAGAACACCTCTGCACTTCCACGAGGAATCACTGGGATGTTGGATAAGAGGGTTGGGTTTGCAGCAGGGTTCGTTTTGGTAAACGATAAGCTGAATTGATGTCCTAACGATCATATAACGCGAAGGAGCTTGGGACTAAACCCACGGTCTTCTGCTCAGTAAGCAAAAACATTTGCCACTAGGCAGACGAGCACCTTTTTAATCACCGAGTTGCTGTTATTACCATGTAGTCATATTAACAAATAAAACGATTGACGAATCTTGAATGTGGATGGGCCTGAGATTAGACTCATGATGTTCTGCTCAGTAAGCAAAAACGGTTGCTCTAAGGCCACCGAGCCCCTCATATCACATAATACCGTTGCTCAAATTTGTGTATCCATTTAAACCCGGATCCAACGACAACAACGAGTTTCGCAAAATACACGATACACAAGCGATTCTACCATAAAATCTCTTTGATATGTAAGGACCTGGGACCGCGTTTTTCTGCTCAGTAAGCAGGCCACTGTAACCGACGATCTTTCAAATCCGAAAACTAAAAACTACGAAAATGTACTAAGGCCTTCATTAAGTTCCACTTTCACGCGACGTTCAATGACAGGGTCCTATCCAGGATTACATCTGAAAAATACAAATCTGGCCAACGCCCACCTAAACCTGTTCTAATCCACCTGAAATGACTAACCAATGGAAGACTTTGACTACCCAGCCATGCAATAGTCTCATTCCGTGCCTTATGGCAACTTGATGATTCTATTGCGCTCATCTTTTGGCACCATCCAGGGGAGACTTGGTCCTGTACCCAATGCTTAACTTATCTCCATTCCACTCAGCTACTCGCAATTTCTTGTGATATAGTGGGCGGAATATTATTATATGAGACAATTCAATGCAGACGTCTTTCCAAATTTGGCAGATCGACAGGTAATCGGTAAGTTACCACGATAGTTGCTATTCAACAACTCGACAACGTCCCATCGTCAACGCCTGCTATGAGAATTTCCCATTGCAGACGCCAACGAAATGACGTCATCGAGCTATCGATCAACTACCCTGGTTATCGCCTGGTACCTTATAGCACGATGCTAGGAGGCGAACCGGAAGAATCGATGAGCTACCTCTCCCCCCATAAGAAAATTCATTCAAATTTGGCATAGTTACTGGGGACCTCAATATAGATCGAAAGAACTATTCAAACTTGATCCACCAATCTTATCGCAATAGTCTAATATGAGCTACAATTGTTAAAGTAGAATATATTGTTTGATTTAAATCCAAATAACTCAAATATTTCTCAATCGGCCTCTGAGATATTTTAATTCTATTTGATGTTTATTTTTTATAGTTGTTGACATTTTGCATTCATTTGCGCACTTTTTGGAAAATTCATTCAGAAAATCATGTATTTTATTTCAAATTTCATATGATACGGGATATGTCGGCCTAAATGCTCCTAATTTGGGCCCATACATAAATTCAGTAATTGACTAAATTTTCAATAGCGACCAAACATATCTATTAGTACCGTCCCAATGACGCGTTCATCTAGATAAAATTTATATATTGCAGATTTTTAGCGATGGGCCCAATATTAGATCCATAGGCCAACATTAGGGCCACTTTCCCTATATATTTTTCAGTAATCTAAAAATCATAGCATTGATCTGGAAAAGATTAGATTGATCAGTACCTATCAAGGAAAAATGATTAAAGTATTCTTTTGGACGATTGTTCAAAATATAATACTAAGCACGTGAATTCCAGCCAAATTTTATAAAACTTCGTACATCTCAGTTGATTGAAGATGTACAACTTTTATGTCTTCAGCATATATTAAAAAAATCTGCGTTCTACAACTTTGCCAACGATAGCAAACCTCTACCTTGCCTAAATTGAACTATTTTTTATCCCCCAAATTTTCACGAATTTCATCGACTAAAATCCAGAAAGAGAGCCGCTCTTAGGAAATTTACCAAGCACCGCACACTATCCCTTCAACGTCACTATGTCAGGATCAATCACGAATACAAACGAGTTGCGAAACGGTGCTTTCTTCAGTATCGACGTGGATTGCAGCGAAAGCTTAAGTCACGTCCCGAGCAGTTTTGGAAGTTTGTCAACGAACAATGTCATGAAGCTGGTCTATGATACATAATGGTAACGGACGTGAGACTGAGTGACGACCATGCCCAACTGGCTGCCAGTTACGTACCACTCTCTGGCCAAACCATGAGCGGAATTGATATCAATCCCGAGATGTTTTCCAGGGCTTCCTCGAAACTCAAGTCGTCGTACAATCCGGGTCCTGACGGAATTCCAGGACTTGGACTTGGACAGTTTGCTAGCGCACATGTTTCCAGGCACAAGAAAGGCAGCAAACAGGACGTTGGCAACTACTGTGGCATCACTTTGCTTAGCACTGATGCTTAATTGTTCGAACTCGTTGTTATGGAACCGGTACTCGCTTTCTGTAAGTCGTACATTAGTATCGACCAGCATGGTTTCATGGCTGGTCGCTCCACTGCCACTAACTTGCTGTCAGAGATCGAAATTTTCACTCAGCAGCAAATAAGCGACACATCACTCAAGCTGCGCTTCGCAGAGCTGATAATCGACAGTATTTTCATCTTTCATTCATCGACGATTGGTCATTTTCCTCTCGAATCCAAACCACGAAAATATCGCTCTTTCAAAATCGGTGAGAACACTTTTTCATTTCCCATTGGAGACCGAAAATATTCGATAGTGTGTTTTTGGAGTCCGAGGTGAAGTGCTACAAATATGAATTTGCCGGCTCTTTTGTTCGCATGCAGTTCAAATGTATGACACACTCCATCAACCATTCGAACAGCGGGAGAACGTTGTTATTACATCACATCATAGTCCATTTTACGCAATGACAGGCTTGATAGAATTTGATCATATTGATGTTGCTTCTCATAGTCGTTAAGTTAAGTCTGCTGTTAAAGTTCATTCATAAATCAGAGTGACCAGTGAACCGGTAAATCGGGAAAACGGGGAAGAAGCCGGGAATTCGAAGACACCAGAATCATGAGAACAATTTTAAGGGAATTTCGAAGATTATTTCTGAAGAATATAAAAAAAAAATCCCAGTAAAATTCTAGATGAATTTAGTGGAGTATTCCATGTTTCTGAACAACAATTTTAAGACAATTGTGATGTGAATTTCCTGGCAATTCTAAAGAGAATTCAAGTGATTTGTGAATAGAATGATGGAATGAAGCTTCAGTGAATTAAAAAAAAATCGAAGAAGAGCTAAGAATTAATTTTATGATTGCTTTGGATTGATAGGCAGAGATTTTTTGGATTATTCTATAGAAATTTTCAAGAGACACCCAAAGAGAATTTCAAACTTATTTTAGAAGAATTCTGAAAAGACATCAGTGAAAGGAAATGATTCTAAATGAAATCACAGACAAACAGACATAACACTCACCGTTACATTCTTCGCAAATAAGATTTTAGTTGGGAATGTGCTTGAATTTATCATGGTGGCGCCACTGAAGCGTTAACAAGCCACTACATTTTGAACTTATCAGTGATGCCAGTTCTTTTTAAAGTAAATTTAGTAGACAGACATACAGTAATGACCCGACTTTGAAAAACTTTTCTAATGCTCTACGATACCCAGCGCTTTTTCATTGGTCTTATTGCACCAAAGTACACTGTAAACACCTATTTTGTAGATGCATGATAATGATTCAGAATTGAGATTTTATGAAATTATTTTATGTTAATGTCTGATGCGCAGGGGTCGACAAAATCAAGTCATTACTATACCACATACTAATCTGACGAATTCAGAATACATATTGTTTGCTATGTGCACATTAAAGTGATGACGGTGTTAGAAAGGGCATTAATTAGTGATGCATTACCACGTATTACAACGGATTCGTATTTCTGCAAAATTCAATCAATTCTATAGATCTACAGAAAATTTCGTAGAACCGACATCACTGACTTCCATCTGTTTTGTTTTTATTCAACACAGCTGACGCGTTGACAGAACAAGGGAAAAGCAACTAGTGAAAAAAAAATGCATGAACGAGGGATGCTCTGGTTGCAAAACCGTGCTTGGGCGTGTGCAAAAGACGCTTGACGATATTTTTTGAAGATTTTTTTTCTAATAGTTATGTCTGTTTGTCTGTGAGTGAATTTTCAAGGTAGTTAAAGCACAGACACATTTTTTAAGACCCAGGAATGATGTAACAAACTCGACCCAAGAATGATGCTGCTGTCTACCCATTTAACCTAGTGATCCTGGTTTTTGTTTATCTTTACTTATAATGTATATTTCACAACCGACAAAATTTCCAAAATTCCGGAAAAAAAATTTGGGAGAATACCGGGAAATTGCTAATCGAGATTTCCTGTTCACCATGTCATAAATTGAAAAATCGGCTAATCAGAAACGTCTCATAAAATGCTCTATTGGTTTGAGCCAACTAAGGACTAAAACAAGAGAAAAAGAAGAAGTCGCTGGTTTCTTTCACAAGCAATATTCAATTGTTTGCTGTGGTTTGAATGATCCCTAATTAAAAAAAATAAACGAACGATTACCCAAATTATA
Source organism: Ochlerotatus camptorhynchus (assembly GCF_037179485.1). Taxonomy (NCBI): domain Eukaryota; kingdom Metazoa; phylum Arthropoda; class Insecta; order Diptera; family Culicidae; genus Ochlerotatus; species Ochlerotatus camptorhynchus. The sequence continues at coordinate 251,700 of NW_027041142.1, forward strand.
GAACAGTTCCACAAATGGTTTGGATGGTACTCGAAACATAACTATGTATATGTGGCGTCATTGAGTACTAGTTATCACCGCGAATCCAGTCCTGTACGACACAAGCTTGGTTTTATCTGAAGACAGCTTAAAATAGCAAAACTGGACATTCTTGGTATCCACGTTGGTATCAGTTGAATGCTTTTGGTGATTGGTGTATTCTGAATCATATGGAGGTTAACCCGGTCAAATGCTCGATTATCTCTTTTTCGCGCAAGAAAGAGACTATTATGTTCAAGCAGGGCTCTACATTTTCGAAGCTCTAAAATGAACTCGAGTTTTATTTCTCTCATACAAACGTGTTCAACGCTTCATTTCTATAACGCCTAGCTAGACTATCAGCAAGAAATGATAATGAAAAAGAAGCACGCTTAGAAGGAAACACTGGCTGTGGATCTTCTCGTCGTTGCTTTGCTCATCGCTTTCAATGTAAGTAACGTCGATTTTCTAGTTAAACGAAACCTCATTATGGCTTTCAATCCCCTTTCACGAACACTCTATCACCGCTCTTTCAATTTGTTTAAAATGCGTTATGTCCCGTTTCGTTATTTTTTTTTTAGATAAATCTGTGGATGGAAGATAAATTAAACATAGGGTTTTTGATCTAATTTCCGTCATACTAAGCACAACCCACATTTTACCTCTCTTTTTTGAACGGGTCTGAACAAAAAATGGAATATTTCTGTCAAATATGGCTTCTAAATTTATTCACCATTCCATACGTACCGTTGAATTTGATAAAGAGTCACAAATTGTTGAGATATTGTATAAAATCTTATACTGCTTCTTGATTCTAAATTCGTCCTACGAGTTTCAATTCCGTCCAATCGCATTGAAACGCCATTAGATTTTCTTCGTCCTACGGATAAACGTAGAAAAAGGGGATTCGCTAGGAGCGCTTCTTTTGTTTTGAGAACAATGAGCGTAAATATTCATACAATGCGCTCTAATAGGATTTATGTTATAGCTAATGAAGTAACGCATCGGAACAAACCTATTATTGATTTGTGCAGAGTAATCATTGACATTATTGATCTTCTCTGATCGATAGAACGGAAATGGGCGATTACGACGAAGTAGCGCTCTACCCTATTACGTGTAATCTTCAAGTGTTTTCACGTGAGAAATGCTTTAAATATGTAATTCCATTTTCCGTCATATACGTCTTGAAACCTCTGTTGATGTGTTTCTTTTTTTTTTCCTTTGGTTTGTTTTTTCCGTCGATCTTGTTTTCCGTGCTGAGCACCAATGCTACCGACGTGCCAGGAAGGCAGCTCCCACACCTGGACCCTACCTATCGACCCATCAACTCATGAACCGGGGACCAACGGCTTTACTTCCCATCCGAAGGAAGGCGTGATCAGAGATGTTATGCCTCAGAACATCCCGGCGGCGCCGACTGGGATTGTACCCAGGCCTGCTGGGGTGAGAGGTAATCACGCTTACCACTACACCACCGGCGCCGTTATGTTGATGTGTTTCATCAAAAAGAAAACTATCAAAATCGAGCGCTCTTTCGCTTATCCGTTTCACCGAAGCTTGAAAGGAAGACCAATGGAGCGACGGGAGAAAGAGAGACAAGCGATTGAACATTTGTTTGTGCACGCCGACTGAGGTTCTAGAATGCTGCGAAGCTGTTCGACTTAAACAGAAAAAGAAAGCCAGCAGTCTCTTCGTCGCAGTATGTTTTATTAAGCACTGAAATTGAGCACATCAGCCAAATTAAGGACCTATTTAGGTGTGATTCTGGATACACAACTCTCTTTCAAGCAGCACATCTCGTATGCTTCCAAAATTCTAGGGTTGCCAAAGACTTCACGGATATCTACTGCCTTAAATCGTTGCACTGCTCCTTGTTTCGCTCCACATTAGAATACTGCTCGGTTGTCTGGACTCCTCACTACAACAACGTTGCCGAAAGAGTTGAGTCTGTTCAGCGGCGGTTCCTGAGATACGCGCTACGTAAACTGCCGTGGACGGATCCCTTCCGATTGCATAGCTACGAAAGCCGTGTGCAACTGATCCACCTGGAGTCCCTGTCGGTCCGAAGAGATACAGCAAGGGCATTGCTAATTGCTGATATTTTACAAGGATGCACCGATTGCCCTACCCTACGGAATAATTCGATGCTGCGCCTGCCCATACAGCGAACTAATTATAGCATGTTCAGCGCAATCGGTGGTTTACAGAGACTCTTCAATAGGGTCTCCGTACTATTTGACTTTGACCTGACTCGCCAGCTGCTTCGCCGGAGGTTTAGTTCATTTTTTCCTAGATCAGTTTAGTTTGTCTGGCAATGTTCCTTTTTTTTGCGAGATGACTAATGACTTATTGATGTTTAGTTTTAGTACTTTTCATGTTTAGTTTAGCTTACATCATTGGGGCCAATGACACCTGTTGATGAGTCATAAATAAATATAAATAAATAAATAAATAAATAACTGCAATAACATATTTTTGAAGAACAAATGTACAGCAAAATGAAAACAAACTTTGTAGTCAAAATTGTTAATCGCATGAGCTAAAATCAAATTATGATTTCAGTTTGATATCAAAATTTGATACCCAACGGCGCCGGTGGTGTAGTGGTAAGCATAATTACCTCTCACCCCAGCAGGCCTGGGTTCAATCCCAGTCGGCGCCGTCGGGATGTTCTGAAGTATAACATCTCTGATCACGCCTTCCTTCGGATGGGAAGTAAAGCCGTTGGTCCCCGGTTCATGAGTTGATGGGTCGATAGGTAGGGTCCAGGTGTGGGAGCTGCCTTCCTGGCACGTCGGTAGCATTGGTGCTCAGCACGGAAAACAAGATCGACAGAAAAAACAAACCAAAAAAAAAAAAAAAAAAAATTGTTATTGATTTTCTGTCATTTTGATTCTGGACTTTGCTCGGGTAGGACGTCTACTTTGCCCCAAGATAAACATGTGTGATGATTATTGACGATGACATAAGGTCATGTTAAATTTTACGTGCTATTTGGAGCATGGTAGGCCTTCATAATAAACTTTTAACAGTGTCCGGATTAATGGACTAAGTGTCTGGGAATCGGTACTTTACGGAAATAATTTTCATTACATTTGTCACTAAACAAAATATTATCTTTCGCCTTCTTCCCCCAGATATACACGATTCATAATCGAATGGCCGCCCTTCGAGTACGCTGTCCTGCTGACAATCATTGCCAACTGTGTGGTATTGGCCCTCGAGGAGCATCTGCCCCACGGTGACAAGACGCTGCTGGCCCAGAAGCTGGAGAAGACGGAGGCCTACTTCCTGGGCATCTTCTGTGTGGAGGCCTCGCTGAAGATCCTCGCCTTAGGGTTCGTCATGCACAAACACTCCTACCTCAGGAACATATGGAACATAATGGATTTTTTCGTCGTAGTTACGGGGTAAGTTGTCGGTTTTGTCGTTAATTTTACGGAATGCATTTACTGCCCTGTTTTATTATGCATCAATTCGATTAACCAGAACCAAGTCTCTGATGATAATGATCAGTGTTCTGGCAACGAAACAAAAAGTGGAAAACAAAGTACAACTAATCCTACCGAGCCATGGCAAAAAGGTTACATTCACGTTCGTGCCATGGGGACGGAACGTATCCATCTGCTGCTTGCTTTACGGCTATGTCAAATTGCCTCCCTCGAATCAAATTACGATCCGGTCGACACATAAAATAACTCCCGAATCCGGCGTTGAACCAGCGAGAGTGGCGCGTTTTATTTCGAACCTCATTTTTCTCCCGCTCCGTTCCGTTCTGACACTCTACTACGATGGAAGGAGGGCCCTCCCGAGACACGCGTGCTTTGCATACTTGCCCGTTCGTCCTCTAGGAGAACCTGAAGTAGGGGGGGGTAATCAAATCGCAGCCACGTGTTGAATCTTTCGGTGCGTGTCGACGTGTAGGGGAAATCGGGGTAAGACGGACATCTTAATGATTGTTGTTGTGTTATCGTCAATGAATACCGATGAATTAACATTTTGCTAATAATATCAGTGTTCTGTAAGATCAACTCAAGCTAAAGGATGCTAAATATAGGATAAGTGAGCCAGTTAGGGTATATGCACTAATTATGGCGCAACCCATATACGCAATTGTACCAGTTTTTGATCTTACTCATTTAAATCACATAAGCCTTAACTGGTACATGCCAAAACTGGAACCAATTTTAAGTAGTGCCATAGCTGGTACTCTTTCCCTACCAATGTATTGTACATCTTAACAATGGATTTGAGCAGTTTTAATTACGCTTCCTTCCACTCAAATTTTGCCGTGGAATATTAATTTGAATTGGTTTTTCTTCTAGTACCTTGCTAGGTATATAGGGTCTTATTTATTCTTAGCTTGATAAATCTGGAATCAATTGCTTACATTTTTTTACAAATAACTATAAGAAGGTCGTCCAAAAACTGCTGGACAATATGATTAATTATTTTTTTTTATTCAAAAATGCTAAAAAAATTAACAACTTTTTTAGGAGCGGGGGACGGACAGTCTTGAAAAATTAATGTTTCTCAATTATAAAAACAATCTAAATAATTGTACGATAATCGTAGGTATGTATTAGAACTCAATACCGCATTGGCCACGGATCCTGATACCCTAGGGGAAGTGAGCAACAACTGGTATCTGCCATAATTTGGTTTCAACCTGCATGGCTTAACGCAAATCAACTCGATACTGAATAGCAACTCTAGGCTGCTTGATCTCGTTCTGGCGAACGAAGCTGCAGGACTAGAATGTTCTAGAAGCCCCAGAGCCTTTGAATGGCATCGACACCAATCATCCTGCGTTGGAAGTTTCCATCAACCTATCTGTAACTGAAACCAGTTCGATTTTGTTTGCCAACCTGGTTAAATGTCATAATGCAAGCAACGAATATCGCACATATAGCTACACAAGGCGTGTACAGGCTAATTTACAGCTTAATCCAAAGCAGTTCTGGCCATTCGTGAATACCAAACGAAACGAGGTGGGGCTACCAGTCGAAATTCACCTGGGTGATAGAATCGCCAGCAGTTCCCTTGAGAAATGTAATCTTCTGGCAAAACATTTCAAAAGCATTTTCAATGACACTACGGCTTCGTTGTCCCAAGTTGCTGAAGCGGTGAGGGACACTTTCAATTTTTCGATTACCTCGGTTACAGTAGACCTCGTCGAATCCGCCATCAAGAAGCTGAAATTTTCTAATGCTGCTGGCCCTGACGGGATCCCCTCAAGCATCTTTAAGCGATGCTGTTCAGAGCTTACAACACCGCTTTCGAAGCTGTTCAATATTTCATTACAGCAGGAGGAGTTCCCTACGCGTTGGAAATCGTCATTCATGCTCCCGATCTACAAGAAAGGAGACAAGACAAACGTCGAAAATTACTGAGGGATCACATCACTCAGTGCCTGCTCTAAAGTTTTCGAAATCATCATCAACGACACATTATTCTCTAGCTGCAGAAATTACATTTCTCCTGACCAACACGGTTTTTATTCCAAGAGATCAGTTTCAACAAATCTAGCTCCGTTCATTTCTTTATGTCTTCGGAGGATGGAAGCTGGAGCGCAGGTGGACGTTGTATATACAGATCTTAAGGCTGCATTCGACCGGGTTGACCACTCAATACTGCTAGCTAAACTTGAAAAACTCGGTGTATCCTCGGGTTTAACTCGTTGGTTCAAGTCCTATCTGACCAACCGGGAACTTTGTGTTAGAATCGGATCAAAGCAATCGGACTATTCTACAAAAAAGCTCCGGTGTTCCTCAAGGTTGTAACTTGGGACCATTGCTATTCTCGATTTTTGTGAATGAGGCCGGACTGATCCTCACAACTGGTTGCCGATCGTTCTACGCGGATGATGTGAAGATCTATGTGATTTTTCGTAGCTTCGCCGATTGCTTGCGGCTTCAGCACCTAATCGATACTTTCGAAGAGTGGTGCTCAAGAAACTATCTCACGTTGAATGTACAAAAATGTAATATTATCTCATTTCATCGCAAGCTGAAACCAGTGGCATTCAACTTTACGATAAATCACCAACTTCTGCAACGTGTGGACAATGTTCGTGACCTAGGAATCACGCTGGACTGCGCCCTAACATTCAAGCTTCATTACTCGGGCATCGTTGCGAAAGCTAACAGGCAACTCGGGTTCATTTTCAAGATCGCTGACGAGTTTCGCGATCCTGCCTGTCTAAAAGCTCTATACTGCTCTCTAGTGCGATCGATCTTGAAATTTAGCTCGGTAGTATGGTGCCCGTATCAAGCAGTTTGGATATCGAGGATTGAATCTGTTCAAAGGAAATTTGTTCGGTATGCCTTTCGTCACCTTCCTTGGAATGACCTTGTGAACCTTCCGCCGTACGAAGATCGTTGTCAACTCCTGGGTCTTGAAACACTAGAACATAGGCGGACGATTAGTCAGGCCGTGTTCGCAGCGAAAGTACTTATTGGTGATATCGACTCTCCAGGAATCTTGGCTGAATTCAAAATCTACGCACCCGAACGAGTTCTTCGGTTGAGGAGTTTCCTGCATCTTGGACCGCGTGCTGCGAACTACAGCTTGCATGACCCAATACGTTTCATGTCTGGGCGTTTCAACGACTTTTACGAGTTTTTCGACTTTAACTGTGCAGCGTCACCGTATTCAACGCAGACTCCTGAGAAGGACGAGGACTTCTACCTGATTCATGAACAGCTCTATGCCAAAGGAGGATTGCTTTTTTTATGCTATAGACGCGATTAATGTTCGTTGAAATTGTATTGTATTGTTGTGATTCATGTATTTCGAAAAGATATGGGGTTTTTACGCCTTTTCTAGGCATCAGGTTTCATTTAGACACGTTAAGTCCGATGAAGAAAACCAAATTAAATAAACTAAATAGATTAAATTAACTGTTCAGGCGATACATTCAAGAGCAAGATCATAGCGGTAACATGAAGTAAATTCAGATATTAAAGTTAGTTTCTTAAAAATTATTAGCACTGTCCGTTTTACCTCGATGGTAAACTATTTACAAAAATACCTCTTTTTGCAAACGTTCAATCACAATTGATTTACTTATTAAAACAATCAATGACGTAAGCCAGGATCAGGACCGTTAACATTGTTTTAAACATTTTACTGTTTTGTTACTTTACATCCTTAGGAATTGCACAAAGAAATTTACATCACTTCACCGCTAGAGTAATTCTAGATAGAGCTGGAACTAGGGCGTAACAGCTTTTGTAAACAATGACTTCTCTCGATGTTTTCTAGGAATTCAAGGCACGCCCACGCAAACCAGCATAACCATCGGGTAGGGGAAGACATCCCCTACCCAAGGGTGTGTTGATTTGCGTAGACGAGCCTTAACTGTCTAGATATCATCAAGAGAAGTCATTCTTTACAAAACCTGTTACGCCCTAATTCCAGCTCTATCTAGGATTAACTTTTATTTTTTATTATATTTTTACATTTGACAGCTCCTGCAACCTAGAAAATTAAGAGTGAATATGAAAAAAAAACTATTATTCAATAGATACCCGAGCAAAGTCAAAACTGAATTTGATGTCGCTGATAATTATTGCTCAGGTTGTTGTCGTTTTGGTCGTTTTAATGGTTGATATATCAACCACAAGCGCAAAAAATCTTCCTGTGACATCACATTGAAAACTAATTGAGAGCAAACTGAAAACTCAACTTGATGTACATTTTTTCTGTTGATACCAAAACGAGTATGCAACTTGATGTTCTACTGAGACAATGAAAACAAAACCGTAACACCATATTTTTAGAAGCAGATGTACAGCAAAATGAAAACAATATTTGTTATCAAATTTGTTTGATGTTATTATCAAAACTTGATTTCGATTTGCTGTCATTTTGACGCTGTACTTTGCTCGGGTAAGTCATCGAACAATCAACCGTCCATCTTACCCCGAATACCCCTAGTAGAACGTCTTGGATGTAGCGGAAACCGTCGGTTTGTCGGGACCACTCGTCGGAATTCGCGGAATCATGAAACGCGCGCACACGTTCGTAGTAGTAATAAATCATTAACTCCAAGGTGACAAAGTTGGAGGCTCTCAAATTTCGCGCATTACGTTCACACTACATTTCGGTATACACAGGAACTAACCGATTTCTCGCACCGTTACCGTTTCGTTTCGGCAGCTCAATGACGATATTCGCCGAGGCCAACGTTGATGTCGATTTGCGTATGCTTCGATCGTTTCGTGTTTTGCGACCGCTTAAACTCGTTAGTAGGATTCCAAGTAAGAACCCCCGGCAGCTCCGGCAGTTTCCTACGTTAATAGCTCAGGCGTTGTTCTTCCCATAATCACAAATAAATAATTAAAAAAAAAACGCTAGATTAGAGGCAACTTTTAGGGGCCGAAATAGACGCTGTGTGTTTTTGTGCGTTCTCATCAAATATTGATATAGAATAGAATGTTTAACTGAAGGCAGATTTTCACATTGCCGGAGGGTAGAGGGCAAACCCAGAGGGGTGGATTTTTTGGTGGTGAAGAGAGTTGTGATGTCGATGAAGTTTAACTGCTCTCATTAAAAATCCAAGAGACTGGGGAAAGTTCCATCTGTAGCAATTATATTGGCATGTTTAATGTGTTCGTTCAGTTTTCGGAAGGTATTTAAAGTGCTATAAAACATAATTTTCATAAAAGTTTTCTGCTGAGACTAGGTAGAAGGCTGCGAAATTATCTGACACAAGGAAGCAATCACAGTTCATTATCGAGTGGTGTAGTTAAATTAGTTAACCGTTTGAGTAATTATGGGTACATGGTTTGAATGTTAACCACTCTTCGGTATTAATTATATGATACTGCAGTTTTATGGATCATAGCCTCCTCCCCCATAGTCGATGCTCAATGTGCTGATATCAACTAGTACTTGGACCATCCTAAAAGATGTTTTTTTTTTGACAACTTAGATGAAAAGGCCGAGCCCTTCCGAAATAGAGGGAGGCGAATATTTGCTTGGTCTAATGGGTTATTATGCTAGTAGGTTATTTGGCATAAGGTCGTTTGGCATACTACACACTACGAAAATTTCATGTAAATTTTGGTTCCCTGAGACCCACAGATGTAAGCGGCCCTTTTGACATAAGAATTAGTTGAAAGAAACGAGAAAATCAATTCAATCAAACGTTCTCTTCGTCGACTTGCGTACGTTTCGGTTTGAAAACACTTAATTTTACATGAAATGTTGGTTTACGTTATATGATTTACGCCCAATATGGATTACGTCTCGTGTAAAAGTAGTTATTTCTAAGTGTGTAGTCTTTGATCACGAGCAACATAAACAAGCATAAACCCAACGGATGCAACCAACCGGAAGCACTGGATTTAGTGACTCCACTGTGCTACCAACCGGTTTTATGTGGAGGTTGCGGGAGTGAACCGGTTTGCCATGGTCACTCATTACCACCTTCGAGCATTTCAAGCTGAACTTTGCATAAGGTCCTAAGTAACATTGACAGATTATCCTCATCGATTTTCTCTTTGTATCCCCACGGCCATGTAAAGACATTCCCAGGTATTTTCAGCACACAGATCGATAAAAGAAGCTTTTATCAAGCATTTAATACGACAAACACAATAAGAAACGGTTATGAGCTCAAGTTATTAACGAAAGAGAAAGTCGATGAAGAGAATCGATCACCTAATGCAATGCTCAGCTTGATTTCACGGAGAAGAAGAGAAATCGATAGAGGATAGGAGATCACTCAGAGCGCTCGCGAATCATAAAACCGCTGATTGCGACTCTCTTAAAGCTTAACTGACAGGTTGTATATGTCATACACATGCTTCATAGGCGTAGCCAGATGCAACACAAAGGCTTTCGGTGAAATGGCGTTCGGTGAAATGGCATTCGGCCGAATTTTTCATAGAATTTTGTTCGACCCTCCCTAGTTTGAAACCTGGCTACGCCCTTGACATACTTCACAACCTCTTCTTGTAAGTTACACGTACAAAATACCGTTATAATACCTAATGATTTTATAATTCTGAAAAAAAAACATTTTTTATAGCGAAGTGAGCAGAAGCAACCCTGGTCTGAATAATCTTGATATTCCCATTGACACTCTTTTGGGAACATGTACATATATGTGACGTAGCATTTATTATTAGGTCTGGTATTAGGTACATAGCAAACAATTATTTTTAATATCACATCAAAGTGGATGTACTTCAATCATGTCAAAAAAATCCTTGACCAGACCGGGAATCGAACCTATTCACCTCCATCATGGTCTTGTTTTGAAGCTGCAACTTTACCACTGCTCTTTCCATGTATATTGAAGTCCCCAACAACGGTGTCAAATTTAAATGAATTTGGTTATGATCTGGATTTGCGAGGGATTTTTAAAATTGTGTATGGGAAAATGTGTGGGAAACGAAATGATATTGATATGCTTGCCAAAAACACAAATGTAGCTAAAATTTCACCAAATCTCGGAAGTCTATTGAGAATACTTTGCAGAACAACTCGATTTGACTACTTAGTAAAAAGTTGTTATTATATTAATTTAGACCTATTGTTCCGTGCATACCTATAGGCGTATATATGAGCATGTAGGTACGTGTAGATCACTTGGTCTAAAGTGAAAGACTACTCAGAGTTGCGACCTATCACAATCACGATCGCCAAACAGCTGATGGTAGTAACGCTTTGTACATTCCTATCAATGTGCTCGTCGAAGCTCTCTCCATGACCATCCATCAAGTTGACGAAAGAAGTAAAAAGCAACTGGTGAATGTCGTCTTCTGTTGTGATCCATCACCGATCTGGTCATTCTCGACAATCACGACACTCATCTGTGCTCGTTTTGAAGCAGTTGCTGCTTTGTTTGCTTATGTGAGTGTGTTGGTGAGTGAGCCCAACAGCTTCCGTTTCATGTTGCCTGCTTTGTTTGTAACTCACACAGTCGCGCCTGCCGAGACGAACTTGGAATGCGTAGGCATTGTTTTCATTTTCTTCTGTCGTTTCACTTTTTCTCATGATCGTTCTGCAGAAGTCTTCACTGTTTTCGTTGTGCTGTTCATCATCAGCAGCGAGTGTAACGTTTTCCTTGTGAGCAGCGACCATTACTGGTGATTGTTGTTTGCCATGGCTCTAACTCTCACTGCGTGACAAAACGATCTGTCAGCGATAGGTTGATGCGAAGACGAGTGTCACGTGAGTGTCATGATATTTTGCATCACTGAGACTACTAACTCAATCTAAGTTCGAGATTTGGTAAAATTTAAGCAATAACTGGATTTTTGGTAAGCAAAGTAATAGAATCGTTCCGTTTCCCATACACAATTTAAAGTTCTCCCTCAAAACAAGAGTATAACCATATTCGTTCAAAATTTGCGCAGTTGTTGGGGACGCATGGAAAGAGCAGTGGGGAACTGGAGCTTGTAAAGTTCACCCGCCCTAATGCCCACGCTGTCCACTACTATCACAACCAGCAAATCCAAACACACAAAGCAACCAACGATACAGACAAAACGGTTGCTACGACTACCAGGACAAACTCGCTCTGTAACAAAGCTCGATCGGAGTGGTAGAAGGATAATGATATATTGCTTGCCTGCTTTGTTGCAATATACATGGATGAGGACATAGCTTGATCTGAATCGAGAACAGACATAACAAAAAATTCCCATTAACACACGTGTATCATCTTCGGCTTTACTTCGTGAAGCAGCTTGCCAACAATTTGCTCGTTTCCTGAGTGAGCTGTGTCGCACGGGCTGCATTTCATGAAAAAAAGGAAGAGTATTATATCATTATTGCTTTCCAGTTCTGACATAGCATTATCAATCGGTTCGTTGATCGCTTGTCATTTTGTCATTTGAAGATATTTTTGATTCCTTGATCACAACCTTTTCCGCGTTAACGCATGTGTCATATTTGGAACAACTTGTGATTCCAAATTTTGCTCACCGTTCCATAGTCGAAGCCTTCAGGTTGCTGCATACAGATGTCTTCATTCTCCAGGTCACCTAGCAAAAATGCGGTAACTGCATCCTGGTAGACTGACGAATCCATCTCAGCTGCTTTGGCCATAAGGAATCGAATCATGGCGAAGCAAACAACTGGCGAATACGTTTCAGCATAATCCACACCCCGGATTTGCGCACATCCCTTGATAACAAGCCTTGCTTTAAACCTTTCGATGGATTCATCTGCGCTAGCTCTGGCCTTGTAAACCCACTTATATTTCGATGATTTACGCCCTGGTGGTAACGGTTGGTATTCTAATTCCATAGCATCGATCCAAAACTAGCCGTGGACGTCTTCCAAAGCTTTTCGGGAAGTTTCAGGTTCAGGGAAATTTGCGGAAGCTTCTGACCAGAACATTTTACTGAAGGACACTTGCCTTCGATCGGGTGCTTCAAATCACAATACTTCGAGCCAAGTTGCGCAGATTCTGTCAATCGTGATGGGAGCGCAGTTGAACCAACGCCGGTTTGAAACTAGTCCTGTGAGGAATCGAATTTCTTAGGGCAAATAGTGTATGTTACTTGAAACTTAGTATACTTTCCTGGGGTGCAGCGCTCCCTTGCACTGTACCTGTCCACATTTTATTGTGGATCCTCCGCAATTGATGTCCCAGCTACACTTTCAGCTGACTCTGCTCTAATATTCACAACGGGCACATCAAACTCGTCAGCAGAGGATTCGTCTGATTCTTCAACTTCGATTACACTGTTATAAATGTCCCCGTAAGCAGCGCCGGTGGTTCAGTGGTAAGCGTTATTGCCTCTCACCCCAAAAGGCCTGGGTTTAATCCCAGTCGGCACCGCCGGGATTTTCTGAGGCATAAAGTAGGGAGTAGGGAAGTAAAGCCGTTGGTCCCCGGTCCATGACTTGATGGGTCGATAGGTAGGGTCCAGGTGTGGAAGCTGACTCCCTGAGGTCAGTAGCATTGTTACTCAGAACGGAAAACAAATCAAGGAAAAAAAATGTCCCCGTATTCAGGATTCTAATTCGGAGCTTGCACGATTGCAGTTTATTCAAGTGTTTGAATTTCTTGTCGCTGTACAGATTCACTCGTCACAGCTAACATACATTTTGTATGTCTTTAGAATGAACAATCTATAGCCATTTCCATTACTGGCATCCAATGAACACACACGTTTCCAATTTTGGATTCCACTTCATAAGTTTTACCTTCGACACAAATGACATTTGGATCCAAACGCTCGCACCGGTCGCCTTCCGGAAAACATGTGTGATCGACAAACCTTTCGTCGGTGATCGATTGATCAGATAAACTGCAGTTCCAACTGCTTCGCTTCTGCCCAAAATCGTTTGCTTGGATTCGCATCGAACAACAACGCCCTTGTCAGCCAGTCCGGTTTGAACGAGGTTATATGGCACAGTTGTATCATGAAGGATCTCACTGTTTCGCAGAAACTTTCAAAACTCATCCGCAACATATTCCGTGCCGTTACCGATCCTGAAACGCTGCACCTTCTTTCTGGTCTGCGTCTCGACGAATGTTTTTAAATCCATTAAAGCCCAAAGAACCTGCATTTTGAAACGCAAGAAGTACACAAACGTGTTCCTACTACTGTTATCTATGAAGGTTAACAAATATCTACTGCCGCAGAAGTCTGAATGGACAAGACCCAGAACTTCTATCGACCACATACCTTTAGACTTGAACGGCAATCTATAGTGTTTTCCTTCAATATACGACACGCATGGTTTAATCTCTGCTAATTCGAAATCAACGCAAGTCTCCGTAGTCCGGAGCAGCTTTAAGGTGTATTCAGATCTAAGCGTACATTAGCGGAGTGGAGCAAAATTTGCGTTAGAATGAGAGAGACAACTAGTACTTTTCTCCCTCTCGTACCTTCGCAAAATCTCTCTCCGCGCGTGAAATATCGCTCAGATCTGAATACACCTTTATACTTCTATAGTTTAAATGGCCCAACCTTCGATGCCACAGCTCTGTAGTCAGTGTTCCCTCGACTGTCGACAGAAGTAGGCCACTTTCGATGTGTGTCACGTGATGGTCTGTTTACTCGGCAGCAACCATTGTGTGGTCGTTCTCATTGTTCATCAGTAGTCCTTTCGGTCGATGCGTCGTCGACTTCGGACAGCAACCGTTTCGTGATGAGTATGTGAGTGATGACCACTAGAGTGATGCAAAATTTTAAATTTTCGCTCCACAATACTTAACGATTCCAAACCGGATCCTGACTAACCTCTCAAAATTTGAACCCATTTGGTGAGAAACTGAGATGGCACAAATCATTTGAAGTTTGTACGGGAAATACTATGGTAAAACCAAGATTTTTGTTCATGTCTATCTAATAATTCACCATATCGGTCTGCTTCAAAAACTTTCAACTGTGCTTGTAGAAAATACTCCCAGCTACAACTTTGCTGAAGACCACTTTTTGATTAAATGCAAGGATCGAAAGTTATCAATGGATCAATGCACTGATGTCTTATGATCATGCTCAATCAACTGCTCAGCAGGCAACATTGGTGTTTCTGGGGCGTTGAATAGGACACACAAATCATGGCTACTATGTCACACTGCAAAATACAGTGTTGCCTACAGAGCAGCTGCTTGATCATGTCATAAGTTTACCAATCTCTTAAATAATTAATAACTTTTTCCTGTCTCGTTTTACATTGAAATGATTTTCAGCAAAGTTGTAGCTGAGAAAATTTTCTATAAGAATGGCTATCGAACTGTTTCGCAGCTCAGTATGGAAAAAGACTAGAAGGCAATGAACAAAAAGTTGAGATTTCCCATAGTAATTTACATGTAAACTTCAAATGGCTTGTGCGAAGTCTGTTTCTAACCAAATGAGTTGTAACTTTGGGAGGCTAATCAGCACCCAATTTGAAACCATTTAAGCACTGTGGAGCGAAAAAGTCAAATTTTGCATCAGTCTAATGACCACGTTTTGAGTCCAATGCTGCAACGGAAGAGCTCTGCCCCCCGTTGTCGATACTCCCATACAATGAAACCGCTGTAAGTGGAGGAAGCTTATTGGATAGCGGAAGATAAAGTGTTTATTGTGTTGTACCTTTTAACTACACACCAAAAAATTCTTAATTTTAATTGAGATGTTAACATTCATTCACGTAAAGTTGTATTTTATTTCACGCAAACGAGCAACTTGCAAGCAATGTTCTTTACAAAGATGGGCTATACAAAATACAATATTTGCAACATTGGATGAAATGTCTCAGAACTTTACATGATTTATAATGTAAATTTATATGATATGTGACGCTCCATTTATGTGTATCATATTGAACAGAAATTACATTACTTTTTCGAACCGTGTATAATTTTACGATGTTTTGTATAATAAACGAGAATTCTTGGCTCTGTAAAGTTAATTCTAATATGCCTTATCAAATAAATTAATCAACAAAAACCAGCTCTGCAGTACCCTTCACGCTTGCTGCCCAGACTACTATGGATTGCTGGCCAACCTCAATCGATAAAGATCGTCTCGTTGAATTCCTACTAAATCGCCTGGCTGGATATTGTAAGCGTTGAAAGATGAGTAGTGAACACTTGGGCCCCGTAATCTCAACATCTGTGGTTCGGTTCCAGCCTGCCCTGATTTTTTCTGTTAATATTATTTTTAATATGGCAAATCAATGAAATTCACAATCACAGAATCGCTCGTGAAAATGACTCGGTGCACACTAAGATTGTTTCACCGAGATCTGTAAAATTTTACCGAAATATCAACAGCTGAACGTTCGGTAAGCAGTTCAGTGATTTTTCACAGATTTTCAGTGATTTTTCACAGGTATTCGTTGAAAAATTACAGGAAAACTGTGAAAAATTACCGAACTGTTTACCGAACGTTCAGCTGTTGAGATTTCAGTAAAATTTTACAGATTTCGGTAAAATAATCTTAGTGTGTGTCCCTTATTACAGATTTGACTGATAGACAAAAGGTTTACAGACCGCTTTGGAACACAAGGAGCATTAGACAACTGACTGAGCAAGGAATATCTTCTACGTCTAC
Organism: Ochlerotatus camptorhynchus; assembly: GCF_037179485.1. Taxonomy (NCBI): domain Eukaryota; kingdom Metazoa; phylum Arthropoda; class Insecta; order Diptera; family Culicidae; genus Ochlerotatus; species Ochlerotatus camptorhynchus. The sequence continues at coordinate 267,737 of NW_027041142.1, forward strand.
TTCCAGTTTGACATTTCCAATGACAACTACTGGAACCTCTGCGTCATTAGCAACGTTGGCACGTTGAGACGTCGTCTTGCTATCTTTCAGAACATTTCGGCTACGACACGTATGAGTGGTCACACCTCGCATAAGAATACAAAAATCTCTGTTCAATGCTCGCCAATCAATGACCGAGTTATGACACTGAATGCTACATTCTTGGACGACATCTTTCAGTTCATTCCAGATCCTCCAACAACATGCTTGCATGCTCACTAAGTTGCTTGCACTTGAAACATTTGGCATTTAACTTATCTTTCTTCTGGTAACTCTACGGAGTGCTTGAAACTTTGACATCTTGCTCGATTTTTGATTTTACTGAATCAGCGCTTCCAGTCCCATTATCATGGGCTCATAGTTCTCCGGTAATCCTATTTAACAGTATGCACGCCAACCATGTATCACCGACCTTGAAGCCAACCTCCGCTAGCTGGTGACTGGTGGATTTTATTTCGATGACGTATTCCTCCACGAATCTGCACTAGACCAAACGAATACCAGTCTAGCCTGCATGATTCGTGAACCTACGTAGGTTCTGCCGGTCTGAATAACTTGATATACTAATACATTGAAACTTAACGGTCATGACTAGCGATGTCATGTTCCCTGATTTAGTTACACGTAAATAGTGAGATCCCTCTTGTTTATTTTGATACCGCAAGGTACTGTAACAAGAGTGACCAAAAATTAACTATTTTAATATGCTTACGTCAAATGGCGACTTAAGTGTGAAACAATCGATAAGCAAATCGACGATCATCCCTTATGCCATTGGTGGTGGTGGGGAAGGAACACCCCTCACCATGCATCATCAAATGATGAGCTTGGTAAAGGGTATGATCAACACGATTCGTACCATCCTCAAAATTGTCCTTTTCTCATTTTCTATTTCCTATATACAATTTTCACACTGCCGTTCTATAACGGAACTATCCACTCTATGCTTTCATCTCCTTATCTGCCGAATAAAATATCCACTTAAGATCTGACATTTAACGGTAAGCATCTCCAACTATATTTTATGAGCTATCAAACTTGTTCCAGGACCTTGCAGTATCAAAATAAACAATGGGGTTCCAACATTTTTCGTATACACGAATCAGGATACATGGAATCGTTGGTCAAGAATAGAGAAAGTCTTGTGTAAGAGAGGAGCGGACTGGCTGGTTTTGAGCCAAACGAACTGTCAAAACCAGAGCCAATCGAGCAGCGCATTCGCAGGGTTGCTAGAAACTGCCTAGGCATAGGTTGCCAGGTCAGTTTGTGATGAATCCGCTCCTCTCTTATCCTAGACCCTCTCTAGTCATGACCATTGCGTCCAGCAAAAACACGTGACTGTTATAATGTGTGTTTTCTCATGAGACCATTAACAAATGAAGAGGTACAAATGAGGAAAGTATCGACTGCTTTATCACCTCAGTGTGTCAGAGTTCTGAGGCGAAAACTGAGAAATTTATAAGGCGAAAACATCTCTGGACACGTCTTCCTTCGGAAGGGAAGTAAAGCCATTCGTCCCGACCTATGTGTTGATGGCAGTCGCCTCCCTGGCCCTCGATTGCCGTCAATGAGTAATCAACAAAAGGAAATCAACGCTTGTCGGTGATCGGCGCTCGATAACGAAACAGAGACCGACGTAAGCCTTTGTGTGCCTAACGTCTAAGTTTGCATAGATTTCAAAATTCAAGCAGCTTTAAAAACATCATTCCTCAATCTTTTTCGGCACAAAAAGTTGCATTCTGTCGGAAATGTGTAATGTTTTTGAAGCCGTTAGGTAAAAAAATGGATAAATTAATGGTTTGGGAGTTATTTCGGTTTCAATCTGGGACGAAACTTCCATAACTAATGGCAGCTGCCACTTCGTGTCTGCCATCGGTGATGAGAAAAAAGAGATAGCATTATTATACTTTCTCTTTCTAAGAAAACGAGGAGCAACGGAATCATTTTTGCGTCGATTCAACTGTCAGCTTTGTGGTGCCCTCAGGGATATTTTAGGATGCTCGTGATCGGAATAATCCGGGGATTCATCAACACAACTGTACACTGTTTTTACTGTCTCTTTATTGCCCTTTTCTCTACTCTCGCACTTACCATAGTCAATGTCATGTCGGTTGTCCTGTTTCTCCTCTTCGGTAAGGTAGTAGTGTTTCAGTCGGCCGTTGTCGTGGCACCACGGCACCACATCTGGTTTTCTCTAGGAGATGGGAAATCTAATCAGCGATGACGAAGTCCTTGAACTTTGATGGGAGTTTTACTTCTCGACGCGTTCTAGAATTTTCAGAAGTTATTAGTGATTTTGCCGGAGGTTCGGCAACGATTGGAGAAGGTCCAGAAACACCCAGTTCTTGGTGGCCAGATTCACTATCCGGCAATTCGTCGTCTGGCAACCTTTTTCCATCCATTACACGCTTGAGGTGAGCAACGTTGCGCTGGTACACCTTGTTCGTTTTCTTGTCGCTGATCGTGACTCTAGCTCCTTCCTTGCTTACAACAGTATACTCATCAGTGCCAAATGTTGTGGTCAGTTTATTTCCGGGTAGTAAATTCTTCATTAGCACTGTGTCCCCCGCCTGTATTTCAGAACATTTAGCATGACGTCTTTGGTTCTCCTTCTCTTTTCCTATTTGCTTTGAAATTTGATCTCTATCCGTTACTTCGTTGGTCGGTGCAGCTGATTCGATATCGTGTAGTGATGGGATCTTTGAACTTATTGTTCTACCAAAGCACAATTCCGTTGGGGTCTTTCCAGTTACGGAATGAGGTGATGTATAATACATCATCATGTAATCCATTAAATCAGTCTTCCAGCTTCGCCCTAGTGCGTGACTAATCTGAAGCCGTTTCAACAACGAACGGTTCTGGCGTTCTACAAGACCGTTCTCTTGTGGCCAGTATGGTGTAGAATGGTTCAGTGAAATTCCATGCTCTTTACAGTAATTTTCGAATTTTGCGCTAACAAACTGACGGGCATTGTCCAAAGTGATCGTAATTGGAAAACCAAGTCGAGTGAAGATCTTATGCAATCGTGATATGGTTTCATCAGCCGTTATTTGCCGCATTATTTCCACTTCCTTATATCGACTATAATAATCGACTATAACCATCAGGTTTTCACCCGTAGGAAGTGGTCCCATGAAATCTAGAGCGACGTCAACCCATGGTCGTGAAGGTATTTTTCTGCGTTGCATCGGCTCTGGTTTGTTTGGCATACCAACAAGTCTGCATCCTTCACATGAGGCTACAAACTTTTCGGCTTCACGGTCCATAGCAGGCCACCAAACGCGATCTCTTAGACGACGCTTCATCACCGTCTCCCCTGGATGACCTTCGTGTGCTAGGGTAAGCATTCTGTTTCGAAGAGATTTCGGAATTACCAATTTCGTACCTCGAACCAATAGATCACCGACAAAACCCAGTTCGTCTCGAAAAACTTCATACGGTTTAGCTTCTGGTCTTCCCCACTGTCCAGTGTGTGCACATTCGTGTACTATGGCAAGTTCAGCATCTTCTCTGGACGCCGTTTCCAATTCACATGTGTCAATAGCTGCTGACTCCATAATAGCAAGAACTAGAAACTGACTATCATCATCAAAATCATCATCCTTTCCATTTTCAGAAAGCCGTGAAAAGGAATCTGCTATGTTGTGGCAACCTTTACGATACTTGACATCGAATGTGAAGCCTTGCAACCGCAAAACCCATCTTTCGATTCTTGCGCATGGTCGTGATGTGGGCGCAAAGATGGTTTCAAGCGGCTTGTGGTCCGTCTCCAATTCAAATTTTCTGCCGAGTAAGTATGTTGAAAATCGTTCGACCGCCCAGACGAGTGCCAGTGCCTCCTTCTCCGTCTGGCAGTATCTGCGCTCTGTCGGACTTAGACTCTTGCTCGCATAGCAGATTATACGGCGATCATTATCATGATGCATGCTTCCAAACTGGACCAACACCGCTCCAAGACCAACCGGTGATGCGTCGGCTATTACTCGTGTTCGTAGCGAGTTGTCGAAATATTGGAGCGTTGTTGCTTTTGATACCATGTCCTTAAGTTTCCGAAATACCTTGGCATGCTCAGACGTCCATTGGAATAGTGTTCCTTTATGTGTAAGCAACCATAGAGGAGCGCATACGGTTGCCAAGTCAGGAAGGAATTTGCCAACGTACGTCACCAAGCCTAAAAAGCTCCTTAGCTCTTCAGCAGATCTCGGTGGTCGGAATGAATCGATTGCTGTCGTCTTTTCTTCTGCTGGTCGGATTCCCTTGGCCGAGATATGGTGACCTAGAATAGTCGAATGAGTCGAATTTTAACTTGTAATTATATCGTACCCATTATATAACTAACCGAGGAAGACAACCTCTCTCGTTTTGAATTCGCATTTTTTATGGTTCAACAGCACACCTTTTGAATTCAGAGCTTCCATCACCTGTTCGAGTGCTCGATCATGATCTTCTTCATCTTCCCCGAACACCAGGATGTCGTCAATGTAAACAACTATATTTTTACATTTCGACAGGATTTGTTCCAGCACTTTCTGGAACATCTCAGGTGCGCATGACACTCCAAACATGAGGCGCTTGTACCTGAATACTCCAGCGTGGCTGATAAATGTGGTGATATGCCGACAAGATTCATGAAGCTCCACCTGATGGAACGCTTCTTTTATGTCCAAACGTGTAAACAATCGTGCCTTCTTCAATCGTGGCAGAAAATCTTCAAACGTTGGCATGAGATGTCCTTCTCTTTTGATCGCTAGATTTGCCCTTCGCATATCGACACACAGGCGTAAGTCCCCGTTGTCCTTGACGATTGCAACCAGTGGCGAGACCCACTGGCTGTACTCTTCGACAGGCTCAATGATATCGGCATTCAGAAGCGAGTCCAACTTATCTTTAATTTTGTCCAAAAGAGCAAGTGGTGGCCGCCGTGCGTGTTGAGTCACTGGAGTGACTTTTTCGTCAATTGGAATTTTGAGCTTGATACCCTTCATCTTTGGGAACGGATGCTTTTGCTCTGCGCGCAGTGTGTATACCTCTGGTGGGTTGGTGCTGGGCAATCCCAATGTCAGTACACCTAGGTCCTTAGCGGTGGTCCGTCCCAACAAAGGTTGAGTGCCACCTTCAATAACGTAAAAGGTAGCGTCACAAGAAATACGTTTCTCGTGGTCCTGAACTTCGATTTTAGCTTCGAAAACTTCTTTAACAATCAGTGGCTTTGAAGACCGTCCGTACGCTCGGAAACTTTGATCTGAATGTGCTCGTCGATTCGTGACTTCGATTGCTTGGCTTTTCATTTTGTCCCAAGACACATCGTCGATCACGTTTTTCTGACATCCAGAGTCAATAAGAACTTGAAGAAGGACTCCACCAATCGTCACCCACAAAAATTCATCACCTTCTCCAATACTGAATATGAAATTTGAGTCGTTACCTTGCTCCTCGTTTTTAATCGATCGAACCTGCTGATATCGTGGCCGTTTGTTGCTGTGTTCCGGGTATTTCTCGGCATCGTCGGTTCTTCGCTTCGTGGAGTGACGTGTCTGGCCTTGCCTTTGCTGCTGGGAACGACAGCACCTCGCAAAATGCCCGAGCTTGCCGCACTTATCGCATGCCTTGTTACGAGCGGGGCAATTCGTATCAGATCCGTAGTGACCAGTTCGTCCACAGCGAATGCACTCTACCTTTTTCATGGGATTTTGAATCCTGTTTATTTCGCTTGGTCCAGCACGTTGTGTATCACCCGAAGTTGACATTTGTGTAGCCTGGTATCGAATGGATTCGTGAGAGTTAACCATCTTCGAGACGTCATCTAGCGTCAATTTCTCTCGCTGGAGGAGCTTTTCTCTTAGGTCAGGAGGAGACATCAGAATAACTTTATCCACTACGCAAATTTCTTGAGCCTCCTGTTTGTTGGAACCAAAATTGCACTTATTGGCCAACTCCATTGCTCGCAACAAAAACTTGTCCAGTGGTTCCTTTTCTTGCGTCTTGAGGGACCAGAACTGGAATCTCTTGTATGCTTCGTGTTGCTTTGGAGAGAAGTATTCATCAAGCTTTCCTATGGCAACTTTAAACGGATCGACTCCCATACGCTCTTCTACGTCAGCTCCAGGAATACTGCTAAAAACTTCCTGAACGTCTGGCCCAGCACGGGCGAGAAAAATGTGCTTGAGACGGGTTTTATTTGTAACTCCATTCGCCAACGCCAGGTACTCGAAATGTCGTTTATAACGTAACCATTCATCTCTTACTTCACCCGGAGGAAGTAACTTGAACTTAAAGTTCGGAATATCGAATTTATCCATTCTAGTATTTCTTCAACTTATCTCGTTGCTCAACTTGGGTCGTAGTGCTGTCAAATTTTCCGGTGCAGTTACCGGATCGGTATGTTGAATAGCTGTAACACATAATCGAGTATAAGTTAACTTTCTATTTAAACTTATTTCTAATGTAGTTAAAGTTTTTATTAAATCAGTTCTAAACCAACTCCATTAATTTAACCTTGGCTATAGGAAGTTTCTATAATGAAACAAATCAAGCCAATCTGAACCATGGCAATGATCAAAACTATTTATTTATTTAGCATTATTGTTTTCGTCAATGTGCCTCACACTTGAAAACAAACGTGTAAAACGCACCGCTTGCTGAGCAACGAATATTTCACTTTTTTTTCAATTTTTCCAATTTTTTTTTTCTGTGGTCCACATCAACACTGCGCATTTGCGCCAGGCTTTTCCGTGCGTTGCGCATTTGCGCCAAACTATCCATGTGTTGCGCATTTGCGCTAGACTTTTGCGTACATTGCGCATTTGCGCGGACATTTTGCTTCTGCTGCGCATTTGCGCCAGTGGTTTTCTTCTTCTTCTTTATGCTGCACATTTGTGCCAGCCGTTTCCTATACTTTTCGACTTGTGCATTTGCACCATTCTTTTTCTCTGTGCTACACATTTGTGTCAGCCATTTTGACGGTCCACTTTCTATAAAAAAACATACTTCTGTTCCAGGAATGTGATAGCTAGAGCTACGCACCTTCTGCTCTACCGTCCCACATTCCGAAGCTAACCTCAAACTTTTGTTGATGCATTTTCAATTTGATGCTGCTGTACAAAAAAACTCTTACCGGCTGCTTAAGATGTAATAAAAATGCGGTGTTCCAATGATCCTGTCCTCCGTCGCCAATTTGTGGTGCCCTCAGGGATATTTTAGGATGCTCGTGATCGGAATAATCCGGGGATTCATCAACACAACTGTACACTGTTTTTACTGTCTCTTTATTGCCCTTTTCTCTACTCTCGCACTTACCATAGTCAATGTCATGTCGGTTGTCCTGTTTCTCCTCTTCGGTAAGGTAGTAGTGTTTCAGTCGGCCGTTGTCGTGGCACCACGGCACCACAAGCTTCAACTTTACACGTTGTGAATAGTCTCACAATATCAAAGGAGCTTGTAAAATCACGCGTTATATTGAGAGCGGAAAAATATCAATTAGCTAATGATTATGCCATCACTGAATTGAACCAATGTCGGCTCTACCGATGGTCCATGATTACATTGAGCTTCCCGGAAAAGGCCATTACTGGCCAAGTTCTGCAACATCATGTTGCTTGATGTGTCGCACGACGGGTTCTAATTCTTGTTGAGAATTGACCACTTCACCGAGGGCATCGGAACATTTCCGGGATGGCCAATGTGACCGTGGACTGTCAATAAGGCCGTTACCAACCGAGTTTTGAAAAACCATGAAGTTTGATATGTCGAACGACGGGTTTTGGTTTTTGTCGAGAATTGAACACTTCCCCGGTGGAACTGGAACATTTCCAGGGGCACTGCAACATGTCCGGTCAAGTATTGTAAAATCATGAACTTCATTGTTGTATTGGATCTCCGCTCCATAGCCGAATGCGCGCACCATGCCCTCGATACCACTCATAAGGTTTTGGGCAATGGTGAGGTCGACTTCTTTTGATACTTGTATCCACTGTTTCTTCAAAGCCAGCTGGTTCTCCAACACCTTACATGTTTAACGAAGTCTGGCCTTCACGATGGCCGAAAACTTCTCAATCAGGTGAAGCTCCGGTGAGTTCGGTGGGTTGACGTCTTTTGGTACAAAAACAACATTGTTGTCTCTGTACCAGTCTCACATCAGCCGCGCGTAGTGGCAGGAAGCCAAATCAGGCCAAAACAGCGTCTTGCCTCCGTGAGACCGCATGAAGGGTAGGAGGCGCTTCTAGAGGCACTCGTCCCGGGAGATTTGCCCGTTGATGGTACCCGTCGTGATGTACGCACCCACACATGGCCTGCCAAGAACTGTTTGGTGAATTTATCCTCCTTCTTCTTCCTTACCTCCTCAGTAACGGCCAACTGTGATGTGGCAACGTAAAACTTCTGCCCCGGCAACTGCTTTGTGTCCGCTTCGAAGCAGGTCTCGTCTTCCATCATGACGTACCTCGGATTCGTCAGCCACTTTCAGTACAGCTTTCTGGCGTGGGTCTTGGGCACCGTGTTTTGTTTGTCGTTCTGGTGCCTTCCGAACCTTGTAGACGTGAATGCCGGTACATCTGGACAAACCAGATCGGAATATCTGCCTTCTTTGTCGCATCCCGGATCGAAAGATTCGCCCGACGCTTGAACAGACTCAATACCTTCCTGGCCTTCACCGGATCAGCTGTCCTCGGTTTTCTGCCGCACCCAACTGGGTCTCCTTGAATGACTTCACCACCAGGGAAATCGTCGAATGATGGATTCCCAGGTGATTCCCGATCCATCGGTGGGACGCAGTCGGATTTTCCACGACGGCGCACAAGATTTTTGACGGATCTGCTCTTGCTCCGATGCCATCTCGATAACCACTTGACAGATTGTGATAAAATTCTGCCAGCGTAAACATTACACTCTTAGCTAGTTTCAGTAAAAATTTCATCAATTTTTACCCACACATTGGTTAACTAATGAAAAAATAAAATAAGAAGAAGATGAAGAATACGAAATAGAGTGAATGTTTTTAAATTTTTCTTCTCGAACGGTTGTTTCATCATCTGATGAGAACAAAAACTGTATTCATAGAGCAGAATTTGAGTTAATACCTCGATGACGTGCAGCACTGGAAGAACTCACCATCTGAAGAACCTGGAGAATAACAGTTATGCTTTTATGTTCAAATTTATTTGTGATTTCATTGCAATCCATGTAGAAGTCTTCTAATTTTTTCTCTCAGTATTTTGAAATACCTATGTTTTTATTTATATTAAATTCAACAAGGAATCAATTATAAATAAAAAATCATTAAATAAGGCTTCATGACAGCTTCGGCAAAAATTTTGGGATGTGTTCATATCACAATTACAATTATTGTGATATGACCACAATCCAAACATTTTACCGAAGCCGTCATTAATCCATGAGAATTTTTTTAAGTCTCATAGCTGAGCGAAATTGAAAATAAATTAAACATATTATGGATATTTCAAAAATATGAGCGAAGAAATAAAAAAAATGTCTACAGGTGTTGGAATCACAAATAAATGTGAAGGTAATAACATAAGTGATATTCATCAGGATCTTCTTATCTACTGATATATCTTCTTCGTCTCCATTTTTTAAATTTACATTTACATTCCTGGAATTTTCAATGTAGTTCCATTAGATAAAATCCAATACATTTTCATTGTTCAACCTAGTTAGGAGTTCAGATCGACTGTCAGTCAAGGCTGTGAATAGTGCCTAAATGGATAATTAACGAAATTGAAATAACAAAATGAATACTTTCCACAGCCTTGCTCGTAACAATGCTTCAGAACTAATTACATTTTCAGCTAGTGATAGACCTGGATGGGATTCTAGATTCCATGTTGGCTAATAGTCGTTTCGTTTCAAATTCTTCTAGAATAACCAATCCAAACAATAGTGTTCTAGTGTTATAGTCTAGCTTTTCTCGTTTACTTTCTTTTTTCCTCTATCGCGTGATTCCCTGTGGTATTTATAAAAAAAAACTCGAACACACACACACGACCAAACAAATGCAGATTCATCACATTATTCCCGCAGGAGGGACCCGAAGTAGATCTGCGAACGCTGAGGGCCATCCGTGTGTTACGGCCCTTGAAATTAGTATCTGGAATTCCTAGTGAGTAGCGACGCTAGATTAATCCCAATCATAGATATTCCTTCGGTAGCTGTGTTTTGTAGAGCGTGATAGATCACCTGTGTTTCGGTTTTCGTTTTCGATGTCGTAGACGTAGTAAATGTGTAGCTGTTTTCTTGTACCAAACCGAGTGCTAATACGATTTTTTTCCTATCCGATACTCGCAGGTTTACAAGTAGTTTTAAAATCTATCATCAAAGCCATGGCGCCGTTGCTGCAGATAGGATTGTTAGTCTTGTTTGCAATTGTTATCTTCGCAATCATAGGCTTAGAGTTTTACTCGGGTGCTCTGCATAGAAGTTGTTATAGCTTAGAGGATATCTGTAAGTATCACCTTGTCAACCTTGTGCTACGAAACTGTATACTGAAGTGTGCCGAATTTCTCCAGCTCAAATAGTTAAGGAGGGCGAATTTCCAACGCCCTGTAATGCGGACAATGACACGATAGCACCGACCGGTGCGTACGTGTGCAACAGCAGCGACAGCATGTGCGTCGAACAGTGGGAGGGTCCCAACTTTGGGATTACCAGCTTCGACAACATTGGCTTCGCCATGTTGACCGTGTTCCAGTGTATCACCATGGAAGGTTGGACGGCAATCCTTTACTGGGTAGGATCCTTGGGTTGCTTTATGGTTGGGATTGTTAAACCTAATTTTCGTTTAATTTCCAACAGACCAACGACGCCCTGGGGTCAACCTTCAACTGGATCTACTTCGTGCCACTGATTGTGTTGGGATCATTTTTCATGCTTAATCTAGTTCTTGGTGTCCTCAGCGGGTAGGTATTGCATGTAGTCGGATAATTCCGCGTTTTCAGTTCGAACAATTTTTCTTTAACGAATTTATGTTTGATTTAATATTAATTTTGGTAATCAGAGAATTTTCTAACGAGAGAGGTCGCGTCGAACGTCGAGCACAATTCCACAAATGCCGCACACGGCAAATGTTCGTGGAAGCCATGACGGCCTATCTCGACTGGATTACGCAAGCAGGTTTTGTAGTAGAATCGGTGCCTGGTTTCATATTTGTTTGAACATGTTTCATTAGTAGGCTATCAACCAACTTGAATCTTCCAATGGTTGCCGCTCATTACCCTCAAATGACACGCATGAAGAAGATCAAAGCGGTTATCAAAGCTCAGCATCAATTATCTCACAAATCTAAACGTCTATCAATACCAATCCCACACATTTATCTCATTCCTCAACGTAATGAATTACTGCAGCCATCGGAAGATTTGATTACCATGGTTCTTCCACGTAAAATGCTCTTACCACTTTGCACAAAAATCGCTTCTCTTATCTTTCCCTTCCACTTGTAACAACGCCCCTACCTCCCACCGCTGCCATCACCGCCACCGCCATCATCAGTGAGTTCGCCAAAGAGCGAGAAAAGGTAGAGAATAGGCAGGAATTCCTAAAGCTTCGTAGACAGCAGCAGCTAGAGAAGGAGCTCAACGGCTACGTCGAGTGGATCTGCAAAGCTGGTACAGTATCGCTTGAGTAATTTGTTCACGTGCCATCCTCATTTCCATCACCCCATTGCAAAACCCAGTCAGTAAGGAAGCAAAATTTTGAACGCAACCCTTTCCCTGCTCAGTAGAAGCGAGCTCAGCTTTCATCTTGAACAATTGGCGACATTTTCCATTACCCCCCTCCTGGTTTGCTGTCTGCTCCGGTCCACTTGAGAAAAGCTCAGTGGCCTGGGTGCATTGTTGTTCAATTACGACACGCCTAATTGGTTCACTAATTGCTACTCCGTTGCATTTTTCATTCTGTCTTTTTCCCGCCCTCTCACGGACTACCGCCGCACGTTTTGTGATGGATGGATGGACCAATTGGAACACTCTCAAAACCTTGGACGTCGTGCACAACGGTACCGGCGACGACGCCAACAACAGAGGAGGTCATCCTGGCGGAGGAGAGGACCACCGAAGAAGAAAAGATGCACATCATGGAAGGTAAGTGTGCTAACGGTTTTGGGTGTGGTTGTTGGTGCGCTGAATTCGGAAAATGGTTGAATTGAAGCGACTAAAAAATTTACGGTATTTCCCTCATAAGACATGGATTTTCGCAAAGCTTCTAAATTTTCAAAACTTTCAAACCCTGTTACTACTTACTATCATTACTAATGCGCCTTACTTACCGTATCAGAAGCACATTCAAAGAACTGCCAAAATAAATCGACCAGGGGAAATGGATGTAATTTCGGCCTGGTATGTCCCTAATTTGGGCCCATCCATAAATTCAGCAATCGACTAAATTTTCAATAGTGACCAGAAGTATTCATTAGTACCGTCCCAATGACGCGTTCATCTAGATAAAAATGATAAAAAGCAGATTTTTAGCGATAGGCCCAATCTTAGATCCATAGGCCAAGAGTAGAGCCATTTCACCTATCATACCAAATCCGAAAGATGTATGGGCCCAACATGTTCAGGAGACCTTCAAATCAAATTGATAGGGTCTCTCTCTAGACTAAGCCCTGAAAGATTCCTGAATAAGTAAGTACAGATGGTCTTTTGGGTTAATCTAAAGAAACGATTCTTAATATATGGGTTGTGGGCAGTGGCGTGCGCAAAGGGGGGGAGGGGGGGGGAGACCATGACGGTTTTGGAATCGGTGAACCGGTTCCGGAGATATGGCCGGAATAAGATCCGGTGAATATGGACCTTCACGCCGGATTTAACGGAAAACGTATCAAAACCATCATATACCATTCGACTCAGCTCGACGAGATCGGAACATGGCTGTGTGTGTGTGTGTACGTGTGTATGTGTGTATGTGTGTATGTGTGTATGTGTGTATGTGTATGTAACGAAATGAATGCGCTCACGTTTCTCAGCAACCGCTCAACCGATTTGGACAAACTCGGCGCCAAATGATAGGTCTTGGGGTCCCATTGAACGCTATTGAACGGTTTTGGAATCGGTGAACCGGTTCCGGAGATATGGCAGGAATAAGATCCGGTGAATATGGGCCTTCACGCTGGATTTAACGGAAAACGTATTAAAACCATCATGCGACACATCAAATTACTACAGAATTCAAAAATAAGGTCAATGCAAGTCGTGTTAAGTGTTCCAGACCACATTGGACACACTTGGACATGTTCCGGGTACCCCGGGGAAGTTGCTTGAATATGAATTGAATTAAAACCCATTAAATCACATTAAAATACGATGATAAGGTGATTGGTAGCCTCACCAAATAGACTACACCCGGATATATTCCGGGTACCCCCAGGCAGTGGCGTAGCGTCACTGGATGACACGGGGGTGGGGGGCTTGGTCACTGATAATGACAATAAAATAAATAAACTTGAATAAGTAAGAAGGGTCTGATCACACCATAGGTGGATAAATTCGGGTTTTTTTAACTCTTTATTTGTTCCAAATTCAAAATAAATTACATTTCATTTTAACCTAGGTGCTCCAGTTACTACAGTAACTTACCAGCTTTAATTGTTATGATATATGTCTAAGTGTTTTTACATTGTTCCTGCCTTGGCAATTCAGTACTTTAAACAGGTTTTTTTTAAACCTGCATGTCAGTAAAAAAATTGAAATCTTAAAACTAAAAACTAAAACTAAATTTTATCTAGGTATAAAGGGAAATAATTGTTGCAATTGAGGATTGCAACGATTTTTGCCTGAAATTATTAATTATTTTGTTGGACATTTGTTCTAAAGTCTCAACAATCGAAATTCTATGTACCTCAGTAGTACTGTACCAGGGAGGCAACTTCAAAATCATCTTCAGAACTTTGTTCTGAATCCTTTGAAGTGCTTTTTTCCTGGTAGTGCAACAACAAGACCATATTGGCACAGCGTAAAGCATGGCCGGTCCAAAAACTTGTTTAAATATTAGAAGTTTATTCGTCAGGCAAAGTTTGGATTTCCTGTTTATACGAGGATACAAACATTTTGTATATTTGTTACATTTTACTTGAATGCCCTCAATGTGATCTTTAAAAGTTAATATTTGGTCAAGTATTAATCCAAGATATTTCACTTGGTTTGACCAGGAAATTGGAACTCCGTTCATAGTGACTATGTGACTACTCCTAGGTTTCAAAAAGGAAGCTCTAGGCTTATGTGGAAATATTATAAGTTGAGTTTTGGAAGCGTTGGGAGAAATCTTCCATTTTTGTAAATAAGAAGAGAAAATATCTAAACTTTTCTGCAGTCTGCTGCAAATAACACGAATACTTCTTCCTTTAGCGGAAATGCCTGTGTCATCAGCGAACAAAGATTTGTGGCAACCATGAGGCAAATCAGGGAGATCCCAAGTGAAAATGTTATACAATATAGGCCCAAGAATGCTACCCGTAGGAACTCCAGCTCTAACAGGTAGTCACTTAGATTTGGAATTTTGATAATTTACCTGCAGAGTTCTGTCAGTTAAATAATTTTGAACTAATTTCATAATATAAAGTGGAAAATTAAACTTTTTCAATTTAGCCATCAAACCTTCATGCCAAACACTGTCGAATGCTTTTCTATGTCTAGAAGAGCAACTTCAGATTTGTTTGAACGAATTAAATTGGTAACTCTTCACGGATAGAAATCTCCTTATACCTTTTGGCAAATTTCCATTGCTGATTATTCATAAATTGTATAAGTCAACTAATAAGCAGACGCCTTGCAAAAAGTTAATAAAGATCATGTGTCAAATGAAATGTATAAGCGGTCACACATACCTTTTATGCATTCTAATAGGACCTATGTGGTTTGTCTTATGGAATGTATAAGGCTGATGCTTTGGCAAGAATGTATAAGTGAAACACATGAATTAAATAATTGATTTTCGTTTCGTGTTAAGAGTTGATGAGTAGTTGAATGCCCATGGCGAAATCCAAACTGCTCATCTGCAAAAATTGAGTTCGTATTGATGTGAAGCATCATTCTATTCAAAATTATTTTTTCAAAAAGTTTACTTATTGAAGAAAGCAAACTTATTGGACGGTAGCTAGAAGCTTCAGCTGGATTTTTATCCGGCTTCAAAATTCGAACAACTTTTGCATTTTTTTATTTATCAGGAAAGTATGCCAAATGGAAACATCGGTTAAATAATTTTACCAAGAAAGACAAGTTACTCTCTGGGAGTTTTTTGATGAGGGTATAGAAAATTCCTTCATCACCTGGAGCTTTCATATTTTGAAACTTTTTAGTTATAGACCTTACTTCGTCCAAATCTGTCCCCCAGGAATCATCAAAAATATTTTCCCGAGAGAAAATATACAGATAATCCCGAGAAACCTGATTCTCAATAGGACCAGTAAGACCCAAACTTAAATTATGGGAACTCTCGAATTGCTTAGCAAATTTCTGAGCTTTTTCCAAATTTGTGATCAAAATTTTACCACCTTCCTTAAGTGCTGGAATTGGCTTTTAGGGTTTTTTAAATTTTTTTTGTGATTTTTCAAAAGGGTTTGGAACTTGGGTCTAATTTAGAAACATTATTTTCAAAAGTTTTGTTCCTCAGGGAAGATAATCGTTTTTTAATTTGTTTTTGTAAATCCCGCCAGATAACTTTCATGGCAGGATCGCGTGTTCTTTGATATTGTCTCCTACGGATATTTTTAAGACGGCTCAAGAGCTGAAGATCGTCGTCTATTATAATTGAATCGAATTTAACCTCTCATTTTGTACAGAGGCAGCTCTTGCTTCAACTATAGAAGTAGTCAGAGATTCAAGAGCATGATTAATTTCATCTTTGGTTTGCAAAGGAATGTTTGGATCGAAGTTATATTCAATAAATGATCGATATTGCTCCCAACCAGCTCTATGGTAATTGAAAGTAGAGCTGTTGGGATTACAAATTATTTCTTGGGATATTTCAATAGTTACTGGAAGGTGATCAGAACAGAAGTCCGCATGGGTAAACAATTGGCTACAAAGTAGACATGAATCAGTTAAGACCAAATCAATAGTTGAGGGATTTCTTGCTGAAGAAAAGCATGTTGGGCTGTTTGGATATTGCATAGTGTAATAACCTGCAGAACAATCATCAAACAGAATATTACCATTGGAATTGTTTTGAGCATTATTCCATGAGCGGTGTTTTGCATTAAAATCACCAATAATAAAGAATTTAGACCTATGACGGGTAAGTTTCTGGAGGTCACCCCTGAGATAATTATTTTGCTGGCCTACGCATTGGAATGGCAAATAGGCAGCTATAAACGTAAGTTGTCCAAAATGAAGAAAGGATTTTATGTTTGATTCGTCTATGAACAATGATGGCAACACCACCACAAGGTCCATCAAGACGATCATTTCTATAAATCAAATAATTTGAGTCCTTTTTAACCTTATGGTCAGGTTTAAGGAACAATTCAGTTATAACGGCAATATGCACGTTATGAACTCTCAAAAAGTTAAATAGCTCGTCTTCATTATCTTTAAGAGATCGAGCATTCCAATTTAAAATATGTAATGCTCATTCATTTGATTTTTTAATTTTTTTTTTCATCAAATTGGGATTGTTGGTTCATAACACGGGGCGCTAGGGATCTTTATTTGAATTTTTTTCATACTTGGTTGATACTGATGCAATTGGAAATTTTTTGTAAAACATGACGAAATTGTTATTGTTGGATTTCATGTCACTGAAGCAACAGAGAGCGCTAGGGGTCTTTAATTTTTTTTTTGTTACTTTGATGATATGCATGCTTCTGAAGGGCGTTTGAAAAATGACGGAATTTGAGGTGTGGTTTCAAATATCTCTTTGGCAATAGGGGGCGCCAGGGCTCTTTCATTGAATTTGATAATTTGTTTTAACTTTGGTGATATTAATGCAACTGAAAAGCGTTTGAAATGTTTTATGAAATTGAAAATGTTGGTTTTAATGTCCCTGAAGTAGCAGAAGGTACAAGGGGTCTTCAATTGAATTTAATTTAGTTTGTTAATTTTCGTTTCCTCAAATTGGAATTGTTGGTTTGTAACGGGGTGCTATGAGCGTTTTTTTTTTAATCTTTCCCATAACTTGAAGGTAGTTATGCAACGCTTCTAATATTTGATGAAATTTTGAATTCTGGTTTAAATGTCACTGAAGCAACATGGACGATAAGGGAATTTGATTATATTTTTTTATATTTGTTTCCTGGAATTGGAATTGTTGTTTTGTAACAGGGGGCACTACCAGAACAGGAACGGAATTCGCTTGAAATTTTGCCTAAAATCCCTTCGGAATTTAACTCAAAATTTGATTTTCTCAGAGTTCTTCTCGAAATAATCTTGAAACTATCTGCAGGAGGCACTAGAAATTATCCGCAGAATTTTCTTTGAATTCTTCCCAGAAAAATTTTGGAACTGTCCTAGGAATTCAATATCCTTGAGGTTCTTTTCGAAATATTTTAGAACATTTTTTTTTTCTCAGAACACCTTGGAATTGAAATTCCCCTGAAGTTTCAGAAGAATTTCCTCTATATTCTCAAGAAATTTTTCCCAAAATGAGCTTGACATTATCTTCGGAATTTCCTTGAAATTTTCCCCTGCATCCCTTTGGAATTTCATTCAAAATTTGATTCTCTCGGCATTCTTTTTGAAATTATCTCAGAACTATCGACAGGATTCACTAGAAATTATTCGCAGAATTTTCATGAAATCATCCCCAGAAATCTTTTCTTTTAGAACTGTCCTCAGAATTCAATACCCTTGAGATTCTTCTCGGAAGTCAAGTTTAAGTTGTCCGTCCATTCACCAAAACGTTGTGCAATTGTTGCATGAGGAATTTTCAATTCAGCTTGACCCTCCATGCAGCAGATTGTTGCAAATCTTACACCAGAAATTTTCAATACAAACTTGTCCCCATAACATTTCAACTGACCAGAACGATGCAATTTTTCAACCGTTAATGTTCAATAAAAATTGCTTCTCCAATCTTCTGATTAGTGCAGATTTCCTTTTTTTCTTTGATGATATGCATGCTTCTGAAGGACGTTTGAAAAATGATGGAATTTGATGTGTGTTTTCAAATATCTCTAGAGCAATAGGGGGCGCCAGGACTCTTTAATTGAATTTGATAATTTGTTTTAACTTTGGTGATATTAATGCAACTGAAAAGCGTTTGAAATGTTTTATGAAATTGTAAATGTTGGTTTTAATGTCCCTGAAGTAGCAGAGGGTGCAAGGGGTCTTCAATAGAATTTGATTTAGTTTGTTAATTTTTGTTTCCTCAAATTGGAATTGTTGGTTTGTAACGGGGTGTTATGGGAGTTTATTTAAAATCTTTCCCAGAACATGATGGTATTCATGCAACGCTTCTAATATTTGATGAAATTGGAAATTCTGGTTTTAATGTCACTGAAGCAACATGGACGATAAGGGAATTTGATTTAATTTTTTAATTTTGGTTTCCTGGAATTCGAATTGTTGTTTTGTAACAGGGGGCACTACCTGAACAGGAACGAATAACTCGATATCTTAAATTGGTATGGATGAGCCTGACATAAGAGGTAAAATTCCAAAAAATATAATACCTACAAAATGTTCCCACAATACCATTCCAATATCAAATTATGCAAATGCAATATCAAAACAATACCACACAGGTATTCTTTTGGTTTCCAAATATCAATTTTTATTATTTACAATGTGTTTTGCATGTAATTTTTTGGTTTTATTCTTTGGTGTTTTACCTCTTTTGTCATGCTGATCAACACCAAATTTGGCTTTTGAAAAATGAGAATATTGGATGTGTTGTTTCAAATATCTCTGATGCAACAGGGGGCCGCTAGGGGTTTTTTTTTTTATTGAATTTGATCTTAGCCAAAAGATTGTTGTAATATCGAAATAAGGCAACTTTGAAAATTCCGAATAATAGTTCTAGATATTGATTTATTATGTATCCAAAATTTTAGTAATCATTTTTCAATCAATACAACCGCCCGGCTAGTACGCGATTTTGCTTGTCTAGAAGACTATTTTGGATTGCCTTTTCGCCATTCCTTGTGAGCATAGATGTGGAAAGTTTTATTATGTTTTTTCCTTGATTTGTTTTCCGTCGATCTTGTTTTCCATGCTGAGCACCAAGGCGCACCACTAATTAATTTTCTGATTTTGAATTTGTGTCATAATTTCTATAATTTCAATGTGAGCTGAAAAGCTGTTCAAAAGAATCGACTCCCTTTAGTGAGCTGGATGGGTTTAATTCACTCAGTCAGATGAGGTGTTTTTCCCACCTCTAGTTCAAAGTGTTCCACACGTTGGTTTTTAGTGTTTGAAACTTTGAAATGTTGATAATCTTTCTCTATCTATTTAAGTGTATGGCACATTTAATCACACTAAATACTGTTCAGTACTGAATTGCTTGTTCTACAATGTGAACATCGAAAACATAAAGAAACATGAGTTGCG
This sequence comes from Ochlerotatus camptorhynchus, assembly GCF_037179485.1. Classification (NCBI taxonomy): domain Eukaryota; kingdom Metazoa; phylum Arthropoda; class Insecta; order Diptera; family Culicidae; genus Ochlerotatus; species Ochlerotatus camptorhynchus. The sequence goes on from NW_027041142.1 coordinate 287,269, forward strand.
ACTTCATCCTTATCAACCAGCACTAGCGTGCACAGGAATCTTGTTAAGGAGGGGCAATTTTTTTTTTGTAGGGTGCATTGTGTTTGTCCAGCAACTCGGTCGCTTTCTTCCAATTTCTGAACCCTCTAGGAATCGGGCAGCTTGGATCGCCTGAAAAGATCAACATTATAATGTTTTTGTGTATAATTGGCTTTGAAAATCCAGAATATCTTCTTCATCTTCATTCCTTTATTTAACGTCGGTCTCTGTTCCGCAATCTATTTCCAAGCACCGTCGGGCATCGATTGCCATCCATTGACGGCAATCGAATGTGCAGGAAAGCAACCGCCACACCTGCGTAGGATATCGCACCCATTCAACACACATGGGCTGGGACCAACGGCTTTACTTCCCTTCCGAAGGAAGACGTGACCAGAGATTTTTATGCCTCAGAAAAATCCCACTGACCTCAGCTGGGATTGAACCCAGACCCATTGGGATGTGAAAAAGCAGTCACGCTTACCACTACACCACCGGCGCCGGCTAAAAAATCCAGAATATCATTTAAAATAGTTTTTAAAGTTTCTTAGATTTCTTGGAAGTTAATGTTACAGTTCGATTAATGTTTTGATAGAAAAATGTTGCAATTATATTTTGCGTCATGCTCTTCTTTACAGGTTAAAAATATAAACCAAAGAAAATATATTCTTCAAAGTACTGGTATCATCTTTTATTCAGTTACCTTTCTGAAATTTTGAGCAGTGCGTTTTTGTATATTTTGAAGGCATCGTTACAATTTATTTTTGACAAGGTCAAGGTCAAGGTTTTATAAGCCCTTATATGCTGTTGCAGTTACACTTTACTATAACCGTTGCGAGAACGTTAAAAGTACGTTGCGTTACGCTAAATTTCCAGCGAAAATTGGAGTTTTAATTTTTTCAAATTTTGACCTAAATGCCAAGGCTAATAGGATCATTAAAAAGGTTTAAAAAATATGTAACGATTGGAACGAAAGCGCACAAAACTATTTTGACAAGCGAGTACAGGATTGTTAACGGAATGACGACCTGTGCGAAGGATTGAGCATGTCAACCCTGTCCCTAAGTATCGCCAGTTGGGGTGACAGAAAATAATGCCGAAAATTCAACATGTTTTAGAAACAAACGCGAATTTATTGCAACGCACATAAACAGCTGTAGATTTTCAACCTCGGTAACAAATGACTTTAAATTTTCAGAGAAGATTCTTACACGAATTTTTAGTGAGACAACAATCGACCAGGGTTCAATGGCAAACTTATACCTTCTTTTCAAATAGGGAATCCAAAAGCTGTCTTTAAACTTTGTACAGTTGCGAAAAAGTCCATCCTCAGAATTCAGGTTTTTTTTTAAATTTTTAGAACTCTATGAACTCTATTAAAATTCTTCTCAGAAGTCCTCTGGAATTATTTTTAGAACTCTTCTTGACTTTTACTCAGCCCATCTTGGAACTGAAATTCCCTTAGAGTTTCAGAAGAATTTTCTCAGTATTATCCAGAATTTATTCCCGGAATGAGCTAGAAATTATCGGTACTCCTTTGCCATTTTATTCAAAATCCTTTTCGAATTCCACTCAAAATTTAATTTTCTCGGTATTCTTTTCGGAATTCTATTGGAACTATCTACAGAATTCACTAGAAATAACCCGCTAAATTATCTTGGAATACTTCCCAGAAATCCTTTGGAACTGTCCTCCGAATTCAATATCCTTGAGGTTCTTCTCGGATTTTGAAGAACTCTCCCAATAGCTCTTTTGCAATTCTTCTCAGAAGTTGACTGCTATTATATTTAAAACTCCTCATATTTTTTTCTCAGAACACCTTATAACTGAAATTCCTTCAGAAATGCTTTCTCGTTTCCTCGAAATTCGCTTGAAATTTTGCTTAAAATCCCTTCGGAATTTCACTCAAAATTTGATATTCTTAGAGTTCTTCTCTAAATTATCTTCAAACTATCTGCAGGATGCATTAGAAATTATCAGCAGAATTTTCTTTGAATTCTTCCCAGAAAAAAAAAATTGGGACTGTCCTAGGAATTCAATATCCTTGAGGTTCTTTTCGGACTATTTTAGAACTTTTTTTTTTCTCAGACCACCTTGGAACTGAAATTCTCCTGAAGTTTCAGAAAAACTTACTCTGTATTCTCAAGAAATTTTTCCCAAAATGAACTTGAAATAATCCTCGGAATTTCCTTTAAACTTTCCCCTGCATCCCTTTGGAATTTCATTCAAAATTTGATTATCTCTGTATTCTTTTTGAAATTATCTTAGAACTATCGGCAGGGATTCACTAGAAATTATTCGCAGAATTTTCATGAAATCATCCCCAGAAATCTTTTCTTTTAGAACTGTCCTCAGAATTCAATACCCTTGAGATTCTTCTCGGAAGTCAAGTTTAAGTTGTCCGTCCATTCACCAAAACGTTGTAGTTTTTCTACCAGAAATATTCAATAAAGCTTGTCCCTTCATTCATCAGAACTGTGCAATTTTTACATCAGGAATTTTCAATTCAGCTGGCCCCTCCATGGCAGATTGTTGCAAATCTTACACCAGAAATTTTCAATACTAACTTGCCCCCATAAAATTTCAACTAACCAGAATGATGCAATATTTCCACCGTTAATGTTCAATAAAAATTGCTTCTCCAATCTTCTGATTAGTGTATATTTCCTTTTTTCATTTTCCACCAGACATTTTCAATATAGCTTGCTTCTCCTATCATCAGAATGTTGCAGTATTTCCACCAAATAAAGCTTGCCCCTATTTTCATATTTTGAGAATGTTCAGTAAATCCGCTCCCCTCCAATCATCAGAATGGTGCAAATTTTACACCAGGAATTATTATTAAAGTTTGTATCGCTATTCAGCAGAAGGATGCAAATTTAAGACCAAAATTTTTCCGAAAAGCTTGCCCATCCGTTCACCAGAACGGTGCAGATTTTCCACCAGAATTTTCAATAAAGCTACATTTTTAATAAAGCTTGTGCCTTCATTTACCAGTGCAAGTTTTCCACCATAAATCTTCTGTTCATTTCATTTATCACGGCGATGCAAATTTTGCACCAGTAATTTTCAATAAAACATGCTCCTCCATTCACCAGAACGGTGCACCAAAAATTGTCAGTGAAGTTTGTTTTACCATGCACCTTTGTGGTGCAATTTTCAGGCTTTGCCTCTTCAAATTTTCCACCATAAATTTCCAATGAAGCTTGCATTCATCAGAACGATGCAAATTTTGCATCAGTAAAATGAATAAACCGTGCTTCTACATTCACCACAGTGTTGCGAACTTTCCACCAGAAATTTTTAGTTAAGTTTGCACCTTAAAATTTTTAGCGTGAATCAATTTTTCCACCAGAGTTATTCATTTTGATTAGTCCCTCCATGCACCACCTTGATGATATATTTACACCAGAAATATTCAATAAAAAGCTTTTTCTTCGATTTACCACCACGAAGGTGAATTTTATCAATCTTAAATTTACCCTCTTCTTTTAGCCCTCCATGAACCACCTTGAAAAAAAAAAGAATTACACTAAAATGTTTTGTATGCACCATTGCATTAACCAAAAAAATTCATTGAAGTTTGTCCCTTCATGCACTTTTGTGAAACAATTTTCAGGCACCATCTCAAAGGAATTGACGCAGTAAAAGGTTTTCAGTGCCCTCATATTATGAAATGAAGTTATTTTACCTCCAATCAAGTTATCAAGGAATCAAGTTATTTTATATCATAATTTTGTAAATGTGGGAATAAATTTATATTATTAATAAATTTTATTTATGAAAAGGAGGAGCAATTGCCCCCACCTTGTGCAGGCCAGTGTTCAACATGCCTCATCTATAAGAACAACCGTGGCCCAGTGAGATTGAACGAAAACAACGGCAGTAGCACACCCCAACAGTCCAAGATCAATTCCCAAATAAGACCCATTAACCGAAGGGTATGTGTAAGCTCTGCCCTCTGGCAGCTTTGTTTATATATTTGTCGATTCAATTTTGGAGTCGGTAAAGTAGAAGTCGATAAAGTAAAATATTGCAGAGCATTGAACTATGATGTGCAAAGCTATTGATATCACCATGTTAGGCACATAGACTCCAAGTGTGTCACAATTCGAACCAATAGTGTTGAGGCATGGTTCACAGCATAAGATTCACACATGAAATGGATGTGTTTCACAATAAGTGTTCAATTAAGTAAGAGACACATGATGATGACGTATGGAATTTTTTGAGTGTAGAACCAGTTAGAGCGATATTAGTGAAATACAAAATTAACCCATAATAATTTACTAAAATCTTTATTCAAACTTCAAACCCTCTGCGTGACCTCTAAACCTCCATCAGCCTTTACCATCACCAGGTACATATTTTAGATATTAAGCACTCTGGAGGGTGGCTGCCATGTTTGCAAACAGTTTTTGTTTCCATGTAACGAAGCGGCCTGGCGCACACATTCGTCATAAATAAAACACTCAGCTCATACAAAAGCGTTAACGATACGTAAGCCGTTAGAACGAGCATGTAACTTATTCCGTTTATAGATGCGTGTCACCTAACAGCTCGGTGTAAAGCATTCCGTGAGGCACGAAAGGATCCTCATCAGAATTTTCAATGAGTTTTTATTTATTCCCACCTGACCTTATATCATGGCAAAACCATTCCGGTCACCTCGTCTCGATGTTTCCAACCATGATGGTAAACTGTAGAATAAACATGTGTGGGTATAAGAAACACCTAATTCAAATGCAAATCATGTTTCGACTAAGGATAATCCCTCAGGATGACCCTTCGAATGAAATGAAAAGCATAGCCAAATTCTGACACTTAAGCTTTTCTTTATTCCACATTTTGACATTTATATCCGGCCAGCACCAACACAGCCGTAGTAGAAAGAACACTTTCACAAATACCACCTCCCAAACTACCCACACAAAGAATATTCGGGAAAAACTTCCCAGGAACATGCGCAAAGTTGAAATGAACTTTACATACCCCACCCACCCCTTGTCTTTCATCATCCGATGAACATAATTTCCCCTCTTTTCCGCGTGTCACACCAACACAAAACAACTTTCAACTTATCCAAACTGAAGCCAACAGAACCAACTGATTAGGCCCTTATCAGCACGTTTTGTTTTGCTCGTCTACGATAGTATTGGTGCCAACAATTTCCACGTATTCACTCAGCCTCAGCCTTACCAGCCGCCAGCAGCCAACCAAAAGGATACAAACAAAAACAAACTGACATCGCTTTTTCTGTTGTTTTCCCTTCCAGCTCGACGGCGTGCGGCAGCCAAGCGGAAAAAGCTTCGAAATTTAGGGAAATCCAAATCGACCGACACAGAGGAGGACGATCCCGACGATGACTGCGGAGAGGACGGTAAGTTGATTTTGCTGACTTTTTATGTTTAGTTTTCCACCGAGTGACCGCGGAAATGCGGTTGCTGTATCATACACACTATTAAACGCCCACTCCAACAGAGAAAGTCAATGCTCCTCGAAAAGCGGGGGTGGTTGGTTTTTGTTTATTATTTGGGTCTAGTTTTTTGTTTGTTGAACATGAAAAACCCACAATTCTTGACATGTTTGTTTTTCGTTCAACACACTTCGGAACATGATGTTTGTTAATCAGTTATTGTCACCAAGAGAAAGAAAGGTAAATGAATCACAGGACCAAGAGTAATCTTGGCGGACTATTTTTTTTTCAGTAGATTCAGTAGGTGCCAGTAGAAGAATATCTGAATGCTTGTATGACAAAAAAAAACTTAGTAGAAGATCTCAGCTTGACAGATTTCGCAATATGTATACAATACGGTCGTTTGCAAATCTCGCGCAACACGAGAAAAGGGCCTATCATTGTTGATCGATTCTCTTCATCGATTTTCTCTTTCGCGAATAAACCCGACTGCAAATGAATTTCCCATTCACTGTGTTGTTTCTGTCGAACTGTGCTGCGAGCTTAGCGAGAAATTCGTTTATGTTGCCGTGGTAAACCAAAGAGAAAGTCTATGAAGAGAATCGATCAACGAGGATAGACCCTTTTCAAACGTTACGCGAGAAATACGGTACAATGTTTCATTGGATGAAAGGAAAATTGAGTGCAAATTGAAAAGGGCATGTCGTAGGTATTGAGCTAATTGCTTTCAATTGTCACATCTCAATATCAAGGGTTAGAGTATATATGTCTATGTTAGTATTGCACCAAATTATTATTAATTATGTATTTAAAGGGAAAGGCCAAGTAACATTGCAAGTTTTATTGTGGTTTTAAAGCATTCTAAATGTCTTAATCATGGTCTTCAGAACCCTCATAAAACCCTAATTGTTACTTGGGAGGGGACCTCATTATTTTAAGAAATTCAAATTTAGTTTTGTCAAGTACAATCGAAATTCTGTTGATCAAAATGTGTTCACTGTCTTCCGGTAGGCAAGTAAAATGCAATGAAAACATGTTCATGAACGTAATTTTGGTTTTGAATGAAAAAACTGCCCTTGATTTTTTGAAAATTAATGACGTTTCCTTTCACCTTAATTGAAATAATTTTCGACGTATATTGCAAAACGCCCAATGTAAGTTGACAGATTCTACACCCAACCGAGAAATGTAAGAATCCATTGCAGATTTACATGAAAAGTATGGAGAATTTTTAATGTTTCGCGAAATTAATTGATTCTGGATTCTGCTCGCCGCAAGGTTTTTAAAATAGTTTTGTGATTTTTAAGATAGCTTATTTTTCGAACAAAGTTTGTTCGCCCACATGCATTGAGTCTAGAAAACCATCTCATGAAGGCTTTTACATTTGTTGTATGAAACATTTGTAGAGGATGTTATAAAGCCAACTTTACATAGGATCGCGTACTGTTCGGATTATAATCTCTGCGACCAACACATTGCAATTTTGTGATGCATCCGTGTCCTTTACTTAGTGCATCTCGTAGAACCTTATTACTATGAAAAAGTCATGAGGTATTCGTTTTCGATACGATCAAATCATAAACACTTGATCTTCTTACAAGAAGCCTCATTCAATTGTGATGTTCCGCAATATTAGAAGCATTCTAGGACCTTTCCAAAGACTCTCTTCAATCAAAATGGGTCCTACATGAATCCTTATTCAATTGTTATGTTCCGCATCACTTGAATAATTCTGAGATTCTGTTCAAATATGCACCATGAAAAACTAGCGATGATACTGATATTTGACCATGCATCGGAACCCTGGCCCGAACCTCATCTTGTTTCCAATCCCAAAACCGAGTTCCATAACCGTCAACAAGAAAAGCTTCGGTACAGAGTTCGATGTGACGTACCACGAAAAGGTAATCTACTCACGTTACATAGCAGCCCATAATCGCATATCAGTTCCATCATTGTATGATTTCCAATTCAATAAAAGTTATAAGTAAATAGTAATTCAGGGCGGACTCGATTATCCGGAGTCTTGAAAAAAATTTCACTCCGGAAAATCGAGCCCTTCGGATAATTGAGCCATAAAAAAATTAATTTTTTTTTTGGTCTTATGTGGTCTCATTTACTGTTTTTAGTGGTCCCATTGAACGCTAAAGGGTGATACGGTCAAAATTTGGTCAAGGGAAAACGCGTGTAAATCGGTGAAATCGTTTATTTAAAAAATCAAATTAAATTTCTTTTTCAAGTTCAATTAGTATAAAATTCAGGAAAAATATTCAGTTAGGCTTCCGCTTTTCCAAATCCGAATTGCCGGGCCTTACGCTTGACCCCTGCCATCAGATTTTGTACAGCCACCTTGTCCACCTTCTTCGCCGTAGAAAGCCAGTTTGCCTTGAACTGCTGCTCGCCCTTAGCAGTTTTTTTGGTCTTCTTTAGGTTCCGCTTGACAATAGCCCAGTATTTCTCAATTGGGCGGAGCTCTGGCGTGTTGGGAGGGTTCTTGTCCTTGGGAACCACCTGCACGTTGTTGGCGGCGTACCACTCCATGGCCTTTTTACCGTAATGGCAAGATGCCAAATCCGGCCAAAACAGTACGGAACAACCGTGTTTCTTCAGGAAAGGCAGCAGACGTTTATTCAAACACTCTTTCACGTAAATTTCTTGGTTCACAGTCCCGGAAGCTATGAAAATGCTGCTTTTCAAGCCACAGGTACAGATGGCTTGCCAAACCAGATATTTCTTTGCGAACTTTGACAGTTTCATTTGCTTGAAAACATCTGCTACCTTTCCCCTTCCTTTTGCCGTATAAAACTCCTGTCCCGGAAGCTGCTTGTAGTCGGCTTTGACGTAGGTTTCGTCGTCCATTACCACGCAGTCAAACTTCGTCAGCATCGTCGTGTACAGCCTCCGGGATCGCGCTTTGGCCGTCGTATTTTGTTTATCATCGCGATTTGGAGTCACTACCTTCTTGTAAGTCGATAGTCCGGCTCGTTTTTTGGCTCGATGCACGGTTGTAGACGATACACCCAGCTTATTTGCGGCATCTCGGAGAGAGAGGTTAGGGTTTCGCTTGAAACTACCGGCAACTCTCTTTGTCGTCTCAGCGGCTTCCGGTTTTCGATTTCCCCCCGATCCAGACTTCGTGGCTGTCGACAAACGTTCCACAAACACTTTAATTACATTTGTAACGGTTGATTTGGCAACTTTTAGCGATTTTGCCAACTTTGGGTGCGAGTAGCTCGGATTTTCGCGATGCGCGAGCAAAATTTTGATACGCTGCTCTTCTTGCTTGGACGGCATTTTGACAACTGAAGAGTGAATTCCAAAATCAAAATAGGAGCAACATTCTACACACACACACCTTCAAAATGAGGGATGTTCAGGTTTTTTAAATGCAAAATTGAAAGAAATACGTCAAGTTGATATTGACCAAATTTTGACCGTATCACCCTTTATTGAAGGGTTATGGAATGGGACCACTGGTTTTGTAGATATGGCCGGAACAAGTTCCGGCGTTTATGGGCCATGAGGCTAAATTTGACTTGAAAGGTACAAAACCCATTAAGCGACACATCAAATTAAATCAAAATTTGATATCAAGATCAATGGTGGCAAAAATTAAGTACCTTGGACCATATTGGCCACTTCCGGGCAAGTTCCGGGTGCCTCCGGAAAAGTGGCCAGAACCAGACTTGAATAATAACCTATCATGCGACACATCAAATTATATCAAAATTCGATAACCAGATCAATGGTGGAAAAAATTAAGTACATACCTTGGACCATATTGGCCACTTCCGGACAAGTTCCAAGTGCCCCGGGAAAGTGACCAGAATCGGACTTGGATAATAACCTATCATGAGGCACATTAAAATACATCAAAATTCGATAAGAAGATCAATGGAATTGAACCCATGGACCATCCGCTTGAGAAGCGAACGTGTAGCCAACCACGCCATGGGACCCCTCAACTTGAGAAAAATCGTAGTTTCGCGACTCTCACGAGTGTGTAGAGACAAAGTTGAGCTTGGCTAAAAATCACGGCTTCCGTGAAGGCACCATATTTGACGCGGCTCCTAACTTGATCAATTTCGACCATTTTCCATTGCTATTTTTGAAATGGTAACATTGAAAATATTAGTTCCGGTGCTCTAGCGTTGATAGTGTAACAATTCAACTGATGGTTGCTGATAAAGCAGCTGCAGGCGAAAATGAAGACGAGAATGCGGAATTCGATGGCATGTCTGATGCTGACATAGTCAATGCTGTTCTTAACTGATTCACATTTTTATGAAGGAGAAAGCGTGACGAAGAGTGGTTCTGGATGAAACTGCATACATTTCTACAGCAGATGACAACCAAGATGAGGAGTACGAACCAGTTCCAGATCAATCAGCGCTGAACAGTATTGACACTATCATCACATGGGCTGAGGAAAACCAATTGCTGTTGGAACGGCAGTTTTTACTTCGTGAAATCAGGGGAAATATTCTTGATAAAATAGTCAATAAGGATTGATTATTAAATTTGCAATACTACTGTTTTTACTGAAATGATGAATAAATGAATTGAACTACAAAATAAGATACGAAAATTGATATAAATTTTCAGGTATGAAGCCACCAAAAAACCAATTCTCACGAAACCCCCCTTTAACCCTCCGTTACTCGCGCCAACTTTTATAACACGAGTACTCGCGCGTTGAACTTTGTACAACAGTTTGAGTTTTCCATTGCCATTTTGCAGCCGAGCTACCAATCGATATGAAACCAACGGATATTCATTAAAAAACTTGTTTTTAACTAAACAAGCTAAAATTTCATCACAGTTAACCCACAAAAATGCGGATAATAGAGAAAATGTTAATGGAAACCGCGTAAACGGTGTCCGAACTACGTGGGATTTGACTTAATTGGAAAATCTCGACATGGAAAATCTCGAGATCCTGACCAGATAGAAAATTACTATCTCCGGCAAAGTTGTTCTAGAGATCATAATCTTTTTGCTGGTGGAGAGTAGTTCAGAATTTTCTCACTACGTAGCGCTAGAATACATGTGAAATTATCCCATGTGATGTATCTCGAGATCATGACCAGATAGAAAATTATTGTCGACAAAGTTGTTCAGAAGGTCAAGGCCTTTTTGTTGGTGGACAGTAGTTCAGCGTTTTCTCACTTTGCGGCACTAGTATACATGTAAAATTCTCGCATATATATAATATTTCTAGATCCTTACCATATAAAAAGCTACTGTCTTCGGCAAAGTTTTTCAGGAAGTCCAGATCTTTTCGTTGGTGGAGTAGTTCAGAAAATTCTCACTACGTGGCGCTAGTATATACATGCAATTTTCGCATATACAATAGCTCGAGATCCTGAGCAAAGAGAAGTTACTGTCTTCGGCAAACTTGTTCAGGGTGTCAAGTAGTTTTGGCTGGTGGACAGTGGTTCAGAATTTTCTCACTACACGGCGCTAGTATAAACGTGAAATTTTCATATAAAATATCTCGAGATTCTGACCAGATAGAAAGTTACTGTCTTAGGCAAAGCTGTTCAGGAGATCATAGCTTTTTTGCTGATTAACAGTAGTTCAAAATCTTCTCACTAGGTAGTGCTCGTATACATGTTAAGTGCTCGCATGTCATACATCACTAGATCCTGAGGAGATAAAGAATAAATGTCTTTGGCAAAGTTTTTCAGGAAGTCAAGATCTTTTCGTTGGTGGACAGTAGTTCAGAATTTTCGCCCCTACTCGGTGCTAGTATACACATGCAATTCTCGCATATACAATAGCTCGAGATCCAGAAGAGCAGATAGAAAGTTACTGTTTTCGGCAAACTTGTTCAGGGGGTCAAGACTTTTTGGCTGGTGGACAGTAGCCTAGAAATTTTTCACCACATGGCGCTAGTAAACGTGTACAATTCTCGCGTATGCTAAGCTCGAGATACTGAACAGGTAGAAAATTACTGTCTTCGAATAAGTTGTTCATGAGGTCAATGCCTATTGCTTGGTGAACAATAGTTCAGAATTTTTACACTACGTGGCACTGGTATACACGTGAAATTCTCGCATGTAAAATATCTCGAAATTCTGATTAGATAGATTTCTCTAGTGGACAGTAGTTCAAAATTTTCTCACTACGTAGCGCTAGAATACACGTGAAATTCTCGCATGTGGTTTGTTTCAAGATCCTGACCAGATAAAAAGTTACTGCCTTCGACAAAGTTGTTCAGGAGGTCAAAGCATTTTTGGCTGGTAAACAGTAGTTAAGAATTTTCTCACCACGTGACATAGATGTACACTTCTCGCATATGCTGTATCTCGAGATCCTAATCAGATAGAAAGTTACTGTCTACAACAAAGTTATTCAGGAGGTCAGTCTTTTGGTTGGTGAACAATAGTTGTATGTATACTAGCATCATGAAGTGAGAAAATTCTGAACTACTGTCCACCAGCCAAAAGACCTTGACCTTCTGGATAACTTTCTATCTGATCAGGATCTCGAGACATAGCATATGCGAGAAGTGTACATGTATACTAACGCCACGTGGTGAGAAAATTATTAACTACTGTTTACCAGCCAAAAAGTCTTGACCCCCTAAACAACTTTGCCGAAGACAGCAACTTTCTAGCTGATCAAGATCTCGAGCTATTGAATATGAGAGAAAGGCACGTATACACTAGCACCGCATAGTGAGAAAATTCTAAACTATTGTCACCCAACCAAAAGATCTTGACTTCCTGAAAAACTTTGCCGAATTCATTTACTTTCTATCTGGTCAGGATCTAAAGATATTTTATATGCAAGATTTTCACATCTATAGTAGCGCCGCAAAGTGAGAAAACTATGAACTACTGTCCACCTGCGAAAAGCCTTGACACCCTGAACAAGTATGCTGAAGACAGTACCTTTCAATCTGGTTGGGAACTCGAGATATTTTATATGAGAATTTCACGTGTATACTAGCGTCACGTAGTGAGCAAATTCTGAACTATTGAGCACCAAGCAATAGGCTTTGACCTCCTGAAAAACTTTGTGAAAGACAGTAACTTTTTATCTGGTCAGAATCTCGAGATATAACACATGCGAGAATTTCACATGTATACTAGCGCTAGGTAGTGAAAAAAATCTGAACTACTGTCCGCCAGCGACAAGGCTATGATCTCCTGAACAACTTTGTCAGAGACAGTAACTTTCTATCTTGTCGGAATCTTGATATATTCTATGTTGTAATCAATTAAGTCAAATCCCACGTAGTATGGTCACAGTTTTCGTGGTTTCCATTTACATTTTCCCTATTATCCTCCTTTTTTAGGTGTTTACTGTAATCAAAGTTTAGCTTGTTTCGATCAAAACAAGTTTTTTTGAGAAATACTCGTTGGTTTCAGATCGATTGGTAACTCAGCAACAAAATGGCAATGGAAAACTCATGTGTGTTGTACAAAGTGCAACAGCGCGAGTAACGGAGGGTTAAAGGCCCTTTGGTACATTTTTTTTACGGATCTTCAAAATTTTTGTTCGGTTTCCATTCCCCCTTCCCCCTGAAACGTGACGTAAATAGTGAACGGACCATCATGGGATTCAGTTTTTGTATGTTGTTGTGGCACATGATATGTTTGATTCCTTTCAGGTCAAAGTGAATCCAAAGCCCTTTAACGCCGGATTTTGTAACAAAAGCACACAAACACTTAAATATAGTAATTTCCCGTTCTTGTCAGACTGATTCGAACGATGTATGTTACTCGTCCTCGGATCAAAAGTTGGTTTTCCAAGCGTTTTATGAAAAATAATTTGCAAGATAGGTAAAAAAAAATGACTCCGGATGATCGAGCCATTTGCTCCGGGTAATCGAGCCTCCGGATAATCAAGTCCGGCCTGTATTGATATATTTTTCTCGAAGATTTTCTCATTGCATCCCCACACTTCAATTGAATTTAACTGAAATCAACCTACTAAGGTGCTTTATTTGGAAAAAAAATAGATGAATTTCTGATAGGATGTCTTCTAGTTAGATTCATAACTCCAAAATGTAAACCTGTGCAAACCTGGAAAATAACACCCTCTAGATACAAACGGGGTGGATAGAGCAATTAATTGAATAGTATGGTGGTTTCGAGTACACCCCACACGACAGAAGTTTTGTCAATATTTCCATAAAAAAATTTCAACTTTATTACAATACAGACCCGAGAAAAGTCTGAGAACAATTTAAAAACTAAATTTGATGTTGTGATGCCGCTGATAATGATTCGTCAGGCTACTGCCGTTTTGATCATTTCTAACATCAAAATTGAGATCAAAAAAATCTTCCTGTGACATTACATTGAAATCTAATTATGCTATGGTTGAGTGTAATCTGAAAACTAAAATTGATGTTCATATTTCCTGTTGATAACAAAACGATTTGATTCACGAATTCATTTTGACGTTTTGCTAAGGCGATGAAAACAAATCCGCAACAACATGTTTTAAAGAGCAAATGTACAGCAAAATGAAATCAAAATTTGGTATCAAACGACTTAAACTTGCTATCATTTTGATGCTGTACTTTGCTCGGGGGGCTGCTTCTCACTAAAAATGTAGTAACAGATGGAATATTCCGTGTCAAATCACAACCTGACGAAAATTGTCAAGGAACAGGTCCCATCTTCCGCTGTAGTCAAAGTGAAGGATATGCTAAGGAGAAGTATAGAAACATAAAATCCATTTTTTTTTTTATTTTGTGTCAATATTTGCTTCAATATATTCGTCATAAATATTTGTATCTTTTGAATATTGACAATATTTTTGTTCGTGTGGTGGCACTTCACACTCACCCTAAGCAGTCAATAATTTTACGCTCTGAACCCCACGGCAAAGTAAAGACCTTTCCAATTATAATGATGATGATGGTCCCACCGCTTACCCCTACAAAGGATTGAGCTAAACGATTTACCTTAAAGATAATTGAGTTGGACATCTTAACCATATTAGCAAACAAAAACGAACTGGTAAGGGGAGGTCCATTAATTATGTTACGCAAATTTGGCCCATTTTCAACCCCCCCATCCCCCCCCCCCTTTGTCTCATTTTTTATATGAACCTTAATTGTTTTTTGTAAGGCTAGTCACAGTTTCCAAACCTTCCCCCCTAAAAGTGTGACATAATTAATGGACGATCCCTAACAGATACAGATATAAATTCCCTCTAGAGTTTACAGTTGCTTCACAGTGATATGAATGTGAAAAAGCTTAGGCGTTCACCTCAAATAATGATATGCATTCGCAGCGATTAAGAGTTCATGAATAATCAAAAAAGCATTCTGATACACTAGTAACCCAGAAATCTGATGTAGGGTGTCTACTACCTGGAAAAACCTGGAAAACCGGGAATTTACAGAGAACTTTTTAATTTTTTCTGGAAAAACCTGGAATATTCAGTGAAATTCAAGCCCTTTCATCTGAAGTCCCCGGTCATTGTTGCACCTCGAAACACACACTTGGATGCCCAGACTTTATGAAATCCCAGGGAATAACGAAGCGGACCATCTAGCAGGGGACGGCCCATCCGGCCGCAGATATACGGACAGTATTCGACTAAAGATCGTCAGGAGATGGATAATGAACACCATACGGAAAGCATGGGAGGTGGAATGGTCCCGTACCAGATCGTTCTTCATCAGCAAAGTCAAAGAAAGCACCGAAAAATGGAAAGAAGCTGCGTGACCAAAGAATATTTTCAAGTCTCCGGACGGGACACTCTCTGATCTCACGGGACTTCAGTGGCACACCATTTCGGAATACTTGCGACGTCCGCAGAATCCCACCGACGGAGGAACATGTGATGTTTATATGCCCGAAAAGCTTCATCGTGGCCTCTACGGACCACTAGCTAGCATACGGGACGTCCTAGGGGATGAGTTGTAGTCTGTCTTGTTAGAAACTTATTCGGATCTCGCTATGGTAGAAAATTACGTGTTTTAGAATTTTTCTGAACTGTTTCAAGTTTTTTTAAATTACGCACTCTGCACTGTTGTAGCCGAACGGAATTGATTTCCCGTCAAGATGAAACTTTGTAATGTCTATATAAAAAAAAACGTTGTTGAGGGACACCTTCTGGTGTCACTAGACACTAGCCTACACAGTAAGAAAGCCAAAAGGACACAGCAAAAAAATCTTTTTAATGTGACATCAAAGTGGATGCACTTCAATCGTGTCGATAATATGGTGTTGTATTACTTGCCAAAAAGGACATAATTATCATTGATATAGTGCATGAACTGAAATTACGCTGCTTTTACTGCGTTTGTTGCTTTTTGTGGCCATAAAAATTACATGAGATTTTCGATATAATTAGAGTGCATCCTCTTAGATGTAATATTTAAATTTATTGTTTGCTGTGTAAGTAAAGCGGGCAAAGTAGTTTTCATTTTCTTGTGGGCAAATCGTACTGAATTTTCCACTATCATTCTACCCAAAATAAAGTTATTTATACCCAAGAGTAGGTAATCATGATTATACTCAACGTTCGGTTCAGACACTTTACTTGGATTTGATCCACCATTTTTAACAACATTAGAAGGAGTAAGGGAGGCAAACTAGTCAAAAGCAAGTAAAAATGAATTGACCGCTGTTTCCGAGGGCGAGCTAGCGATTTTGACAAATTTACGTTTGAAGACATTATTTACAAAATAAGTTACGGCGTTTTGACTATGTGCTCGAAAATTCACCTCCCTTGACTGTGATGGACACCACCAGGCTTGAAAATACTAATAACAGGTAAAATACAATTTTTACAAATTATGCAACTATGGGATATTATACTAAGAATTGTCATCCATAAGATGCAAGAAGAGGCGGTAAAGTTTGTGAATTTACCCATCGCTGAGTTTCTGAACTTTTTGCGATTTATGAGTAAACTAAACTCAAATTTGGGTCGATCATATTGGCCGTGTGTTTATATCAGAATTATGATTTTAAACAACGCAAATTAAAGCATTTTACATTGAAATACCTGCCAATCTCAATTAGTAATTGTCTTATTTTACGATTTTTAACAGATCTGAACAACTAAAGCATAATTTTAATTTTCCATTTTTCTCAATAAAAATATTCTTGAACACCAGCAGTATCCTTGCAAAACTGGTACAGAACTTTTTTTTCAACTGTAGATCAAGAGCATCTCAAAGGAATCAATTTATCATGAAAAGTGAACAAGGGTTCCGCTCCTTTGATTTACGTCAAACACTTCTGCTCACAACACTAATTTTTACTGTCTCTTATTCACCACCAGAGGTTGAATCGATTGATTAGTTTCTATTAAAAAGGCGTATCAGTAATTAAGTCCAACCTCTCACCCCAGCAGGCCTGGGTTCAATCCCAGTCGGCACCGCCGGGATGTTCTGAGGCATAACATCTCTGATCACGCCTTCCTTCGGAAGGGAAGTAATGTTGGTACCCGGTGCATGAGTTAATGGGTCGATAGGTAGGGTCCAGGTGTGGGAGCTGCCTTCCTGGCGCGTCGGTGCATTGATGCTCAGCACGGAAAATAAGATCGACGAAAACAAACCAAAGCAAAAAAAAAATAAAAGTTTTTAAGCTCAGGCTAGACACAGTCAGAAGAGGAGAGTTCTTTCCCGTATGGCCGAGAGGATCTGTTTAGGCTGGAAATTTTCTCCGCTGCCCTGATCGGCAAAACAGTCCCATTAGTATTTTTGAGCGAAAATAAGTCATACATATTGACTCCATTCTCAACTACTATTACTTGGGACGATATGGGACAGTTTTGCTGAAAAGGGCTGAACACTCTATGGAAATCGGCATAGACTTCGAATTGGGAAGTTTTAACCAATAATAAGAAGATTAACCGGAACATTAACCGGAATTTTGTACTCTATGCCATAATCATAAATAAGTAAGACCTATTTTGCCACCAGTAGATAATTTGATTCGCTTTGCCGAGGTATGAACAATAATGTAGATAATAATTGCTTGTGCGTAGATATTCAACTCACTAAAATAATACTTCCTTCAGTTCTAAAAACGGCTTCAATATGAATGACAAAAACAATCCGCCTGCAGGAACTTGTAAAAGAACAATTGCGATTTCCCATTTTGCAAAGTAAAACGTAGTCAGCTAACAAAATCCCAAGCTTCAGACAAAACACCTTACACCTTATCTGCCAATTTTAGACACTGCTTTTATTTATTTCAACGGCTTCTCCCCATGATCCGGGATAATTCCCGGCCTAATTTCGGATCAGTTCTAACGCACACACACTTTCCCATCCATTCCCGCAGGCTACCTGAAGTCGAAGGTGAAAACCCAGGGCAAGTGCATAGAATTTTGGCGGGCGGAGAAGCGGTTCCGCTTCTGGATCCGTCACACGGTCAAAACGCAGTGGTTCTACTGGTTTGTCATCGTGCTGGTGTTCTTCAATACCGTGTGCGTAGCGGTCGAGCACTACGGCCAACCGAACTGGTTGACGCAGTTTCTTTGTAAGTTTTGACTGTCTAAATGGAGTCGTAAAGAGCTTGCCAATTTTGTTTTTCTATTTTCAGACTACGCCGAATATGTGTTCCTCGGTTTGTTCATGATGGAGATGTGGATCAAGATGTATGCCTTGGGGCCGCGGATCTACTTTGAGTCGTCGTTCAACCGGTTCGATTGTGTCGTCATCAGCGGATCCATCTTCGAAGTGGTGTGGTCCGAGGTGAAGGGCGGCTCGTTCGGTTTGTCCGTGCTGAGAGCTTTAAGGTTACTTAGGATATTTAAGGTATGTAGTATGTTTAATTTGGGCAGATGTTGAAGCTGGAAATCAACTGTGTTCGATCCCATTGCAGGTTACAAAATACTGGTCGTCATTGCGCAACTTAGTTATATCGTTACTCAACTCGATGAGATCCATCATCTCACTGTTGTTCCTGCTCTTCTTGTTCATACTGATCTTCGCCCTGCTGGGAATGCAACTGTTCGGAGGACAGTTCAACTTGCCGGACGGAACACCGCCAACCAACTTTAACACGTTTCCGATTGCACTGCTGACGGTGTTTCAGATCCTAACCGGTGAGGATTGGAACGAGGTCATGTACCAGGGCATCGAATCGCAAGGTGGTCACAAGAAGGGTATGATCTACTCGCTTTACTTTATCATCCTTGTGCTGTTTGGTAACTATACACTGCTAAATGTGTTCTTGGCTATCGCCGTCGACAATTTGGCCAATGCACAAGAACTGACCGCTGCCGAGGAGGAACAGATGGAGGAGAACAAGGAGAAACAGCAGATGGAGCTGGACAAGGAAATGGGAGCACTACATTTACAGACCGATGGATCACCGCCCCGGGTTGAAGTTTCTTCGCCTTCTCCAACCCGGGGGAACGGTAACAAGGCGAACAAGAAAGACAAAGATAAGGATGAAGACGATGACGACATTCCGGATGGGCCGAAGCCCATGCTGCCGTACTCGTCGATGTTCGTGCTCTCGCCGACGAATCCGTAAGTGTCGTGGATTTCGTCGACTTTTGTTCAATTCCTAACTGTACATTTGTAGGATTCGCTGTGGAGCGCATTGGGTCGTCAATCTACGCTATTTTGATTTCTTCATCATGGTCGTTATTTCACTGTCATCCATTGCACTGGCCGCGGAGGATCCCGTCGAAGAAAACTCTCCGCGTAACAAGATTCTCAATTTTTTCGATTACGCTTTCACGGGAGTCTTCACAATCGAGATGTTACTCAAGATTGTGGATCTCGGCGTGATTCTGCACCCGGGCAGCTATCTACGGGAGTTCTGGAACATTATGGATGCCGTGGTCGTCATCTGTGCAGCCGTCAGTTTCGGATTTGACATGACGTAACGCCATCCGTTTGATGATTCGTGTAGGAATGTGTTACTGAATATGTATTTTTATTTTTTAACAGTGGCAGCAGTGCAGGTCAAAATCTGTCAACGATCAAATCGCTCCGGGTGCTGCGAGTTCTACGGCCGCTGAAAACAATCAAGCGAGTTCCAAAGCTGAAGGCGGTCTTCGATTGCGTCGTCAACTCGCTGAAGAACGTCATCAACATCCTGATCGTGTACATTCTGTTCCAGTTCATCTTTGCCGTCATTGCGGTGCAGCTGTTCAACGGCAAGTTCTTCTACTGCACCGATGACAGTAAGCACACCAGCGGAGAGTGCAAGTGAGTATCGGAAGACTGTCTTTCTGAAGCAGAAGTCACACTTTTAACGCTCAATTGACTTCTTTGTAGGGGTTCCTTTTTTGTCTACGACGGTACCGATCAACTGCCAAAGCGAGAGGTGCGAGAGTGGAAAACGCAAAGCTTCCACTACGACAACGTGGCCACTGCCATGTTGACACTGTTTGCCGTACAAACTGGTGAAGGCTGGCCACAGTAAGTTCCGTTCAATATGCATTAAATCAAGCAACTGATGGTGCCTAATTTACCTTTTCAGAGTATTACAAAACTCAATGGCAGCTACCTACGAAGACAAGGGTCCAATCCAAAATTTTCGAATAGAAATGTCCATATTCTACATAGTATATTTCATAGTGTTTCCATTCTTCTTCGTTAACATATTCGTGGCCTTGATTATCATTACCTTTCAAGAGCAAGGTGAAGCCGAACTACAGGACGGAGAGATAGATAAGAATCAGGTTAGTCCGATTACCACTCGGTACACCCGACCGACTTACCAATCCGGTGATTCGTTGCTTTCAGAAATCGTGCATAGATTTTACGATAGGTGCTAGACCGTTAGAACGTTATATGCCAAACAAGCGGAATAGTTTTAAATACAAAGTGTGGCGCATTGTCGTCTCCACGCCGTTCGAATATTTTATAATGATGTTGATCGTGTTCAATACGTTACTACTGATGATGAAGGTACGTACTCCAAGGTCCAACTTTCCCCCCATCCAAAAACCAAATTTCAACCGTAACCCTCTCTAAATTAAATTCTTCCAAAACAAGGAATAATTCCCATGAAAAAAAAAACGTCAAAGTAGTTGATTTCAACCATCTTAAAGTTTAACA
This sequence comes from Ochlerotatus camptorhynchus, assembly GCF_037179485.1. Classification (NCBI taxonomy): domain Eukaryota; kingdom Metazoa; phylum Arthropoda; class Insecta; order Diptera; family Culicidae; genus Ochlerotatus; species Ochlerotatus camptorhynchus. The sequence continues at coordinate 307,710 of NW_027041142.1, forward strand.
TCAAAAAGCTAGGTCCAATTCCGGTTAGGTCTTCCCAAAGTACCCTACCCCGTGTGGTTCAAATGGCTATATACCGCCATCTAGGAATCAATTCGTTGACAAAAAAATGCTCCCAACTATCACCTTCTTTATCCGGTAAACGAACCATTCATTGGTTTTGCAGTATGTGTGTGTGTGTCTTCGATATGCACAAAGCCGATGAATGAACTTTCACTGTACATAAAGAAAATTCCACCCAGCAGATTGCTAACAACTTGATAGGGAAAAGAAGTAAAATCGAAAAACGAATCGTATCATTTTCGGTTTCCGTCTTTTCTAAGTGTACATATCTTTACGAATGCAAAGCTGAACATGATCGGTTTTTATGTTGGAATGAAGTTTTCTGTTATTTTTTTTCCTGTGATTATCGAAATTATTCTATGTGGAATGCAATTTTTCTGTTACAATTCATGAAATTTACTGTGAAATTCAAATCACAACGTGATCGTCTTATTCAATGAGTGAAAGGTATTGGTAACACTTTGATCACCAAATTCGAGAAATGTAACTTTTGGTTACCAGATTACCATTGTAAGAAGTAGTGAATTTCATGGATTTTTCTGAATGATCATGGTGCTAATTTTTATCAGTTCAAAATATGTTTTTTTTTTAACTTTTAAACTGAAATGTCGTAGCATGCGTCATAATGTTTTTTTTTTCTTGATATGTTCTGTATCTAAGAGCACGTTTCTAACCAAAGATGAAAAAGTATTTGTTTGTCAGAAAGGCTACACAAAATTAATTTGACAGGCTGAGTCAAATGGTTCTGTCTTAAATTAAGTGCATTATGGTTGTGTATGTGATGAAAATCACAAGTTTTGCTAAGATTCTGAGAAATAATGATCAATACCACTGTACTTTTATATCAACAGGTAGAAAACCTAAATCAGTTTGTGTCGAAACAATAGATCCAACTGAAATAGTACCATGACTTAAACCATTGCACCTCATTTGATTGTAAACCAGATTTTAAAAACAAAACTATGATCCATACAGGTTTAAAACATTCTACATGTCAAAATCATAGTTTATAGAACCCTCATAAAACAATAAAAAAAAAGTGTTACTTGGGAAGCTCCCAAAGATTTTCAGAATTTCACAAAATTTCAATGAAAAGCTTCTGAGATATAGCACATCTTGTAATGTTGAACATCTTTTTCATAAGTTCCTGTTTCTGTCCGTGATGTTGATATATTTTCACATATAAATTAATATGTATTACCAGACCGGTAAAACACATATCAATATTACTATAATACTGCAAGCGAGTAATGTTGAGAAAAGAAATTGTGCCAGTGAACAACTCCAGGGAATTCTTGATGAAATCCAAAAAACTTGAAAAATCTATCTTACATTCATTTTCTTGAAAAACCTACACACTAAGAAAAAACTTTTTTAACACGAGTTGAAATTGACGTTAGCCATGAGAAGTAAATAAACGTGTCACGTACAATTAGATGCTCCGAGACCGAAACATGCTCCCCCCGTTAAACTAAGATCCAAATAAGTTTAGTGGTCTTAAGTTGAAAACTATTCAAACGAATTGAGGGCAGCGGATCTCTCGTTAGAAGGGTTCATTGTAAAAATGTACCCATATATGTTATATTTAAATGTGAGAGATGGGTATACCACAAGTTCCTCGACATACTTCCTTCAGCAAATTTTTTTGGGAATACAAAGTTTCTGAACTATGGATAGAGTATTGAAAAATTTACACACTAGATTACGGTAATACTTAAATGGTCATGTACTTCTCCTAAACGAGCTGTCGCCTATCAACTTAGTGTTCTTGAAGCACTCCCACAAACATTAATTGAAAGCTTTCTTAGCCAATCAACGCATCAATTTATATATGGTGTAGCAAGCACAATGATACTCTATGGCCAGGGAAGTAGAGAAAATTCCTATCCCAAAAGATCAGGAATCGAACCCGCCGCCTATAACATTGTAATACCGTGCTATTACTGAATATTATAGGCCCCTAAGTTCATTTGTATTTGTATTTATTTGCATTTATATTTATATAATTAATTCATCTGACATCGTGGTCTCAATGAATTACAATTTGACTTAAAAACTATTACGCACTGCACAAAGTCACAGAAAACAGACATCCAATTTTCAAATTTATCGATAAATTATGTGTAAGAATTCAAATTAAAATACGTTAGAAACACTAGCGCCGCCATACGGAATGTTGCGACTCGAGTTATCACTTTTTGCGATTAATTCGTAAACTGAACTAAAATTTGGGTTGATCTTATTGACCGTGTATCCAAATGAACTGTCAAATCAGTTCAAAACAAACAAGACAAAACAATGGAAATCAATCGAGTTTCTGCGGAGCCATTATTTTCGAATAAAAAAACTAAGCTCTTTTACAGTTTTCTGTAGATCTATAACCGTTTTTTTGTTACAATTTAAACTGGACATAGGGTAAATTATGGCTTTGGCACCCATTGACTGCTTTCGGCAACCAGAATTTAAACGTTAATTTAACTGTATTTTCTTACCAAAACACTTCGCTGAATGTATTTAAACGATTCCTTAGTCGTTCAGCTTCAATCTGATAACACTCCGCAGTCGGTTTCGAAAAGCGTAAATAGAAATGTTGAAGTTAAACAAACAATAATTAACTTGGAGTCTTCGACTTGTCGCATCGATAGGATTGTTCGATCCATACAGTGTTTGTCTCGGTGGTTGGCGCAACAGCTGACTTGATCGCAGCTCACGTTGAGAGGCATAGATGTTGAGCTGACTCAGCAATGTAAGACTGTCTACGTCGGAGCGTAACACCTGGGCGCCAAAGATGGCTTGATTGAACTTGCGTCTAACCACTAGCGGTTCAATACTAAGCAGTGCAAAGCAATGTTCGTAAGGAGGCAGGATGAATCTGACCATGGTAAACTACGCGGGGCACTTCTCACAAATTTACGCTGCACTGATTCTAGTCGTGACATCCACAAAGCATCATGGGCCTTATTACGGGTGTCACTACACGGTGATAAGGAAGTGATACTCAGGCGACAGAAACAAGTTCAAGAATAGATCTAGTCATCAAACTTTCTAGCTATCTTGAATATAAACCCCAGTTGTCGATTGTCTCGATCCACTATTTTGAATGTGAGTTTGATAATCCAGTACTACACCCAAATCTTTAACATTATCAACTCGATTCAGTACAGTACTATTGATGGTATAGTTACATATGTAGGATAGGATAGGATTGTCATTTCCGCGGCATCTGATGAATAAATCTAGCTGTTATTGCAATTGATGACAGTCATCACTGCTCCTTCTAACTAAGTAGATTTTCAAATCATCTGTGTAAAACATCAAGCACCAGTTTTCAAGAACGGTGGACAAATCATTGATTAATAATGCGAACAACAGCGGCCCGCAGTTGCTCCCTTGTGGAACTCCGCATCGGGGAATGAATGGTGCTGATATGGTTGATCCAATTTTCACAAACAATTGACAATCAGTTAAATATGATCTCAGCCACCTACAAATCCTCGAAGATGCTCCTAACCGCTCCAGCTTGGCTAACAGGATGTTGTGATCAACTGTATCGAACGCAGTCTTTATGTTAGTGTAGATACTGTCAACTTGACCTCCTTGATCCATTTCGTTGATTCAAAACGACGTGTATTCACACAGATTAGTGATGACTGAACGTTCCGGAAAGAATACATGCTGAAATGTCGAAATGTAGGGGAAATGGATGTAATGTCGGCCTAAATGCCCCTAATTTGGGCCCATGCATAAAATCAGCAATCGACTAAATTTTCAATAGCGACCAAAAATATCCATTAGTGCCGTCCCAATAACGCGTTCAACTCGATAAAAATGATAAATGGATTTTTAGCCCAATCTTAGATCCGTAGGCCAACATAAGAGCCATTTCCCCTATGTTTTGCAGGCTGGAAACACTACGTCGTCAAAGATTATCTCCAGCATGTAACGAAGTTATTCCACGTTAGTTTGACGCATCCACTATACTGCCTTTTTTTAAGATTGATAGCATCCCAAGTATCATTCCTGGTTTTATGAGACTTCTGTAGACAATGATTTAGACTTGTAGAATGTTTTATACCCTCGATAAAACTAGCAATGTTGCTTGGGATGTATGGCGTTTTCAAAGCGACTGGAAACTGCTAACTTCGAAGAGATATCACACGGAGCGCCAATCGATTCGGGTGTACTTTCTCTGTTGATTGTTGAGTTTAAATCACTCTGGTCGGTTTTACAGGATCGGACGTCTGCAGCATCACTTCGAATGGAGCAGAAACCCAAAAACGAATAAGACACCGGATTGCTTCGATTGGACTCATAGTTGCCTGAGGTAGAAGCTTGGAAGACCGCGTCACCATACTCAACATCAGGGTTAGAACCACTCCGGTGTCAGAAACGTCATCCACCAATATTTTGCTTGAAGCCAAAGTTGTTGGTTCTTTGGCTCGATTATCTGCCAATCTAAGACAGTTGATGCAAACATTGAGAAATTATGCTCCGTCAACATAGATGTTTGATTTGTTGCACGGCAATAGTGATAAATGTTCAACAAGCCCGTACATGTAGGAATTAAATATATATTTTATATATTTTTTTAAATTAGGCAAGCTAATCATGAAAAATTCAAGTTTCATTAATGATTATTAAAATAAAAGTATTTTAACGCATACGTGTCGTCAATGCACATATAAACATGTAGCATAAAACTGAAGCCTACAGAGCTGACCCCACCAATGGTGGTAGCTTCAGCAACTTTTCTCCTTGGCAGAGGATTGGTCAGATCGTCTATGACGACAGGAACTAGCAAGCTCGACTGAGTTGAGGAGACCAGGGACCGGCGACCGGCAGTGCATTCTTGTTCAGCATGAACTGTGATGACCGATTCATCGGCATCGTCCTGCTGTACAGCATTCACCAGCCCACAAGTAGACTTAGTTCCACGAATGGTAGGAATTTTAATGGTAGATACCTCATCACGTATGGGAACCTCATAGCCCAGTCAGTAAAGGCACGGTATCACCAAGCCGGAGGCGGTGGGTTCGATTCCCGGTCCGGTTGGAAATTTTCTCGGATTCCCTGAACATAATAGAGTATCATTGTGCTTTGCCTCACAATATACAAATTCATGCATTGGAATTGGAATCGAAAGCTCTCAATTAATAACTGTGGAACTTAAAATTCGAATAAGAAGAAGAATATGGAGAAGAAGAAGAAGAAAAAGAAGAAGAAGAAGACCTCATCACGTTTTTAGTTTTGAACATCTACATGAATCCGATCGACTTTGTTCATTTGTCAATTTGTCACTCCTAATATAGTTTACCCATTTTTGGGTAGATCCAGTTTTGACCAATCTGGGTGGATTCTACGCAAATTTGGGTAGTTTTGAAATAGCGTGTAGGTTTCATACAAGAGCATAGTGTTTGTGAAACTCCACAGAATGGTTGTGGTCCTATGGATTGCTGAGATGATCCTAGCCTGGCTAACGTGTCGGCTTTTTCTTTCACTTCAACTCCACAGTGGCCAGGAACCCAATATAGATTTTATTGGTTTTGACAGGCCAACTTCTGAAGTGACATTGCACATTCCCATACGAGTTTTTCATTGCATGTTGCTGATTTTAAAGCATTTAATGCTGCTAGACTATCAGACATAATGCAGATATTCGAATGTTTATAATTTCTGCGCAAGCAAATTACAGAGCATTCAAGAATTGCTTGAATTTCTGCTTGGACCACGGTTGGCCAGTAACCCATAGATATTGAGATATCTATTCCTGGACCAGTTACCCCTGCTCCCTCACGATTGTTCAATCTTGAACCGTCTGTATAAAAAACAGTTGAACCTGGACTGATGTCCCCCACTTTCTCAAACATTACGATCAAATTCTGCAGCATTGTATAAACGATCGAAATTATATATTTTCTCCATCCAGTCTTCATTTTTTTAATACAAGGGAATCAATATCAATTTTTTTTTAATACTAAGGTGTTCTGTAAGATCACCTCCAACGAAGTACTTTGTTTGTTGAACCCTTAAGGTGAAAGTGGATTGGTTAAGAATGACTCACTTCATGGATTTTTACAAAATAACGCAGCGCTCAATCGAAAAAACTCTTCCGTGCAAAATTAAAGAACTAAAATGGCTATCTCTAGCAATTTTTACAAGATTGATTTATTATCTTAGTATTTTTAAAGATAATTAGATAAATTGAACTATATCTTCAAATATAGTAGAAATCATCCACCTTTGCCATTGATCAATAAAATATTTTTTAAACCAATTTGATCTTCAAATTTATCAAGTTGTATCACACAAGTATTTTATAGTGCTAGGACTTGGATTATCCGGATATTTTTATGTTTCAATTTTATTAAATTTTGGCAATAATCCGATCTGCCATTCCACATCAGGGCACATAGGCACCTAAACCGCTTCTTTTTGACAAATATTTAGAACAGTAAAAAAGAAAACAGTTAAAGTGAGAATAAATTTGAAATTTCACTATCCGGATATCCGGATAGTTACCATCCGCCTGATTGCCATCTCAACGTTTTCTGAATTTTTTTTATTTCAATATTGGGCACTAGAAAGCATGATATTCTGTATACTGAATATCATTTTAACGATATTATATTTGCCTGAAAGTAATTTTATTGAAAAAACTGTAGTATCCGGATAGTTGAAGTCCCAGCTCTAGTGTTTGAGTATATTTTGTAAAAATTTCAGCCATTTTGATGAAGGTATTCTGATATATCTTGATATTTTTTAAAGATAATTAGATAATTCCACGAACTCCGGCGTAACTTCCCTGAATTTCGGCAGAACTTCGTGGAACTTCGGCAGAACTTCTCTGAACTTCGGCAGGACATCTCTGAACTTCGGCAGGACATCGCTGAACTTCAGCAGGAGTTCCCTGAACTTTGACAGGTCTTCCCTGAACTACGGCAGGACTTCCCTGAATTTCGGCATGAGTTCCCTGAACTTCATCAGGACTTCCCTGATTTCCGAGAATTGAAATGAAAGGGCTTCCCTGAACTTCGGCAGAACTTCTCTGAACTTCGGCAGAACTTCTCTGAACTTCGGCAGGACTTCCTTGAACTTCAGCAGGACTTCCCAGAACTTCAGCACCCCTTCGGCAGAACATTCTTGAACTTCGCCAAGGCTTCCCTGAACTTCGGAAGGACTTTCCTGAACTTCGGCAGGACTTTCGGCAAGGCTTCCCTGAACTTCAGCAAGACCTCCCTGAACTTTAGCAGCCCTTTCCTTGAACTTCGACAGAACTTCTCTGAACTTCGGCAGGAGTTCTCTGAACATTGGTACGGCTTCGCTATTGTTCGACAAAACTTCCCTGAACATCGTCAGAACTTCCCTGAACTTCAACAGAACTTCTCTGAATTTCCGCAGAACTTCCCTGAACTTCAGCAAGACTTCCCTGAACTTCGGCAACGCTTCCCGGAACTTCGGAAGGACTTTCCTGAACTTCGGCGAGACTTGCGGCAGGGCTTCCCTGAACTTCATCAGGACTTCGCTGAAGTTCGGCAGGCCTTCCCTCAACTACGGCAAGACTTCCCTGAGCATTAGTAGGACTACCCTGAGCTTGGAATCTTGGAATTGAAGTAGTCATTTCAGTAGTAGAATTATTATAAGTATACAATAATATTTTGTTTACGAATATGTTCAAAATTTTGATACTTCCCATTTTTCAAATTTGCAATGCTTGTTGGTATTGGTGTATTTTGAATTTGGGTGCAGATAAAGTAGAGCATCTAGTGACATACTCGGTGTGCTGCTCATTGCACCAGTTAATGAGAGAGTAGCAAGTCTTTGCAGTCTCCCCAGCTTCTTCTGAGCCGATTTTTCATTAGTTTTCGGCCACCAAACCAATAATGCGTAGGATATTCTGGGTCTTACAATCGCCCCATTTCCTACCAAAAAATTTCTTACTTATCCAAAGAGCAATTATTGCCTTATTAACAACCTGCTCTATACGTGAATTCCAGTTAAGTTTACTGTCAAAAATGACTCCCAGATACCAGAAGTTTCTTTCAATTTTAAGTTATTTATAGAAAAAATTTCTTTACCGTGTGAACGGTACAATAGTGGTCTAAGAAGGGTTTATATTCAACCCTTCTTTAGAGCACCACGACGAAACATAATTTAAAGCAGTTTGCATTCTATTTGAAATGACATTATCAAATTTTCCTCGTACTATTATGACTATGTTATCAGCAAAGCACTATTGACATAAAATTGAATCATAACAGACTCAATATTCAGCTCAATCATACAAACTTTTCAACGAGTAAGGAACTTTTCACTCTCGGAGCACTTTATGTTCGTTTACGTCTCTTCCTTGATGTCAAATGTGGATTCCGTCACGTGTAAAATTAGTTATTTCTAAGTGTGTAGGCTTCTCTGACGTTTCCGTGTAAAGTACGAAAACTACGACTGTATTAGTGAAACCAACTTGAGAGACTCCTAGTATAATTGCTAGAACGATCATATGCACACCGATTACAGCACTCATACTAGAAGACACTGAAAGTTGGTTGCACTTAAACTGGGGCATTCAGATAAATCTATAGATCATGTTCTGGAAGAAGTATGAACATAATTTTGTGTGGCCTTTCTGTATGGTTCTTACTATAGTATTCATATTTAGTAGAACAAGCTGGTTAGTTCCGTGCAATGTTGTGTAACTTAATCATTTGTTGATTTCTCTACAAGCATTACTGTTTTATGTCTAATGTCCAGTTTTCGGAAACTCTCGGCAGAAATGTTTATGCATGAAAAAACTACCAGAGCTCAATCCGTTCTTATACGTTATGAATCCATGTGCTGTAATCCCCTGAAGTGCGTGGTTATCAATAAGTGCTATTCACCGTTAAGGTTTCTTCAACTTCCTTCAACTTAAAATTTGTTTTTCGTAATGATATTTTGTTCTTGGGAATAGGTTGTAAAGTATGTGCTTGATAAATAACATTAATTTTGCTTTCATATAGTCGCAATCAGTGATTTTATGATTCGTGGGCTGTCCTTCTGAGTGATCACTCTCAAATCATAAAATCGACTATTGTGAGTCTCTGAAAGCGAAATTGACAGGTTTTATGTGTCAAGCATGTACTTCGTAACCTCTTCTTGGACCTTATAAATTTCAAAATATGTAATGATTTCATGAAATACATTGTTTAAACCGAAGTGAGTGGAAGCATCACGGAGGTCATAAGACATTGATCCAAGGTTGCAAAGACTCATTTCAGCTAAAACAATGTTTTTCTAAATTATGAAATAATTAGATGCCATGATCAAATTTTGAATTGGTAGGATACAAGAAGGGGTTGCAAAGAATGTGTTTGACATATTAAACCTGTTTATTTCACTTCATGAGAGTCACAATCAGTGATTTTTCACAAACTCACTCACTCACTCAGCGATCAGCAAATCGCTGATTGTGACTCATAGAAAGCAAAATTTACAGGTTTTATGTTTCCAACGCATACTTTGTAACCTCTTCTTGTAAGTTACAAGTAAAACATGCCATCATACCATCTTTTGGTTTTATTATTCCGAAAAACATTATTTTAGCTGAAATGAGTCTTTGCAACCTTGCATTGATCGACACTAATTACATAAAATAAAATCAGCTCGATTGATTAGATAACTTTTGAATAATAGCTGTGTGTAGAACTTATTACTTTCCGTGATCTTTGGGGGTTTACAAAATAGGTGATTGTCCTCAAAATGGTGTTTCACTGATTGGTGCCTTCATTTACGCTGCATCCGATTTTTTATTTCTACGTTGTTTATATGCACATTGTGTATGCATGCTACTTTAAGATTCATTTTGATCTCCTTACGGATTCTTTCCATGAAATCTCAGTAAAAGTTGAGAACTTGCCTTTGTAATAATTTGAAAATTATTGAGTTTCGTAACTAAATTGACAGTTATTAAAATTAAGTGACATCTGACACTTTCAAAATGCTTAGGATAGGAGATCGCAGTCTTCCAAACGAACATTGTTTGAGTGTTCTTTAAACAAAAATTCAATTGATTAGGGATTTAGAAAAAAAAAACAATACAATATTTAAATGTCTCAATGCTTTGCACTCGGAAAAATTTCACATAATCAACACGTATATTCAAAACCCATATCATAATAAAATTGGTGTTTGATCAAAATGGATCGACTTATCATTTGATGAGTGTTTATGTGTACGACAAAACAAAAAAAAAAATACGCATTCAGCCTGACGTTCGTACGATCTATGGTTTCACAGACTGTCTTTCCTTATTGGCATGATACTATCTCGAACAATCGCGCTCCTACTTCGTATGAAAAAGCATGAAACTCTCTAACTGCACGCACGTTTATTTTTGATGAACAACATCTGCTTTATTGTTTTGTTATGTACCCATACGCATGCCCAGAATCGTTTTGTGTTGGTAATTCATTGTTTTCTTGTGTGTATTTCAATTTTATGCATGTAGTATCTCAGTGGCACCAGAGTTATCAGTTTGTAGCACCAGCCGTGAATTTAGTTCATTACTTTAGCATGTCACTTTGTTTTCGTTTAATCGCCGTGTGAGATTTTTTGCCATTTAAGTATGATGATTCATTGTGAGCGTTCATTAGTTACTTGCATTTGGAATTTGTTTTGTCACAATACTCGCATATCACTTCATACCGTTTCATAGCGTGTTTCTGTTGGTTGACGTAGATTTCGAATGCTGTTTCACCTGCAAAACAGTGCAGCCTTCGAGTGAAGAAAGTTCGTTTTTGAACACGGTTTGACTCACTGGTACATACGAGTTTGAAAGCAACAATTGTGCTGGAATCTGCTTGATCCACATTCAATAGGTTTCCTCTTTTGACCAGATCAGATTTTCTGAGCATCCCCCGCACATCAGTTCAAGCAAATCTTCCATAAACCATTTAGCCAGAATCAACCTAATAGAACCAAATTTGGCCCCTTAAAATCCAAGGAAAAAAAAACACTCGACACGATCCCTTCTAAACATTACTCTTTAAATCGTACCAACAACCACACGTGTGCAATCGCATTTTCACATGAACTAATGTTTGACTTTAAATTGTTTTATTTGCTGCTTTTTTGTCATTCTTCACACCACGTTCTTCGTCGCAAAATCGCAAAACCGATACTGACTATTGTGCATTGAAAACCCATCATCGCCCCCCGCGTACATCGTCGTAATTGCTGTCGTCGGTGGGAACGACACTCGACAAACCCCGTGTGGTTTGGTCCAATGCGAAACAAACACATTTTTGTTGGTTTTGATTTTTTCCTAAACTTTTCCGTTTGCCATTTCGTCTTTTTTTTTTCTCCTGTGCTCTTTCATCGATATTTATTGAAACTAAAAAAAATGCATCAATGTTGCAAATACAAAACCATCATCCCGACCAAACAGTATCACAATCAAGGAAAAGAGTTTGAGAAATCGTTAAAGTATCTCAACATGGGCTTTACCGGGATGTTTAGTGTTGAAACGATACTGAAAATAATAGGATTTGGCGTAAAGGTGGGTATACGATGTAATCAAATCATTTTCAATTCCCGATCCCAGTATGAAGCTAGAGTTTAAATATTTTATTTGAATTATTTTTTTTTGGTTTTAGTAGGTTTCATTTATACAACTAGTTTTTATTTATTAGATGAAAGTGATATATATACCTATTTTAATTAAATGGGAACTTGGAAACCAGAACATAGTATTAGGAAACAGAATTGAATAATAAAGAATAACAAACGAGGTGAAATTTTTACGGAGAAAGGTTCCACACTTTGAGAAAACGTCACTACTCCCTACCCAAGAAGGGAATGAATCTTCTTTAAGAACTGCAATCGAATCAACAATATCTGTGTAACTTAAAAATAGTCAATCTTAAAATTTGAAAATCTGAACTGACTGACATTACAAACGAACACCAATATAAATAGTTTCAAAACTACTTGTCAAATCAACTCATTTCTCTGGACGATAAGATAGAACAATAGAAGGGCAGATCTGTAATAAGTCATAATAATTGTTGTTGAACCGTGCAACAACTTGCTCTTCGTTAATGATTATGCCAAAAAGTCTACATAGCTACATGATTTACGATCAAGAATATTGTATGTAGGGTTTAGATCTAACTGTGGGCCAACTTAACACATGTCACACTTAACCTCTCTATTTCGAGCGGATTTTAACACACAATGGAATGATTCTCCTATAGATAATTTCAAAACTTACCTGTCAATACGTACCGTAAGATTTGATAAAGAGTCCCTACTTCTTACTTCCACACTCGGCCTATGAATTCTAAATCTGTTCTATTGCATTGAAATACAATTGGATTCAATTTTGCCTAAGGATGACGATGAAAATGGATTATGGATTTCCGGCCTTTTAAGCACAACCCGCACTTAGTATTTCTTGATCTTGCGTATTTAGCACCAAACGGAATTCTATTATTACTGATGGCTTCCACATTTATTTACTTTTCCTACGTACCGTAAGATTAGATAAAGAGAATCAAATTGTTGAGATATTGTTAAAAGTCTAACACTGCTTCTAGACGTCTAACTCAGCCTACGGATTCTAAGCTCGGCATATCGCATTAAAACGCCATTGAAACGCCAATGAATTCACTTCGGCCTATCGGATATTGATTCGGTCAGAGCGCTTCATTTGATTTTGAGAATATTGGGTGCAAACGTTCTTATTGACTTTGTTTGGTAGCATTTGAACTAAAGTTTCGTACCAAACGCATAATTTACCTGTTAACGCCGACATCATGGATTTATTTGATGTTTTCTGCTTGATAGGCCCTAAATGGGCGATTGGGCCGAAGTTGTTCTCTACGCTATATGTGAAAACATATACGCCATTTTGAAAGATTATTCTTGGTCTCTTGGCCTGCAGAAAATATATGAATCCCACCCACAGCGTTACCAGTATTTCAGATTTAATTTTCTAATCATTAAAGGTCATCAACCAACATTGAACATTGTTGCAAAATCGCAATAATGGAATTGTTACAACATGTTTGCTACAAAAGCGAAACACCAGGTTTATTGTTGTTTGCTTTGTGGGAGCTGATGTTTGAGCCGTTGAAGTTTGAATTGGCAGCTATCAGAAATATAAATTCACAGCGAAAAGTATACACGGTGAAAATCGCCTATACTATTTTGGAACTATAAAAAAGATTGTTCGAGTAATTGTTGGAAATTTCACTTTCACAAAAACTTATTTGTCAACATAATAAATTTTCAGCATGTTCATGCTTTTTCTTGGTTTATCTACCATATGCTAAGCATCCAGACCACACAAAAAAACAGTTTTGATGTCTAATATTAAAAAAAAAACAGGGCTTGGATTTTTTTTTATTTTGGAGCAGTGATGGCAAAATACTGGTTCAGCTACGGTGCAGATTTACACGGCGAATGTGAAGGACCCAAATTGGAGATTAGTTCACTCATAATTGCCAAAAGTGCAGGTACCCAGCGATAACTTAATTTGTCTCATAGTTTCCACCTTAAAAATCAGCCGAAAAACAAGGAAAAGTTAAGAAAATTTCCTAAAATTTTACTCAGTCTAGGATTAGTACCAATAGACTGAGGTAATCCAACTTTTAATTTTCTCATACTCGGGAAGTTTTTCCTGATCTGGAAAAACCTGGAGAAACGGTGAAAAAAATTAGTCAACTTTACTAATCGCTCACTTCCTGCACTTTATGTGCTTTATGAGTTAACTAAACTCAAATTTGGGTCGTTCTAATTTATCCAGCTCAAGTGGGTACACCACCTGTGGTCCATGTCACCGATTTGAGCCAAACTTGGCCAAAACGCTTATTTTGGCATTCTGAACAAACGCCTTTTTTATTTTGCTCTAAAGTGCCTAGATCCTTCTGGGTTACAACCCTGGATTTCCGAAATTTTTAAAAAATTCAACTTTCAGAAGAGATTTCTCCACAACCAAATATGCTATTCGGGATTTTTAAACGTTGGAAATTATGGACAGAAGTAAATAAATGAGCTAGTTATGATTTCATATAATGAGAATCTTGCCCAGAACATGTGAAAAATAAAAATAAAAATAATAAGTTGAAGATGCTTATTTCAAATAACAGACTACAGTGGTAATTTTTATAAGATAGATGAGGAGATGAACGCATAGAATTGATAGTTCCGTTAGAGTACGGCAGTGTGAAATTGCATATAAAGAGAGTAGAAAGCGAACAAGGATAACTTTTATGAAGGTACACATCGATTTGATCATCTCTCTTTACCAAACTCCCCCGTTGGAGAAAGATGGTGAGGGGTATCTTGAGGGGAAGAGTTTTCCAAAGTGTGCTGAAAATTTGATCCCAAAATATTAAGAAATAAAAAATCCCACCCATGTTGTAAATATGCCATTTTTTGAAAATTTTAATACCTACGGTAATCAGTCTGTTTACTGTAGTTCGACCACAACTTTTTTAAATTCTGTACCCACTTGAGCTGGAATGACCCATATACAAAAAACGCTCTCGCAGTTTTTTCACCAAAAATGAAAAAAAAAAAAAACTGCAAGGGACAGCATGATGGGCTTATACGCAATGCTGACGTAGGACTACGTATTCTTTTATAATAAATGTTATTTGTTAACTGCAGCAGGAGCTTGTGTTTTGTGTCGGAATAGGAATTTGACCTGGGTTCTCTCTGTTTATACTCTTTAGTATAACACACTTGGCATAGCCGGCCCACAGCGACTCACAAAGAGCTACTGATTCCAATCAATAGCGGTGCGACTTCTTCCTCCTTCTATGGATGCTCATTAGACTGATGCAAAATTTGAAATTTTTGCTCCACAGTGTTCAAACGGCTTCAAATCGGTTCCTGATTAGCCTCCGAAAGTTTAAACTCATTTGATAAGAAACTGACTTGGCACAAACCATTTGAAGTTTATATGGAAACTACTATGGAAAAACAAAACTTCTTGTTCATTGTTTTCTTGCCTTTTTACCTATTGTACTGTTAATAAATTCTATTTATATTCTTATGGGAATTTTTATCAGCTACAACTTTGCAGAAAATCGTTTTTCGGCCAAACGTCAAATTAAATAGTTATTAATTGTTGAAGTGATTGATAATCTTATGGCAAGATTAAGCAACTGTATTGTGGGCAACACTGTATTCTGCAGTGTGACATAGTAGCCCTGATTTTTGTCCTCTATTCCACGCGCTATAAACACCAATGTTGTCTGCTGAACAGTTGATTGAGCACTATCATAAGACATCAGTGACTCGAATCATTAATAATTTTTGTTCCTTACATTTGATCGAAAAGTGGTCTTGAATAATTTTCAACAATCTCAGCTATCATTTTCTAAAGTAGAGTGAACTGGTGAATTTTAAGATCGACATGAACCAGAATTATGGTTTCTCCATAGTAATTCCCATATAAACTTCAAATGGTTTGTGCCAAGTCAGTTTCTCACTAAATGAGTTCAAATTTTGGGAGGCTAATCAGGGCCCAATTTGGAACCGTTTGAGCACTGTGAAGCGAAAATTTCAAATTTTGCATTAGTCTAATGCTCATGTGGGCTGAAGCTCACTGCTTGCAGGCAGCCTTTCGTTGTGTACTGGAGAACACCACTACTCACCACCGTTTGGTGAGACCGGATGGAATTCAACTTTGAAATCTGTGTTAGGGAAATCGCTTATCGCAAACAATCGGTGATAATCTTAATTATCATAGCAACAGCTTCTGTAAACAATGATTTCTCTCGATGATGTTAAGGATTTTACGGCGCGCCCACGCAAACCAACATCACCGTTGGTTAGAGGAAGTGATGTTGGTTTGCGTGAGCGAGCCTTGACTTTCAAGACATCATCGAAAGAAGTCATTGTTTACAAAAGCTGCCACGCTCTAATTCCAGCTCTATCTTGATATGGGAACAGACATCCAATTGATGACATTGATAAATGTCCAAAAACTACTCTTTTAGAAATTTATGGTGGTACTGAAAAGGACCGCTTTATCGTGTTGGTTGAGTAATGCTGAGCTATTAGGGTGTTAAACATAGATGTTATTTGGAATAAGGGCGATGCGCTTGGCATATATGGCTCATCGCGACTCACGAAGAGCTACTGATTACGATCAATAGAGGTGCGTCTTCTTCCTCCTTCTATGAATGCTCATGTAGGCTGCAGGTTTCGTTGTATACTAGAGAACAATGTTCAAAGCCACGCGCCGAGAGCACTGCTGCTGCCGCTGGTGCTGACGACCGGACACTACCACACACGGTGATTGGAACTAAATCCGCTTTGATAGCTAACTGCTGGCGGGGAGCCTTTCGTTGTGTGCTGAAGAACCACCACCACTCACCACGCGGTGATTGAATAAACAACGTTTGGTGAGACCGGATGGAATTCAACTTTGAAAGCTGTGTTAGGGGAAACGCTATTCGCAGGCAATCGGAGATAATTTTAACAACCATAGCCACAGTTGCACATTCGTGCAATTTTCAATAGTGATTCAATGATAAGTATTGAATTCAACAGATGCGTAGAAATATTTTTAATCGATTGATGATAAAAATATTGAAATTGGTCCAGGGTCAACTGAGTTATTAACGTTCAAAATCTTTCATAATGTTGTTACATGTTCCATTTTCGGTTTTCACAAAGTGTACCCCCATATAGAAATCACAGACGTAATCCTACGTCAAAACGATCTTTCAAATGGAATCAAAAGTTTGAAAATTGGTTTGCTTCATTTAGAGATATTGTCAATTCAAAGGAGCAATTTTTTTTTGAAGAAAATCGCCTCAAACTTTCTAGTCAAAGAAGATAGCAACTTGGTTGCTTCAGCAAAAATATGTGTCATTAAAAGTTCTAAATGTGCCGACAGAAAACGTATTTATGATAAATGAACATATTAAAAGATATTCAAAGAAAACCAATTTTTTAGAGGCCACCCTAACCTGCTTGTTTAAAAAAATCATTACTCATGAATCATAAGGGAGGTCAGTGGGATTTTTCTGAGGCATAAAAATCTCTGGTCACGTCTTCCTTCGGAAGGGAAGTAAAGCCGTTGGTCCCAGCCCATGTGTGTTGAATGGGTGCGATATCCTACGCAGGTGTGGAAGCTGCCTTCCTGCACATTCGATTGCCGTCAATGGATGGCAATCGATGTCTGTCGGTGATTGGCACTAGGCTGCGGAACAGAGACCAACGTTTAATAAAAGAAAGAAGAAGAAGAATAAGGGATTATTGATTAAACAAATATATTTAAAACGGAAATTTTTGCATCATTTTTGAATTGAGAGAAATTGAAAATTAGTTCAGTATTGAAAGCAATAAATTGAGCTTTGGAAAATTAGTAAGACTTTAGAATGAAAACCAGTATGAAGTTTGTTAGTCTCATTTTTGAAGATAATTTATACGATTTCTAAGGAGAATATAGAAGATATCTGATAATTCCTTGCATTTTTTTATGTAAGTACCTTGGAATATTGAGTTACCTCAGCAGTCTGAAATACTTTAGAATTATGAATTGCACTATAATTTCTGAATTTTAAGGCAATCCTGAAGATAGTGGATGGGCAGGTGTGAAGCGAATTCCTTGTGAAATCATAGGAGAATTCCAATTTAATTCTCAGTAGAGTTCCATCATAACTCTGATGACAATTGCATGGAGATTGTGTGGAGATATAATTTTTAAAATAAATCTTAGAAAACTCCTAAGATTAATTTTAAGGAACGTTCACGACACATTCAAGTAATTGCTGGGAGCATTTGTAAGAAAATCTGAGAGACATTCAATAAGTCTGCTGAAGTGAATCCATAAGGGAATCGTGAAAATAATTTCAAGGGAATTCTGACGGATGTTTCTATGGAGATACATTCTAATGATGAAGTTTTAAGAAGTTCATATGGGATAAGGCGAGAATAACATCTAGCATTTTCTGGGAGAATTTCTAGGTCATTTACGCGATTTCTTTTTCGCCTCTGTTTTTGATCGTGTGATCGCAATTTCCAACCAAATTTAATTTAATGAGAAAAACTCAATGAAAAATCAGGTGGTTTTGAAAATGCTGTACTTATCCTGCATGAGGGCGAAATCGTAAAAATTAAATTCGCTAAAAAACTTAATTTAGTGTACCTGAGTACTCATGAAATACTGAAGAGAATTACAATATAATTATAACCATACCTCCACAGCAGTTCTAAAGCAAATAATCAGAATAGTTCGAGAAGAGTGTGAAGGCAATTCTCAAGAGTGTACCGTGGGTATTATCTTGAGCATTCCAAATGAATTCCATACAGGAAAACTTAGTTTAAACCAGTTTGAGGGAATCATGGCAATTGCAGATACTGCGTACTAAGTATGATGAAATTCTAGGCTCATGCTCTACCGTCGTCTCTCTCTAACATAAAAAAAACGGTTGAACAACATTCAGGCACAAAGAAAATATAAAATGACTTTTATATAACAATATGTTATTTTGTTCTAATTCCTAAATTTTGTGTAAATTACACCATTTTTGATCAGAAATGTTATTACTAGAACATCGTTGCTTGCTATATTCAGAATTCACACAACCACAACATTAGCAGCTTTTAATATGAGAAAAACTAAAATACATAAATAGGGTATAGCGCTATTTCGTCGTAATCGCCCATTTCCGTTCTATCGAGCAGAAAACATCAGTATAATCAATGATTTCACCGTGCACAAATCAGTAATACGGTTGTACCAATGCGTTAATTTACAAACTACAACACATTAGATCGTATTGTGTGCATATTTCACTCATTGTTCTCAAATAAGCGCTGCTTGCGAACTCGCTTTTTGTACCTTCATCCGTAGGACGAAGAAAATCCAATGGCGTTTCAATGCGTTTTGACGGAATTGAAACTCGTAGGATGAATTTGGAATCAAGAAGCATCTCAACAATGTGTGGCTCTTTATCATATTCAACGGATTTTATGGAAAGGAGAATAAATTTAGAAGTCATCTTTGGTAGAAACATTTAATTTATTGTTTAAACACGTTCAATAAAGAGAAGTAAAGCGTGGGTTGTGCTTAGTGTGACGGAAATTAGATCAAAAACCCTAAGTGACGATCTTCGGCGACAGTGTCGAAGGCAATGACTGTCATATGATATTTAAGTTTGGTACTGTACTTTGATAGCTTGTTTTGCAAGCGTATGAAACAAACGCAGCCGATTACCACAGTATATGCGTCGACTACGGTGACCGCTTACAGCACTGCTTCAGATACATGTAACGGGTGGGTGTGAGTGGACGGCACCACCTACCATGCTCTTCGAAAGATTTGTGCTATAAAAAAAAACATAGGAAACCTCTGCTCCTTTAGAATGCTCCAGAATTCCCTAAAAATCTTCCTCAAATCCCCTTGAGGCTATCATCAGAATTTGAGTTAGGCTTAGAATTATTTTGGAACCATACATGATCGAGTGGATATGCCGGGCATTTTTTTCTCACAATTATCAACAGAACTGCTGAGTTACAACTAATGTCAATTAATGGCAAATAAACATACAACCTTTCATTTTTGGTACGGGCACGATGCCAAAATCGAACGGATTTGGAAATGATGTATTTTTGCTCCTAGTGATTACAATTTTTATGAAAATTATAATTATTAATACCGTCTATTTAATAAATATGACTCACGTTGTTCCAAAATCAACGAAATCATAAATTAAATTTCAACATAAAACCGTTTGGTTCGATTTTGCAACACTACATGTTCGGGATTGTTGTCAAAATCGAACGGGTACTGTACCGTCAAGTTACTACTACTGGAGAATGCGCTTCAGCATTTCCTAAGAATTAATCATCAATTCGAAAATCTCCTTAGATTTCCATTGGAATCATATCAGTTCTCTTCGGAATTTTCTTAAAAATTCTTCATGTAAGCTCGAGCTTCGATGATCGTTCAAGCCAAGAGCCTTGACTATTTTCCAGGGCCCAACATTGATTTCTACCTCAATTATGGGAAAATGTTAAATATTTCTAATCAACTTGAGTATTTTTTTCAAGATATCTTGAACTGAGGTTAGGTATTGTCTCTTGAGTTTTGGGAGAAAATCGATTTTTTGAAATTTTATCTTCATTCGACGTTTTGGTCCAATATAGACCATTTTCAAGGAGTCGATAGATTTGCTATTTGATGGTCGAATAGCTATAAATTGTGTGTGCGATGATACTAGAGTGGATTAACACTCTGAACACGATGCCGCCGGTAAAATGTGTCACGGCAAACTTGCATTGTGTGAAAAATCATAGCTCAGTCATTTATTGACAAATTTCAAATCTATTGGCACAATATGAAATTACATCTTTTAAATATTTGTTAGGTATGAAAAGATTTAGATTCTACTGATAAATTACTGAGCAATGATTTTTCTAACGACACCGATTTTCTGATAAACATTTTACCGGAGACATCGTGTTCGGAGTGCTAACCGGTTCCAGTTTGTTTTCATGATCCACGAGACGCAACCATTAAAATAAAGCTCCTCCATTTGCTCATCATTGCTCGAGATAGTTTCCTTCAATTCGTTTATAATTTTAGCATCAACTAAAGGCAAGGTGCCCCGTAACGTGGGTAGATCACCTTTTCGTGGTACGTTACGGGATGTAAGATCTACCACCGATTCCTTATCCTGACTACTTCAAGCTAGGGGAACAGGATTTTTCAGTAATCCGAGGAACACATCTTAGTCCTTGTTACTTTTTATGCCTTGTTGATAGTGACAAGACTCGGCTTAGTCCACCGAGGATGAACTTCAAACAAGGAAAAAATGAGTAAGTTCTTCTATGTGATTCCTAATCTTCTATTCGTTGTTTCCTAGTTTGAAGTGGTTAAGACTAGGGTTCTGATGTATGGTCATTATCGGTGTCATTCCTTAATTTTGTTGCTAAGGAATCCAATTTTGACTGACAGAGGGGCGAGCCTTTGGAGGGTGTTTCAACACTCCGAAGGGTATAAAGAGCGGGACCTTTCAATTAGAGTCGGATCCTTGCGATAAATATATAATCGAATACTTCATCATTTCTCAATAGTGATGGAGTAATACGACATGCAGTAAACTAAGAACACGGGATATACTATAAAAGATCAAATTACTGGTCGCAGTGGTGTTAGGTCCCGAAAAGAGGAAAAAAAGGCAAGGTGCAATGATGAATTACTAAAATGGAAGTCTGAAAACGTCATTTTTGAAGTCTCAGGATCTTGAAATGATTCTAAACTCATCATCATGAAATTTTTTGTTAGTCTGAATGTACTTCATTTACAGAGTTCAATTTTAATCATCCTAGAATTTCATCATACGTCTACACTTGATTCCCCTTAACTAATCTTGATAATATCCAAACTTATAACATTCTAAGAGCGCTTAGAATTATCTCTTGTAATTTCTTATAAATCGCTCTCAGATTCCACAATTCTCTCAAACTGGTAATATTTTCCAAGAATTGGCATAATTTTGTCTCAATTTTTCTCAATGAAATTCTCTTAAAATATTCCTAATAATTTCCTTGGTATGCTCTTCAGAATGACAGTCACATTCTTTTCAGACTTATCCTTTGAGCTGTTTTGTAGGTAAGATCAAAATTGTTTTGAAATCCTTTTCAGTATTTTCTAAGTATACAAGTACTTTGCCAAAAAGACCTTGAAAGCCTCCCATAAATTTCCAGATTTCTTAAAATTTGATAAAAATTAATCTCCATAGAAACGTTGGACATAATTCCATTGAAATTATTCTCACGATTCGTATCAGCATTCTCCTTAAGTTTCATCTTAAGAATTTTCTACGATTTCTCTTCCGAATTCTAACTATTTCCTTTCTTCACAAAATCTCCATGCAATTGTCATCACACTTTGCAAAAGACAATTTATACCGTCTTCACTTCAATCAAAGTTTGCACAGACTGCATACTTACACTTCACTGTAAACTATTTTCAGAATTACCTTAAAATTCTGAAATCTAGGGCAATTCCGAATTCTTAAGTATTGCAGACTGCTAAGGTAACTTAATATTCACAGGTACTTTGAAATTCTATTTAAAAATCTAATTAATCTTCCTCAAAAATATCACGAACATACTTCAAAGTCCTGGTGTTTGCCTAGATTCAAAAGCCTTGCTTATTTTTCAAAGTTCAATTTATTGTTTTCAATCCTAAACAGTTTTCGATTTCTCTAAATTCCAAACTTAAGAAAATTCCTCCATATTGAAATATTGATTTTTAGAAATCCAGGATTCCAGGATAGACAAAATCTAACCAAAAACAAAAACAAAAAAAAATCCTGGCTCGATATTTTTAAAAATTTGAGGATTTTTTAAAGCCAATAATCTTTAGAAAATGACTCAATTTTCATGATTCTGCAACCCACTGCAAACAAGTTGTAACAATCCATGTATGATGTTGCAATAATGTACAACGTTGATGGCCTTTAGTAATTGAAGTAGTAAGTTTGGCTTTTTAGTTTTTGATTAGAGGGTCCATTAATTACAGTGATATAACACTTTTTAAAAATCTGGTAAAATCTGGTACATATTTAATAAATCTGGAAATAAACGTGATCTGTCTGTGTATCTGGCAAGATGACTGAAAATCTGTAAAATCCAGATAAATCTGGAATACTGGTAACGCTGCTGACCAGCTGCAAATCTCACCAAGCTGTCGTGATATTAGATTTCATGATTTTTGCTTTACACCCGAACGCAACCACTTCCATGATTATGCCATCACTGGTGAAGGAGTAATTTTATGTCAGGCCATGATTGCGTTTCTCTTGAAGATGATTTCAGGATGGAATTGCCTATAATGGGGTGAAATTTCATAATTGTCTAAAACGCATTTGTTTACTCTAAGCCAGTGCTGTAAAATCTCAACTTCAATTGAATATATTGATGAAAATGAGAAAAGCAGCTTTCGGCTATCAAAAAAAAATCTCATTCGAATGGGTGATATCAGTTTGCTTAGTAATTTGACGAAAGCATGGATCATTCTCATATGAGTAACGCTTTATAGCTTAATATCAATTAGGTGTAACTACACACTCACGGCGCTCTGGTACATATTCCGACGAAAAAGATAAGCCACCAACCTGACTTTTTCCAGACCCCAACCCGATGTTTATCCGACATGTACCTGACATAAGCCCCTAAATTGACCCATTTGTTTTACATTGATCCGACACCGGGTTGACACGTTTGTTCGGGACAATTTTTATGGGTTTCTTCCATACTCCACTGCCATATATCAATCGATAGTGAGCAGTGTTGCAAAATATAAATTTCACTAGTCACCTGATGTCAGTATCAGTTCAAACAGTTAGAATATCAATATCATTCGCCTCAATGCCAGCACGCAATTGACATTGACATCGTGAAGCGACCACTGATATTCAAAGATCTGCCGCAAATGTTTCTCATATACGCCAGCTAATCGAGTACCGATCTTTAGAAAACTCATCAGTCATATTAAAACAATACAACGGTTACACAAAAAAGTTGAAAAAGTAAGATTTAAACTTTTCCTTAGTGATATTCATATGGCTAGTAATATAAAAGGCCTGATATCATGCTTCCTACGAATATCAGTGTTGGAGTGAAATTCAGTGCCTAGACCAATATCTTACGTCAATTGACATTGTTGACAGCACGCAGCACTGATAGTGAGTGGCTCAGTTGACAATGACGATTGGGTTCGTTTGAGAAAGTGGCTCTTCACATGATGGGCATGAGAAAATACATTTTTGCAGAGTTGATTGAATGGTTGTATTGGTCCATCTTCAATAGAATGATATGAAATGTAACAGCATTGCTCTAAATAATCATAAATGGATCAGAATGTGACAAAAGTTTTGAGAAAGTAGCGACCCAATTGCATTTATTGTGGAAAACACTATTTTCGAGTGGATTTCGTTAATTGGCCAGTTCTGACAATATTTGGATACAAACATGTGGTTTCTTTATGTCCTTCACAACAACATGGGACATTTGAAGATTTTTAGTGGAAAAAAAAATCTCAAAAACTGTCACTTAATTTGCAAACTTTTGTCCTCTTTCTGAATCGAACTTTTGAGTTCGTTTTGAACACTCTTTCGAAAAAATCGTTCTAGCTACGAGTGAACTGAAAATTCATCAAAGCTTTGTAAAAGAAAGTTGTAAACCCTGAATTTACGAATTCTGTGTGTGGAATTAGTTTGATTCCGAATGCTTGGAGTTTTAAGATATTTTTTTATCTAGTTCGTTTGTTTGTAAGGCTCAATCGCGTTAGCATTACGGAGCCTATAATTCATTGTTTTTTGTTTGTAACAAAATTCACTTAATTCTATGTCTAGTAGGAGTTGGGCCGGATACTCGCCGGTTACTCGAGGTTAGAGGGGTACATTGTCGAAGAATAGGAAAAGGGGAGGAGCTTGGGAGTAGGGTATCGTTGCTTCATCAGAGCGTTGTCGCCAGTATGAACGGTAGTGTGGTTCTTGATTCGTCTGGAGTTCGACCGGCTATGTTGACCAGTGGGCGACGATGAGGCTCATCGAGACGGGGGACAAGACAAACAAACACTTAAAAAGAGATACAAAAGACAAACGAATTAAATTCTTATACTAGACATTTGCAGGAACACATAAATCGACTGCATATAGCAGAGATCGCGGGTACCCAACACGTCTCTGATAGGGATATAGGGTTGTCTTTCTTGGGCCTCGAGGGTATTCAAAAGTCGCTCTCTGGCGGCGTCATTATCCGTACATTGCCAAACTGCGTGATCGATGTCGTCGTAACCGTTTCCACACTGACATATGTTGCTGTCCACGAGGTTTATTCTATTGAGATGCGCATCTAGCGAGTAGTGGTTGGATAGTTTTAAGATATTGTATTGCTTTCAACTTAGGTCGCATGTTGCCCCACTTTACTCTATGTTTATTGAGATGGGTTCTATTTCCCATAAGTTGGTAACTCGTTTTTAGCGTGTTGTTATAGTACAACAAAGGTAAAGCGTAAATAATATATAAGTTAAAGTATACAAACAAATGTAAATAATAACTAGAGATGGTTAAAACCAAATTAGCTACCTTCATCACACTTCGATTTTAGCGAAAGCAAGTCAAGTTTGATTAATTTTTTGTTAATCGTGTACGTCAAAACTATACATTTAAGATGTGTTACAGTGACAGAATGGAAACATGGAATAGATGAATAGAATGTAGAACGAAAATAGTAGAATAGAATATAAATCAATATGAATAATACAACTCAGAGACGAATGCCGCCAGTGACTTAAAAAAATTTAACTGAATGATCTATTCATTTTTTCAGTCATGATTTGTATTTCATTATGATTTAAGGTTTTAAAGTTAACTGAGTTTATTTTATTCAATCGATTTAGCTCAAAATTCATTTTAATTTCGGAAATCATATCAGCAGATATGTAGCTAATAGCAACAACGAAGTAGCTGAATATCGCCTGCTCATTTCATCATATTTCTATCTCTCATCCAGTTGCATGTTGCATGCCATCAAATTTAACGTTGCCTTTTGGGTAGCAAATAAAATGAAATATTGTCATAAGAAAAATGCCATGATAAGGTAATCCTAATGGTAATGTTGAATATGATGACAATCCAGCAGTGAATGCCAGTAGTTGTTTTCGTATGAAGTAATCTAGGCTAGTTGTTTCGTTCTTATTGATGGTACAAGATATAGAGGAATCCCCCGAATAGTGCGGTGGATGGTGCAGTCTATCCATCGCTATTTATCGACTGTCCTCCAACCGATTGATCTGATTTTTTGTAGATGACTAGCCGATAACTACCGGTGGGTGGACATACAATTAAAGAGCAATCATCAAAGTATCCTTCAACGAGAACGAATGCATGTGAATGTATGTATTGGTGTATTCTAGATGGAAGCAATTGATTACAGGGATTATTACGCAGTAAATACATGCCCATGAAATCATGTAAAGTTTAGGTAGCCTTCATCTTGAGGAAGTGGCGGTAGTAATAACCAACGATGGATCGTTCTTTTGGGACTTTTTCACTACATCTATATATATAAAATAAAGTTGCATACATAAGACCGCGCATAAATCAAGAATGGATCGGCCGATTTGAGCAATATTGTTTGTGTTGTGTTCCTTCCTCAAACAACAAAATGGCCGAAATGACCATTTTAAAGGACATTTCTTATAAATGGTACTTTAGAGTGTCATACATAAGCATGTTGCGTTACTTTCACACAAATGAGTTTTCTATCATTATACTGACTTTGCTTTTAAACCAAGAACAAATAATCTATCTACCAAACTAAGAACCTTACCTAGCAGTCCCCAACATTGAGTTTATTTAAACTTAATTTTGGGTACTTTTTCCTTACCGCGTAGATGGTGCTTACATTGCGCCATTTGACAGGAATGCTTTTTGCTTCGTCAGTTCTTATTGATATTTTGATCAGTGAGGCATCCTAAGTCGGCAGTCCATGTTTTGTGATTTTAGAGGTGATTTCAGTGGAAATTTTTATGCATTTGCGAGTTAAAATTCTTCAACTTTGAATTTAAAGTGTTACAGAGACATTATGCCGACGGTCAGAAGATCGAACATTGGTTCACGCAGTCGCAATGCACGACGATTAGCGGTTCGCCGCGTGAATCAAACTACTGAGCCACGCGCAGAAGCGAATGAACAGCTTTGAGCGCATGCATCGCGAATTCGTGCAGGGCGAACTAAGAAGAAATACATGCAGTTGCTGAAAGATTGAGACAGCAGCGCAACCGTGATCGGCAACGCAATGCCAATCATCGAGTGAGAAGAAGTGCCATGAATGTCCAGTTTCAACGCACCGCTTTCTGGTACGATTGCACGATTGACTACAGCGAGCTGCCCTGTGTTACGATTGGGCCCATGGATGTGATATGCATATATCTTGATAGAGCTGAAATTAGGGCGAAACAGCTTTTGTAAACAATGACTTCTCGAGATGATTTCTCGAAACTCAAGGCACGCTCACGCCAACCAACATAACCAACGAGAAGGGGAAGTCTTCCCCTACTCGATGGTGACGTTGATTTGAGTAGGCGAGCCTTGGCTTTCTAGATATCATCGAGAGAAGTCATTGTTTACAAAAGCTGTTACGCCCCAATTCCAGCTCTATCTAGATATGTATTGCAATGCGGTAAAGTTTCATTCAGAGACGCCAGGATTGTGTTGTGCAGGTGGCAAAGTCAAACTACCACCATTGACGCAACCACCAGAACCATTGCGCTCCTTGCTTTACAGCGATTTACCAGAGTCATCCGACATTTAAGGTAATTTCCTATCAAATAAGCGAATACTTGGATTTACCACTCGTTTTAAACTTTGCCTTCAACTATACAGATTCAAGGGCAAATTCACCATCAAACCGGATCATTGATGTCGCCTGCTAATCAACCTAACAACACTCACCAGCTGCAAATTTCACCAAGCTGTGGTGAGATTGAGTTTCATAATTTTTGCTTTACACCCGAACGCAACCACTTCCATGATTATGCCATCACTGGTGAAGGGGTAATTTTATATCAGGCCATGATTGCATTTCTCTTGAAGATGATTTTAGGATGGAATTGCTTATAATGGGGTGAAATTTTTCAATTTTCTAAAACGCATTTATTTACTCTAAACCAGTGTTGTAAAATCTCAAAATCAATTGATCAAATATAATGGAAATTGAGAAAAGAAGCTAACGGCTATCAAAAAAAAATCTCATTTGAATGGGTGATATCAGTTTGCTTAGTAATTTGATGAAGGCATGGCTCATTCTCATATGAGAAACGCTTTATAGCTTTATATCAATTGAATGTTACCTACACACTCACGGAGCTCTGGTTCACATTCCGGTGAAAAAGCTAAGCCTACTCGACACCAAGCTGACTTCTACCAGACCCCAACCCGATGTTTACCCGACATTCACCTGACAAATTGACCCATAATGAAGAACTCAAATTTCTTCAAATTTATTTGGTTGGCAATTGGGATCAAGAAATTGATCAACGCTGTGCGATTAATCGTGCTATGAAACGTCAGATCATTGGAGAATTGCAAGAACTTCTTCACGAACACAACGCTTTGGTTCGGTAATTCAAGACGGCATTGGAAGCATGCCTTTTGACGACCACAAAATCATTATCAGAACGGATAAACGTCCCACTGGAAGTCACGAACGTCAATTAAATGACCCCACAATTGATGAAACTGCTGTCGTTATCGTTGGTGAAAATGTTGAATCCCGTGACATTTTTCAAAAGCGGCGTATTCAATGAAGTTAGAGTAGTATCATCTAAATCAATCGCGAATATTCCATTCAAAAAGATTATTTTAAGGTAGAATCGTGAATGCTCGAAATTTTTTTAAACAAAAATCAAATTTTGGGCGAGACGAAATTCGACGGGTCAGCTAGTTTTAATATAAAATGCTTACATTAAATCCAATTGAATGTTCAGTTAACCCATCTTAAAAAAGATATTTTAGTGCTATTGATATCCCTATCAAAATTCAAAATATTCGCACCGTAGAGTTACACTCTGTGTTTTCACTGAAGCTACACCTGAGAGCGCTCTCAAGAGGGAGATTAATAGCACTAAACTATCTATTTTAAGATGAGATCACAATTAATCATATCGTCCGGCCATTTTACACAGAAATGGCGCTGTTCCGCTGGTAGGAAGTGATAAAAATCTCCATATAGAATTTGAGAGAAGTGAGAAAAATTCGCTTTCGGTGCATATTCAGGTCAAAAAAAAAGGAATGACAACCTGAATAAAGTAGTCAGGGACTTCGTCGTTTAGTTTTTTTCCGAAAATTATTGTTAAACAAGCTACAATTGAATAAACATGATTTTTCCCAGAGAGCCAAAAAATTCAAATTTTAGAGAGAAAATTCTCTCACACGAGCTCAATCTCTCAAAATGCCATGTATTTTGATGACACTCGATTTGTGATTTTCCTTTCACAGATTACAAAATAGAGAACCTGTCACTTTAAAACACGTCTGGTATAAAAATATAAAAATCGGCGGGAAATTCTGTGAGGGGTGAGCTATTTTGTGTGCAGAATGTGTCAAAAAGGAAGGGTTTCGAATATTAATCTTAATCTTAACCAGACATGTTTTGAACTGCACTGTTTAAATGTAAAACAGATTATGAGTAGTTTTCGATAGATGTCACAGCAACCAACAGCAGTGACATCTCTAGATAGAGCTGGAATTAGGGCGTAACAGCTTTTGTAAACAATGACTTATCTCGATGATTTCTCGAAAGCCATGGCTCTCTCTGGCAAATTGACATCACCATAGAGTAGAGGAAGACTTCTCCTACCCGATGGATATGTTGGTTTGTGTAGGCGTGCCTTCAACTCAGCGAAATCAAAGAGAGAAGTCATTGTTTACAAAGGTTGTTACGCCCTAATTCCAGCTCTATCTAGAATTCTGTTGGAACATGAATGCAGAAGCTTGACAAAATGATTAATTGGATTCAACGGAAGCATTCTATATTAAAAAGTAACGAAAAATTCCCAAAAGAGCGATCCATCCATGGTAATAAGAAAGAAGTACACAAAATCTCATTGAGAGAGAGGGAGTCCGAACTCATGCGAGAGGATAGTTTGACGTGAGTTGCTCTTTGAAAGGCTCCGGATAACTTTTTTGTTCGAGACATAAAGCTCATAGTTAACCAGAGCGTTCCAGAGTGTGTGAAAAAAATATGAGTATGAATGCCAACCAAAAGCGAATTTGTTTATTATTCAGTTCCAACCTGGATTGGGTCTGCTTGTTTTCTGATAAACTTCAGTTTGATCATTTGATTTTAAAACCTACCTCAGGTTGAGGTTCGCACTGACAAAAAATTCGGTTGAGCATTGGGTTGGAACTAGTTTCAACCTCGATAATAAACAAATTCGCTATAGCCTCATTTTAGTTGTATGCCCTCCCGCTCACCAGCGGTTTGATTTTTGAGGAGGAACTCTACTTCTCAGAGCAGTCTTTGGAAAAACTCAAATATCATGCGTGAGATTATTCACCTATGAGTTTTGCCTTAAAAAATTCAGCAGCGCATAAATCACCGATGAGTTTTTCGGTTCAAAAAAGCATTCCTTTATATGTTGACGTGTACATACCGGGTGATTTGGAATAACTGTTACTTTTAAAAATGGGCATAACGGTTGAATGCTTGCATGATTTTTTGATATCAGTATATTCCATATATACTACATACAGTTGTGTTCGATAAAATAGTAGTGCATGCCCATTTTCATACAAAATTGTCAACTTTGACATGATGTAACATTGTTAACTTATGATCAATTGAGCTGAAATGTTCACCAAAGAACTACAAATACATATGTTCAATTTTACGATTACAAAATATTGAATTTTTGGAAGCACCTGCCGGAAAGTGAGACACCAGGTTCAATTGTTCAAAATAATACCAGTAGTACTGCTCCAGTACTAATAATTTTAATTTCAGCTTAATTTTGAGATTTTAAATTTTACATTTCTCAAAATTCTAACAATCTCCTCCCAATTAACAAATGAACATATTAGTTAAAAATGTTTCAAATATTTACAGCACGTAAATTTTCAAATAAAAACTGCTATTATTTTGAACAATTTTACCTTTTCACTTTCCGGCAGTGCTTCCAAAAATTCAATATTTTGTAATCGTAAAATTGAACATATTTGTCGTTCTTTGGCGAACGTTTCAGCTCAATTGATCATAGTAAACAAAGTTTGGGGCTGTTCATAAACTATGTAGACAGTTTTTTTGGGATTCTTGACCCCCCCTCCCCTGCGTAGACAATTGACCAAACAAAATTTTTAAATTTGTATGGGCCGTGGATAATTGTCAATCCCCCCCCCCGATTTCTACGTAGTTTATGAACAGCCCCTTACATCATGTTAAAGTTGAGAATTTTGTATGAAAATCGGCATGCGATGCTATTTTATCGAACACAGCTGTATATGACCCTCAATAATGACTAGCTCGGCTTATTTAAGTCTCACGAGCAGTGCATAACAAAACAGATATCATGAAATGACGATCTAGATAAACATTTCAAAAGGTCCTATCTGCATTGATCGATTCTCTTCATTGACTTTCTCTTTCGTTAATAACACAGCTGCAAAACGTTTTCCTGTTGTATTTGATGTTTTGGAATCTCCGTTTTCAAACTATGCTGTAAAATTAGCGTGAAATCGGTTTGCATAGTAGTGATTATCGAAAAGGAAATTGGAGAAAAAAAGAATCGATCAACGCAGATAGGACCATTTGAAATATTCATCGAGAAATGATCTTCAACAAAGGCCATTTCATTTGTCAACGATAATGCAGCAAATGAAGAACATGTGCATGTTTGGTTTTCAGCAATATTCATTACAAAATTAAATAAATTAAATGAATTAAATCCACAGAGCCATTATAGCAAACATGCATCTATGTGCTCAACAGTTTTAGTAATAATAATGTGAATAAAAATGCTCGATATTACACTTTTTGCAAAAAGGGTGAATCTTTGTCACTGACGGAAAATGAATGTGATTTTAACAAAGGTTTATGTGAGAGTCAATTCTTTCAGTGAAAATGTCAAACATTTGTTCTGTCAATATCGCCTGATATCACAAAACTCAGTACTGCTCACGAGTGAGGCTCTACAAGTTCTGGATTCGACTAGAACTACAAGTCAATTGTGTGAGTTCAGAGTGTGGGAAATTTCATGACGCTTTAAAAAAAACGCTTCCAGGTTCATTTCAAATGAATATTCTACATGACTGGGGAGCAGGGCTGGAAAACACCTCAGAGCGTTAGAAAAGCAACTTTGTGCACGCATCTCACAACACTCGACAAAGAGTGTGTGGTTCTCCCATTTACTAATCTATGAGAAAAAGATTCACACAATGAGCGGTACACTCCGTGCTGCGCAGGGAGTGAATATAATACAACAAGCGTTAAGCTGGGTTTAGACTAGGCAAGTCAAATGATCATCTCATTTGAATTCAATTGCCTTCAAAAGTTGAGCCTGGTTCAACTTTTTTCAATTCAAGTGAATTGATCAAGTCAGTTAAATGGCATGGTTTACACGTTCAATTTGCGTTCAAATCAGTTGAATTCAACTGAGTTGATCATTTGACTTGCCTAGTCTAAACCCAGCTTTAATGTCTTCTTTGAATTCTAAAGATAAAGATAAAGAAGAGTATAACGAAGAAGAATTTTGTTTTTTTTATTGGGTTTTTATAATTGCAACCCTACACTGAATGGCACTCCTTGTGTGGGAACCGTCGAAGCGATGGCTACACATTGAGCTTTCGTTATTTCTGGGTGTGTGTCTGTCTTCTCTTCTCCGCTGCTTTACACTTGCGCAGAGTGAAAGACAAGCAAACTTTGTGTTTGCTTGATTCTCACTTTGTTTATTTCAGAAAATCAGTACATTGCGCACATTGAGTGATCAGATGACAGCCCTGCTTGGGAGGAAATGCTATACTAATTTCAACATGAAGCTTTAGTGCGATACTTTATTAACAAGAGAAAGTTCTGAAGAGGATAGATTGATAGTTCCGCTAGAGTACGGCAGTTAAGAAAATTGAACAAAAGTTGAAATTGAGCGAAGGGTCATTAATGCGACAGTACTAATCAAACGCACACTCCTTTACCTAGCTCATACATCAATGGATTAGGGGACTTGAGGTATTTTCTCTAGCCACAGGCAAAAGAGTGCGTATTTGAATTGCTCATATACTGTCTGCGGCTGTGGAATAGTTAATAGAAATACCTCAAGTCCCCTCATCTATTAATGTATAAGCTCGGCAAAGGAGTGTGCGTTTGATTATTACTGTCGCATGAATGGGGTGTTTACACTTATGCTATTTCACTTGCGCTAATGAGCCTGCTGCTACCAAAAAAGGTCACCAGCATAAAGTAAACAGTGCATCAGCGTCTACTAGCATGAGATTTCAGGAGCAACTGAAATTTGTGTAAGTTGGCTAGTACACTAGCGCTAGCAAATCAGCACAGATGTAAACACCCCATAATGGCCCTTCGCTCAATTTCAACTTCTGTACACTGCCGTTCTCTAGCGGAACAATCAATCTATCCTCTTCATGTTGATATTAGTATAGCACTTCCTCCCAACTTTGAAAATCGTAAACTTCGCGTATGAAGTAACAACAAAAAAAACATTTTTAATGATTCTACATAAGTTCTGAGCTGAATTTCAAGAGCATTGTTTAATCATGAAAATTTCGCGGACAATTAGTTCCGAGAGAGCTCGAAAAATAATTTCAAGTTTACTTAAAGGCAGTTCCAATGATCTTGTTTTTCTTTATCGTAGAGCATTTCAGCCATTGGTTGATTTGCCTCCTTTTCAAGTAAATTCCGCTATAAGTACCGAGGGAATCAAATATTGAGGGTACAATTCCAAAAGGATTCTTGAGAAGAGTGAGGAATCCCGAAGTTGATTTCGAGGATGTTTCGTGAAGAATGTTCTAGCAATTCTAAGGAGAATTCTACACGAATTTTCAGAAAAATTTTATGTGAATTTTCAAAAGAATCAAGAGGTGAGCTCCAAGATTTACATGTGCAAGATAATTAATTTGAATTTTAAATAAAATTTAGGAAGAAAGCTTCAGCAAATTCCTGGAAGAATAATTAAAAATTCTTAGATAAATTCGGATGAAATCCATGATTTTTTAGGAGTGTTCTTCATTAACTTCTGGACTATTATATATAACAAATATTTAAGGTACTCTCAGAGAAAAATTCAAGTTTATTTTATTGGAATTCGGAAAAGTACTCTGTGAAGGGAAACAACATTCCCAAGAAATTTTTTGAATACATTCCATAGAAATTCTCTAATGATTTTTGAGCGAATTTTTAAGCACTTAGAACGCAGAAGCACATTGTAGATCCAGGGAAATTGATGTCTTAAAAATAACCCATTCAACCATGTGGTCTCCTTGACCCAATTGCATAAGGTTATATGCTTAATTTAAATTGTAATATATCGCACAATTGGAAATATTTCCAAAATTGTGGGGAAATAAACGGGAAAAATAAACATGGTCAAACTTTTTCAAACTGCAGTTGACTTCTACTTCTACTGCACCGTAAATGGCAAAAACCCAAGGAAATTTTAACTTGAGATTTGTTAGTGACCATGGCCCTGTAGCCAGAAAGTGTCATTTCCTGAAAATGATAAAATTTGGCTGATCTTAGAATCATGAGAACCCACACGGTTGTTTAATCTTACAGTAGCATTTCAAATTTTATGGAGATTTTAAAGCACTATACAAGTCTAAATGATGGTGTACAGATCCCTCAGCAAGCAAAATTGTAACTTGGGCAGTAAATGAGTAAAATTTGTATCGCTGTATTGCGCATTGGAAGAACATTTTTATTTTTGCGCAAACACTTTACGGTTTTACGTCAAATCTTGTTGATGTCTGTGGCGCACTTATTTTTTTATGACCTAAGTGCCCCAAAGACACCAAAAAGATTTAACGAAAAACCGTTGCGTTGTTGGGAGGAAATGCTATACTTATATCAGCATGAAGCTTTAGTGCGATAATTTTTTAGCTAGAAAAAGTTCGGAAGAATATAGATTGATAGTTCTGCTAGACTACAATTTTAAAGGTCATTCTTTAGAAATTTAGCGGTAAATTTTTGTGTTGCTAAATTTTACATACAATAGTATGGCAACGTGAAAAATGAACGAAGGGTCTTTACTGCGGCAATACAAATCAAACGGACACTCCTTTACCTAGCTTAAACATTGATGAATGAGGGGATTTGAGGTATTTCCTCAAATCCATAGGCAAAAGAGGGCGTGTTTGATTTGCTCATATAGGGATAAGAGGGGTATAGTGAACAGGTGGGGCATAGTGAGCATCCCGTGCAACAGCTTGGACTTCCGGCCGTTCGGAACAAATTGGTTAGATGTAGGATCAATATCATAATGATATTGAACCTACTACCAGTTGATTTGTTTCATGCAGCTGGAGATCCAGAGCCAAAGTGCGAGATGCTCACTATGCCCCTCCTTCCTCTACTGTCTGCGACTGTGGAGTAGTTCTAGCGCCGTTTATCATTTGGGAATTTTTTAAGAAGCGTTTTTAATTTTTTTTTTATTAGCTTCTTGACACGGCTATTAATCGGACTCATATTTGAGTCACGTTCACTCAAATTTAAAAAGCGTAGGTCACTCATAGAAAATTTTTACGCAAATATGAGTAATTGTTACTCTTGTTGGAGTGACATTTACCACCTCTGCTCTTAGCACTTCTAAGCTAGCAGCTCACTTGTTTCAGGTTGGCTGGGGTAAGTCAGCTACAAATTGATTTATTTACTGATAAGCTGTTATAAATGTTTGCGTCCAAAAATCTATTCGAAAGATCTTAAAGAAGTCTTAATAACTATTCCTGAAAATCTACAGAGCTTCCGGTGGATCTCCTTCCTGTAGTACAAAATGACAGTACCAAGTACTTCATCCAGAGACATTCTCTGCAAGTTCTTAAAATTCTCTTAGCTCTAAACTTCCCGATAAGTTTTTTGAACTTGCAGTGGATGTTTTTTGAGCTTCCTTTAAATTGTTTATGTAGAATGAACACTGTTCGTATGACTTTTTATTATTACCGTGGTCAGTACGACTGGAAGCAACAAAGTTCCAAACTATAGTAGGGTAAGGTGTGGTAATTCGCACCACGGGGTAATGTGACCAACGGAATTTTTTCACGTATTTTTTATTGATCAATTCAGTTTTGCAAATTATAAGTTAAGCAGTTCATCTCGTAGCTCTGGGTGAATTTTAATAAGTTTTGAAAAACACATAAAAAACGCTGCTGGTCAAATTACCCCGTGCGCGTATTACCCCACCTTACACACTCAGTGTTTTGGAAACATTGAATAAAAAAGGGACAGACAACGGCACTCGGAAAAAAATCCGTTCCCATATTTGAACGGCAGCCGTGAACCATTGGTTCACTCGGCTGTCGACAGAATCAGACCACTCGCGATGTGTGTCACCCGAACGTCTGTTAACTCGACAGCAACCATTGTGTGGTACTCTTCATTGTTTTCGATCAGCAGTTCTTTCGGTCGATGCGCCGTCGGCTTTGGAAAGCAACCGTTTCGTGATGAGTGTGTGAGTGCTGACCACGTTTTGCGTCCATTGCTGCAATGAAAGCGCTCTGTCCCCCGTTGGCGATACTGCCATACAATGAAATCACTGTTGGAGGAGGATTATTGGATAGCGGAAGATAAAGTGTTTATTGTACTGTACCTTTTGACTATAGTTTTAAGAAGTTTTGTATAGAGAACAAAAAATCATTGGCTCTGTAAAATGACTTCGATTGAGCCTTATCAAATACATTAATAAACAAACAAACAAAAGCCGTGAACCTTAGTCCGCGCGTAGAAGTAAATGGACACCAAATTGCTTCCTTCTAGATTACTCGCATGAAACCTAAACATCTCATCCCGTCATAGTTTTGCATGGGCATGTGTTTAAGTTCGGTAGCATGCACACTGCAAGCGTGGAATCGAATCACAGCTGCACCGATGCACCTCAGCCGATGCTGCAGCGCTCGTCCTTACCTGTCGAAGCGATCATTTATTTTATGTTTATGTGTACATGTATCCTTGTATGTCTGTGTCCGTATGCGTGTTTGTGTTTATCAGCAGTAGTGTCTTGTTGTGAACGTTTTGCACTGCATCCTGCTAGAAAGAAAGAAACAAACAAACAAAAAAGAGAGAGAGAGAGAGATGACATGCCTTTGGCTACGACTAGCACCGTGGGAATGCTCGATGTTTCGTCACTTCTGTTGGTTTCCGTTTCTGATTCAATGTCGCACAGCATCACGACAAAAGCACACGATATGGAGCGATCGCTTGTGTCCATGTGTCCGATTTGCGTTTATGAGGAAAACAGTTTGCATGCCGACTTGAGTTTTATTTTATCATTTTCGATGAAAATTATCAAAATCGTCGCGACGTACCGGTTCTGGTCAATTACAATAACAAAGAAATGGATTGCAGACAACCATAGGAGATGTTAGGGATTACTCTCAAGGACGTTCGGACGGTTTGGCCTATCCAAGCTCCAGTGACTCAAACGTTACCGCCTCGGTCTAGGAATTTCAAAATCTCACGACACTACCAAACCTCATATGAAAAACCAAATTACGTTCAACACTGACACGTTTCCATTGCTGTTAACCCTTCCTTCAGTTCCACGAAGCGCCACCGACACTGATTGATATACTGAGCTTCATGAATTTGGTATTCACATTCTTCTTTTTACTGGAGACTATTATGAAACTGATCGCATTCGGATGTAAGGTTGGTAGAACCGCGCGACATTGCCCATGTATGTGTGTATTATTTTCTTTTTTTTTTCGTTGGTTTAATTTCCGTTTGATTTCGTTTTATCTGTCATTATTGTGGATTTCGATGGAGTTTTAGGCACAGGGCTAACGAACAGTTGTAATGATTCGATTGATATTGTTAAATCTCTATAGCTCAACGGTTCGTCTGAAAGAAAACAGCTGCTCACGACGAATCATTGTTCATCGAAACGTTCACTTTTCTCTATATTTAGTTTTAGAAATCCCTATCTGATTCTTAGTAGTTTAAATCACGCATCACCATCGTGTCATCTATTTCTTCTCGTTTAGTAGAAAGGTCCATTTTTTTTTCGATCCTTTTAGAATATATAAATGTTGTCCTAGTTTTCTTTGTAAGATAAACATCATGCCTTCTGGAGGAACACTTTTAAAATAGTATCGCTTCTGTGCGTCCCTAGGTAGTGCTATTTCAAAGGTACCTTTTGTCTCATTAACATTATTTTTCTCCAACATCGTTCAAGATTAGCTCCAGAGTTTATTATAGTCTCATCCCATGCATCCCATTTTCGCTGGACAAACTCTCGTCAGATGAGATCGCCAGTTGTGTCTTTTTTGTTTAGTTTAAATATCTTACGTATACAGAATGAGTATCGGATTTAGATTACAGCGGACGATAAATTCGTATCCATTATGGGTCCATTTATTTCTTTTGTTATCATCAGGATTCGATTCACTATCATGTTTAAGTTTCTATTAACATTTCATCAATTGTCTTTTGAATATTTTGTTTCTAGAATACTACTATATTCCATTGATAAATCTAAATGATCAATCGTTTGTTAAGTTTTAGAATATAAATTTGACACTAATTCATGTATTTTTTCTTCTTTTCTTACTTGTCTTGGTTTATGCGAATTCGCCTCATCATGCCGCGGCAGAATTTTTTCAAAGATCCTTGGAATATATTCGATTTTATAACAGTTATTGGAAGTATTATCGACGCATTAGTTTTAGAATTAGGGGTAAGTATGACTTCATCGTTCGATCGATTTCAAGTCTGTCTTGTGTTGGTCACAATCTCTAAGCTGTATAGGAATTCAATGTTTGTCATACGTGCAGCGAATCCAAACACATAAAGCAACCAACGATACAGACAAATCGCTTGCTACGACTAACATTACAAACTCTATCTGCAACACAGCTCGATCGGAGTGGTAGAAGGATAATGATATATTGCTTGCCTGCTTTGTTGCAATAAACATGCTTGAGGACATAGTTTGATCGGAATCGAGAAAAGACAGAGCACAAAAATTCCCATTAACACACGTGTATCATCTTCGGCTTCACTTCGTGAAGCAGCTTGCCAACAATTTGGCCGTTTCCTTCTACCGGCCCGAGCGAGCTGTATTGGAAATGTTGTTTGTCATGAAAAAAAAAGCAACCTAAGCAGCGACCTTCTTTCTATAGCCTTTTTCTCTATGGAACGTTCACATATGCAGTATTGGTTTGTTTACAATCTTTTGCTCCAGCTGCTCTAACAATTTCAGTCGAAAGAATTGTCAGAAACTGTTTTGAAACGCTTGTACAAAGCTCCAATCTTCTCTAGTGAGAGCGAGTATTGTCGGCAACCAGTTTTTCTTCGGCAACCGTTCCATTTGAACTGCATGTAAATCTGCTGTTCTATTATCGGCAACTCGAAATCAGCTACAATTTGTAGTGCGTGTGTTTCATTTCAAGAAAACCCTTCTAGATTGCTTTTTCTCAGTGGTAAAAATATAGTCAAATTGAAGCTGAAAGCATAAAGAATCGTTTGCATGCATTCAGCGAAGTGTTTTCGTAAGAACATCCAGTGAAAATAGTGTTTCAATTTGGGTTGCCAAAAATAGTCTGTCATGCCGAAGCCGTCATTTCCCCTAATATAATTATGCTTTCCATTTCTGACAAAGCGATATCGTACGGCTCGTTTGTTGCTAGTCATTTTTTCATTTGGAGATATATTTGAGTCGCTGCATAGCGCTAAAACGCGCGTTTTACTATTAACGGAAAACTGTTTTTTTTTACCTACAGTGACTTTGGGGAACTTTGTGGACACGAATATTTTCATCTTTTGAGCTAAACTTTTGAATGATTAATCCACCAGGAAGTGAGATACAACAACAAAAGTTTAATGTGATTTTCATCATACTGACCAAAACTTATAGTTTCGCAATAAGCAGAGAAAACTATTGAAAACTAATGATTTTATATCAACTGAGCAGCACTTTAGTTTTACTTTCAAAAGTAATTAGTTTGCTTTACTCGATTTCATCCAACTTCGAGTTGTTGGTCTTTGGAAAAGTGATATTTTTGGGTCGAAGCCTTGAATATTCTATGAAATATTGAAGATAGAGACTTACTTCAGAACACAAAATAACGTACCTTAATACTGTAAAGAACAATTTAGAAAATTTTGATATCGGAAATCTGCAACCAGAAAAGTTATTGCCAAAATGTTGATTTTCAGAAGTCTTCATACAACAATTTGCTTTTTTCCCTTGATTTGTTTTCCTTGCTGAGCACCAATGCTACCGACGTCAGGGAGGCAGCTCCCACACCTGGACCCTACCTACCGACCCATCAACTCATGAACCAACGGCTTTACTTCCCTTCCGAAGGAGATGTTATGCCTCAGAACACCCCGGCGGTGCCGACTGGGATTGAACTCAAGCCTGCTGGGTTGAGAGATAATCACGCTTACCACTACACCACCGCCGCTGCTCATGTCAATTAATGATTTCTTAGTAAAAATTATGAAAATATCTGTTAAAATTATGTTGACTAGACTTTTGATTTTTACCAGCTGCAATAGCATCAAAGGTGATTCCATTTACACGCTGAACATTGCTAGCAGTAAAGGGAGCAGGAATAGATGAAGAATTTGAAGCAGGGGTTATACTTGTACCTACTGGTACGAATGTAGATTTAGTTCCTCGCTGATCGTTATGAGCAGCAGAGGAATCGTGGAACGTTTCCTACCTGTCGCTTAGAACGAGATTGTAGGATCGCTTTGCGAGTCTTACATACCCAAAAATTGGATTTATGGTTTTCACCACAATTTGAACATTTAAATTTCTTAGGATCTTCCATCACAGGACAGTCGTCCTTAGCATGAGAGGAATCCCCACAATTAATGCATCTAGCTTGCATGTAGCAATGTTTGGTCCCATGACCCCATCCTTGGCACTTACGGCACTGGGTGAGGTTTTGGAAATTCCCTTCCAGTCTTCCTGAAGTGTTCCCACTTCACTCGGACATGGAGGCTAACGTTTTTCAAGGCCTTAGGGTTGTTTAGTTCACTAGACTTGAAGTGAACTAAATAAACATCATTGGAAATCTCGTTGCGCGAATCTCCGGGACGAGATTTCATTTTCATTTTGATTACTTGGACAGGCTCAACTCCAAGTAATTTAGTCAATTCATCTTTGATCTGATCCAGGGATTCCAATTGGCAAAGACATTCACTCCGCCGGCCAATTTGAAGTGAAAACTTAAATTGAACGAAATTCAAAAGTTCCTTGCGAAGTGCATGGAAATCCGAAGTGGTAACAACAATAGGGGGAACCTTTTCCTTTTTGGCATTAAGCCGGAAATAGTTAATGGAATTTTGCCGACTGATGGATCATTCTCATCACCCGTAAGCATATCAAATTGATTGCTCGATCAAATTTCATCAGAAGGGGGATCAAGCGATTACCCTTATCTTACCCAAATTTCTTCAAATCGAATTCCAAGCAGATTACTATAAGAATCCGAAGGATCAAAGAGGAATTACCCAAATCGATATCCAAGCAGGATTACCTCGGGTAGTGTGCAAACAAGGATCTAAGAGGAATAAATGTCAAAAAAGGAGAAGGGTCTGTGTCTAGGGACACGAACGGAAGCTTGACGTAGCTGGACGGAACAAATATGTTGATCATTTAGTTCTTAACTCTTTCTGTGTTTGAATTGGTGCCCCTGAAAAGGGCCGGTTGTTTTTCAAATGGTGGCCACACCAGCGCAAGTCGATGCCGACCGGATGACGGCGGCCTAGTCATGCTGCCTATTGCGGGAAGCCTTTCCTCCGGTCGATGTGGGTGTTTTCGTTGTCGTCCGTCATCGTATTGGTGCGATGCGTGCTGTTCCACTCATACGTCGTGTCCAACGCTTATCCGTCCGTTGCTCGAAAGCAAATGACGAAGCAAACTAGTAGTAAAATTATGTTTATTTCTGTTGATTATGGTAGTACATTGATTTATCATTTTAATTGATTAGCCTACTTGGCTCTTCATCTTTGTTTAATTTGATATTCTAATTTAATTTTTGCGTTTTTCAACTAGTTTACAGAATATCCCTTTGGGGATGTGTTTTATTTGAATTGAAAAAAGTGATAACCTACCTAACTACGAGTATAACTTAACCTAACGTGCTAGATCACGTATGATCTGATGATTTGATCTCAGACAGGTGTCTCTGAACCTTTCCAGGATGAATACTCTCCGTTCTTCTAATGTTTGAATTCCAGCCAGGAAGTGGATCTCAGAATTTCTAGTCCGCGGGGGACTGTTTAGGACCATCCTAAGGATCTTGTTCTGGATCCTTTGGAGTTTGAGGTGATGGCATTTTGCGCAACTCTCCCAGATTGGCATACCGTACTCGATTACAGGAAGGATGATTTGTTTGTAGACAGCAAGCTTATTTTTCAGGGACAGGGTTGACTTCCTGTTGATAAGTTGATACAACGATCTTATCAAGATGTTGCACTTGGTTTTGGTTTTGTCAACGTGCTCTCTGAAAAGAAGCTTGCTGTCTAGTGTTAGCCCGAGGTACACGACCTCTTTGGACCATTCCACCACTGTGCCGTTCAGGCAGATCTTGTTATTCTCTGACGGAACAAGTCTGGGAGATTTAGAGTGTGGAAAGATAATGACCTGGGTCTTTGCCGCGTTGATACGGATCTTCCAGCTGTTGAAATATTCAGACAGAACGTCCAGGCCTCTCTGAAGTTTGGCAGTCAGAGCTCCGATGACCCTACCCTTGTAGACGATGGATGTGTCATCTGCGAACAGAGACAATGATCCACCATCAGGGAGAGGTGAACAGGTTGAATAGAATGGGGCCAAGAATGCTTCCTTGTGGAACCCCGGCACCGATGTTGAAAGCATCGGATGAGATGCCATTCAGAGAGACTCGGAACGTCCTGTCTGATAGATAGTTGTTTATGATCTTCACTAGGAAGATTGGAAGACCGTACTGCTGCAATTTGAACACAAGGTCATCATGCCAGACATTGTCGAACGCTTTTTCAACGTCCAACAACGTCATGGCAGATGTTTTCGAAACAGACTTGTTCCGTCTGAGAATGTTTGTCACTCGAGTCAGCTGGTGGACGGTCGAACGACCTTTCCGAAAACCAAACTGTTCCTCGAGTAACAAGTTGTTTTCATCGGCAGATGTTAGGAGCCGGTGGTACAGTGCTCTTTCGAACAGTTCTGATAACCCTGAGAGAAGGCTGATTGGTCGATAACTTGAAGGAGAGGACGGATCCTTCCCAGGTTTCCGGATGGGTATGACTTTAGCTGACTTCCAACACGAGGGGAAGTAGCCAAGTCTGAGGCACTGATTAAAAATCAGTGCCAGATGGTTGTAGAATCTGGAACTCAAGTGTTTGAGTTCCAGATTCAGGATGTTGTCGAAACCTGGGGCCTTCATGTTTTTAGATGATTTGATATAGGCCAACAGTTCGTCAGCCGTAATCTCGGATTCCTCTGGAAAAATGTTAGAAATCTGAAGAAGATTGGTTGCATTTTGAGCAACCTCAGA
Source organism: Ochlerotatus camptorhynchus (assembly GCF_037179485.1). Classification (NCBI taxonomy): domain Eukaryota; kingdom Metazoa; phylum Arthropoda; class Insecta; order Diptera; family Culicidae; genus Ochlerotatus; species Ochlerotatus camptorhynchus. The sequence continues at coordinate 350,996 of NW_027041142.1, forward strand.
TTCATGAGGGCTGACGATGTTTTGTCCGAGATTATGGGAGCTGACGAAGTGTTGACCTATCGCCGCAGCCTTCTCTTCAGGAGTTATCAGATGAACCACTGGGTCGCCGGGACGATCCAGTGGGGTCAGTGGGGGAATGGGCCTAGGCTTGTTTTTAAGAATTTTTGTAAGTTTCCAGAAGGGCTTAGCACAATCTGGGAGAGAGCGGATCTTACTAGCAAAATCGTTATTTCTGAGATCCACAACCTGGCCTGAATGATCTTTGTTAATCGATTACAATTGGTCTTCAAGTTAGGCAGGCCAGTACGCTGGTACTGCCTACGAATGGTGTTACGGAGTCTAATGAGATCTTTGGTAGGGCTGTCAAGGTTCAGAGTGTTACTCACCTGTCTGGATACTGGCACGTGTTGTTCCCTGGCCCGGGAAATCGCCTCCTCGATGGTTTGTAGACACCGGTCAACATCTTCCGACGTCCCCGGTTGGACATCGTAGTCGATGGTTGTTTCGACGCAGTGTTGATATTGCGCCCAGTTGACTCGATGGTAGTTGCGCCGGGAAGCTTCGAATCGGTTTACCGAGGATCCAACTTCGGCCACCACCGGATAGTGGTCCGAGCTCAGCTCCTGGAATGCCACAGGTTGCGAGACGACGAAGCAAACGATTTGGCGAGCGTTTTTATAATCACTGCTTTTCTCCTCCCTTCTTTTCATTGGTGAACTGATGAGCGATCAACTGAACATTGAGCTCGCTCATGTAAGCATGGGCAATGCGTCGTTTGTTCAATTTGCGCGTCTATCGTTGCGTCCGTGTTTGGGATTTTCAGTTACATGTATGAATTTAATTTCTTTAATGTGACCCCCAGTTTAGAAATTAAAGACGTCAAAAGCTAGGAATTTTACAGGTTATATTGAGCACTGAAAGTGCTGTTTGAATTTGTTGTAGCTTTGGGTGGCAGTAAAACTTCCTTAAGCAAAAAGCAAATAGATCCGCACGGACTGATTTGTGTTCCTTAAATTTTTTAAGTTTAAAATTATGCTGAACTCTAACTTGTGTACGTTATACGGAGACAAAAGAATGATAGTTAATACCTTTTACCTACTATCGTCAGAGGGTAAATTAAGTTTTTTAGCGTTAATTTTGTTCGATGCTCTGGAATATCAGCGCTATATGACTTCACTTACCCCGTGACAATAGGTAAAGAAGTGGCGAAGCTCTTTTAGGCATTTTTCTGATCTTTTTTTAAGTAAAAAAAAAAACCTAAAATCACTTACTTTGTCCTGCAGTTTGTTTAAATTGGAGTCGGAGTCGGTCAATTTAGATCCGACTCTACAGCTCTGAAGAAAAAGAAAACTACAAGGGACAGCCCTATAGGGTTTTACGCAATAGTGACGTAAGACTACGTGGTCTTATATAATAAATCTTATTTATTAACTGCAGCAGGAGCTTGTGTTTTGTGTAGGAATAGGAATTTTGGTTCTCTCTGTTTGTACTCTTTAGTACGACGTGCTTGACATAGATGGCCCACAACGACTCACACTGATTCCGACCAATAGCGGTGCGGCTTCTTCCTCCGGCTATGGATTCTCATGTGGGCTGCAGCTCGCTGCTTGCAGGCAGCCTTTCGTTGTGTACTGGAGAACACCACCACTCACCACGCGGAGATTGAATAAACACCGTTTGGTGAGATCAGATGAAATCTGTGGTAGGGAAATCGCTTTTCGCAGGCAATTGGTGATAATTTTAATTTACATAGCAACAGTTGCACATTGGTGCAGTTTTCAATAGTGACATTTTGAAAAATAATAAAGTGTTAAATTTAACAAATACATAGGAATATTTCTGATCGATCGATGATAAAATTATTGAAAGTGGTCCAAGGGCAGCAGAGTTTTTAACGTTCAAAATCTTTCATAACGTTGTTACATGTTCCATTTTCGGTTTTCACAAAGTGTACCCCCCTATAGAAATCACAGACGTAGTCCTACGTCAAAAACTTTTTCGAAGACACTATTTACCTAAAACTAATGGTTTAGCGGTGCTGGGTATGTAGTGGTAAGCATGACTGCCTCTCACTCTAAAGAGCCTAGGTTCATTAATTGAATAGGCATAAAATCTCTGATCGCGTTCCCCGGTCCATGAGTTGATGGGTCCAAGTGTGGGAGCTACTTCCCTGGCGTCGTTAGCATTTGTTCTCAGCACTGAAAACAAGATCGACCGAAAACAAATCAAGCAAAAAAATAAAACAAAGCACAATCAATTTATTTCACCAATATACGGACCACTGTGCATTGTGAAGCAAAAATGTCCATATTTACATCAATCTACTTATGTATGTCGAGGTCCAGCTCAGCAGGAAACTTGTTCCTGATGACAAGCCTAATCGTTCCGTACTTTGCCGGCTCCAACGCTTGATCACTATCCGAGATCTCTGGTAGAACATCGTACACACTCACGTGTTGAAAGTTTCCGTGTCTCTAAGTTAACACCTACATCTCTATCATTATAAGCAAGCAAGGTGTATCAGCTGATATGTAAAATTTTCTCTTTTAATTTTTGACTTCTATCATCCGTAAAATACATTATAACTAGTTAATGATTCGAGCAAAACAGGCTGAATTTTTTCCATTTAATTCCATTACAATGGACAAATTTGAATGGAAACCATTCACCCTTTTTTGATCATATCGTGTAATCAATTTCTAATCCCTGTCTTTATATTTAGGTGTGTGTCTGTGATAAATAATACTAACGATTTGTATTTTCTTCTCCCACACTTTCCTCTCCGTATTCAGGAAAACTCATTCAACGTTGGATTTTTAAGACTGTTTCGTGCTGCACGATTAATCAAACTACTCCGACAAGGTTATACAATACGAATATTACTTTGGACATTTGTTCAATCATTCAAAGCACTGCCATATGTCTGTTTGCTGATTGCCATGCTATTTTTTATCTACGCAATTATTGGCATGCAGGTATTTTTCATTATCTTAGTCCAACTTTAATCCTCTTCCACAGCAAAAAAAAAAGATTACTTGAAGCCAACTGTCTCGAAGGTGGAAAATCCGTTCAAAAAAATCTGTTTATTTATTTTTAATTTTCGGTTCACTTGAGTTATTCGTCTTTGAATTGGTTTCAATCTCGTCTTGTTTTTAGTTTTTTGTTATTGAAAAATTGAAATCAACGTCAAAATTATTGGAAAACAGAAATAAAAGGGTCAAATAGGATAGTATGGAATAGATCAATTTCAGCTGCAGCGTGAACATGTTATCATCAACTTATCAAAACTCATTCGGTTTCGATGCTTCACATTTACTTATAGCGATAATTCTTAAAAGAATTGCAAAGCATGACAACGCTGAGTTTTTTTTTTCTTTTAAGTAACGAGTTTTTGGATATTTCAAATGTTTTCAATCCATTGCAGCCAGTTTTATTTTTTTTTGTCGTTGAGATATCCAATCCTTTTCAGTCCCTTGTAATGCTTTATAATATGAAATTCAATTGACCTAGTCGAAAGCGGGAACGATTTTGCATTTAGATGATTTCCTTTTCGAACATAACATTTTCTTCCTTCTGTTAACCTGTTTCTTCATAGAATAGTTGAATTAAATTTTTTCCAATTTCTTTTTGCATTCATTCGTAACATTAAAATCAACCAAAACCAAAACCACAATCTGCCTAAAAATCAAACCAAACCAAACAAAGGTTTTCGGCAATATGAAGTTCGATCCGGACACCGCCTTAAATCGTCATAATAATTTTCAGACCTTTTTCGGAGCGCTACTGCTGCTGTTTCGGTAATGATATACTTTGAATTTGTCTCTCTATTAGCTCCTACTCATAAACTGTAGAAACAACTATCACATTGCAAGCCAATCTAATACTCCCTGCCACTCACAGAAACAGTATTTCCCCCCGTCCTGTTGAATGATTCAACGCAGAAAACTTGTAAAAATCCCCCATAATGAGCCCTTTTTGCAACAAAATGTAAAACTCGATTTACTGATTGCTTCCTGGACGTGTCGAGTTACGCCTTTCTAGTTTGTACATGTACATGTTTGTGATGTGTCTATCAGTCGAGTGTCTCGAACATCTCAGTAGATTGCAGGTTTTCGCTCGTCAATGTGTAATCAAATAGGAACAAGTTCGCTACTTTCACCCATATAGGTACGTGTGGTTTTGAAATGCAATCCCGAATCGAAAATTGACGGATTTTACTCAACAGCGATGGTCACTTTTTAATGAAAAAAAAAGTGATCTTCGATCCATGTAAATCAGTTAAAATTTCAGAATTCAATTTCCGCTCGCTACATAATTATCAATTAATTCTAGGCATGTTGTAAATAAGTTCCGTTGAAAACATTAAAACCCAAAAAGATCATAACCGTCGTAAGATTGAGTGACCCGTCGAGTTCATTAGTTCCAAAGCAGTTAGACTCCCCCGATTTATAGAAATAGATTGACAGGTAGTGACCCTTTTACAAACCGGAAAACCGAATCGAAAGGCATTGCTTCCAAGCAAAGCAAGCAAATGCCAGTAGCTTTTTATCGTTCTTTCGTTGAATTCCCTTTATTTGCGTTTACTTTTTGGTTCGTTACTTCAAAGCTCCTCCCCCTCTGTACAAAACGGAAGTGCATTTCTTAAATGCGATCCACGCCCACAATGCGCGCGAAAGAATTCAAGTAAAAAAAAAAATATCCAAAATTTCTGAACCATCTAAAAACAATCAACGCCAAAACCAAACCAAAACCTTCTTCTATCTCGCCTCTGTAAATGTTTATGTTGTACGATCGCCATAGGTGTTTGGAAATATTGAACTAGAGCCTGAATCAGCTATCACTAGACACAACAACTTCCGTTCCTTTGTCCAAGGGCTGATGCTACTGTTCAGGTAGGTCTACACTTAAAAGCTAACAATTGAATCAAAACAAAAGAAAGAAAAAATATCAACCTACACTCTATCTATGTCTCTCTTGCTCTTTAATGAAAAAAAATATATATATATCGTTCGCTCACTATAATATATACTTCGCTCTGTGAAAATTTTCGAACTGTGTGAAAGTCTATGCTTAAAATTTTACATTTTCTCCACCGTTAAAATTTTTAATGAGACAGATAAAAATATATCATTCATTGTGTGACCAACTCTTGCCCTGTTCGAAAGTTTCTTCGTTACGTACATTTGTTTGAATGCAGAGTTTGAGGATAAATATAGGATAGCTGAGTAATAGTGAGGGATTGCCGCTGTTGGATTGGATGAAGTAGTCGTTTCTTCGTCGAAATGTGAAACTGTCCAGAACGTCATTTGCTAACTGAAATGCATTTCTGATGTCAAATCAGCTGTCAAATCTACTTAATGTTCATCGACATGCATTTGTATTGTCCTAACATTTAGATATTGCACAATTTTTTACAGATAACTGCCCAGACAACAAGAGTGCACAGAGATATTTTTGAGATTAATGCTCCCTGTAAAATATTACTCCTTTGAAATATTTCATGCCACCCATCTTTGTCCCAGCATAAAACGGCTGCGATGACAGATATGATGTTGTTTACCTCCCGCTGAAATTCAGTTGGCGTAGCACCGTTGATTTTCTATCGTAGTTTTTTTTCTATAGCCGTTAGAGTGTTCTTCCGGTTCCACACAGTAAAAAGCCCAGTTGACACAGTTGAAGGTGCAAATAGAAATCGCAGTAGAAAAAGGAAGAGGTTGTGAAATTTCATCCCAAAGTAAAACAAACCGAAAATCTCAATCCCGAAAATAAACAGTCCGACCCAACATTTTTTGGTGCCGTGACCAGGATTCCAGCAGAAGATACCATAACATCTTGTTTACACACTGAACATAACCACAATCCCGAAGGTTCAGCTACTATAGCTGATACGAATCCCGTCTGACGATCCCCAGTTTTACAAAACTGATCCTGTTTTTTTTTTGTATAAATACAAGGCCTCTTGATTAGAGGTACCAGGCGAGTCCCTCTCCAATCAATTTACGTCCCTTTTTGCGGTACTTCTGGGTCTGTATTCGGCCGTTTCAGTGTGGTGAAACTGTTCTGGTCGATTTCGTCGTCAACATGCCGGGAGACAAGAAAGTCAAGCAAGTTGAATTGAGGCGGAAAAATATTGCCGAGGGACTAAACCGCATCGATGAATTCCTGAAAAAATATGATCCGGTCCAGCATGTTGCTGAAGTAAGTCTACGTTTAGAGCGTCTGGTGAAACTGATGGAAAAGTTCGAGAATATCCAGAGCGAGTACGAAGAGTTCGACGATTCGGGAGGGTTCATGCAGGCAAACCTGGTATGCAGAGCGCAGTATTTTCGAGCGAAGGCTAGTTTGCTGCAGAAGCTTCCCATTCCCGATGGTCCCACGCCTGATAGATCGAATACTAACCCCCATCCACCTGCACTTTCCGCGCTGTCGAATGTGAAGCTGCCAACAATCCCGTTGCCGGAATTCGACGGAGATTTCAACGGATGGCTTACGTTCCATGACACATTCGTTTCGATGATCCATACATCGACTGAGATTTCTTGTGTGCAGAAGTTCCACTATCTGTGAGCTGCTCTAAAAGGAGAAGCCGCCAATCTGATCCAGTCAATCAACATCACCGCAAACAATTACGCCGTCGCCTTGCAGACACTAGTTCAGCGGTACTCGAACAAGGTTTTGCTCCGGAAGAAACACATTCGTGCCTTGCTAAAGCATCCGAAGATTCCGAACCATTCGGTCGAAGCACTGCACAGGATAGTCGACGAGTTCCAGTGACACACGAAGGTACTGGAACAGCTTGGAGAACCCGTCGAGCAGTTCAGTTCAATACTCATGAAGATTCTGGAGGACAAGTTGGATGATGCTTCCCTTGGCGCGTGGGAGGAATCCGTTTCGTCGGATGGGAATCCCACTTACAGGAAAATGATCGAGTTTCTGCAGAAAAGGACACGCGTGTTAGAGACGATTTTGATCAATCCAGCAGAGCTACCCCCGACTGAACATCAACGCAGCGACTGAGAGTTCATACAGAAAAGTTTTCCCGCTTGTGAAAAGCAGAAGTACCAGCTAATGAATAGTACCATATTCAACGGAATGGATGTATGTAATTGGTCGACTGAAGGTAGTGAGGCTCTGCAGCAACTGCTTCCGGAGTGATCACTTTGCTGGTGCTTGTCGTTCAAAGTTCAACTGTAAGCATTGTTCCAAGCGCCATCATTCCATGATTCATCCAGGCCCGGGTGAGACTCGTCAATTGGATACTGATGCACGCAATAGAGCTAATACATCCGCTAGCGATAATTCGACATCCATATCGAACCACTTAGTATCGGCTGCTGCTGCTGCTGTAACCCCCACTGAAATTCCGACGCAGTTTAACTCTGCTGTGAAAGCGGCCCACGCAAATTTCCATCTATCAACAGTTGTGCTGTTAGTCGTTGACGCCTAGGAGCATGTTGCCCGCGCCCTGTTGGATTCAGGATCTCAGCCCGATGCTATTAGCGAACGTTTATGCCAGCAGCTACACCTATCCTGCAATCTCGTAAACATCCCGATATCCGGCGTTGATAGCACGATTACAAATGCAAAGTATCAGGTACGCACCGAAGTCCGATCCAGAGTCACCAAATTCGGGTAAACGCTAGATTTTATGGAAGAAACAGCATACCCAAATGCTAGCAAGGCAGTCAAGACAAATGTCTACGTCGATGACTACATCGAAGGGGAGCTAACGCAGCTAATGTAGAAAGGAGGATTTCGTCTTCGCAAATGGGTGTCTAACTCGACGGAGGTGATGGCAAAAATTCCTCAGGAGCTTCTTGGAACACAGTCTCCACTCAAGTTTGATCCCGAAGAAACCATCAAGAAATAAGGAATTTGCTCGTATCCCCCGTCATCGTCCAGGCAAAGATCATGATGCAACATCTGTGGCTTCTCTCGTTGAATTGAGACGATCAGGTGCCTCCGAAGATGCAGCGCAAATGGGATAATTATTGCCAGCAACTTCCGAATCTGTCCTCCTTCCGAATTGACCGTTGTGCTTTCACACCGAACTTTAAACGTGCCGAAATCCACACGTTTGCTGACGCATCAGAGGCAGCTTATGGAGCCTGCGTGTACGTACGATCTAAAGCTACGGGCGGCAGCATCAAGGTGAGCCTAGTAGCGTCGAAATCAAAGGTAGCTCCACTGAAGAGACACAGACTTTATATGAGAAAATCATTCTCGCGATCGATGCCCAAATATCATCCAGTTACTTTTGGAACGACTCAACTGTAGTTTTGCAGTGGATGAAATCGCCCCCTCGAACGTGGAAGACGTTCGTCGCAAATCGTATCTCAGAGATACAATCAACCACTCACGGTTCCGAATGGTTGTACGTTTCTGGAGATCAAAATCCCTCTGATCTGGTATCCCGAGGAGTTTATGCGGACGAACTGCTGGACAGCGATACATGGAAGTACGGACCCAGCTAGCTACGAGAACCGAAATCATCGTGACCTATCCAAACGTACGAAAAAAGTCACCTTCCAGCGGACGAATTGGAGCAGAAGAAATCCACGATGCTTGCTGTTCTAACACCGTCACCTGCTCCGTTATTCCTGCGATACTCGAGGTACACACGACTGCAAATCCTAGTTGGATTTATTCAGTGATTTGTTCGAAATGCTCGATCTAATCCGGAGGAGCGATCGTTTGAAATAAATTAGAAGCTGAAGAATTAGTTGCTGCTAAGTTAATGTTGGCTTAATGAGTACTAAGTTAATGTTGCCAATGAGTAAGGAGCTGAAGCTGCTGCGAAAAGGTATGTCTGTTTCCTGCAAATCGAAGCTACGGCTACCTGTATGCACATGGCAACCTATTCCTGGATGCACATTGCATTATCCGTATCGGTGACCGGTTAAAGTTGTCGAACGAAACCTACAACGTACAACACCCAATGGTTCTTCCTGGTTTCCACCCTTTTACGAAACTTCTTATCAAGTACTATCACGAAAAGCTAATTCACGGAGGGATTGCCACGACCCTCGCCATCTTCTTCTTCTTATTCGCATTTCAAGCTTATTACGTAGCGCATATTAGCTTATTGCGTGCTCTCAACTAAGTGTTCTAAATGCACTTCTACAGTTATTAATTGAGAGCTTTCGATGCCAATACCAATGCATGAATTTGTGTGGCAAGCACAATGATACTCTATGCCCAGGGAAGTCGAGAAAATTTTCAACCCGAAAGATTCCCTCGACCGGACCGGGAATCGAACCCACCGCCTCCGGCTTGGTAATACCGTGCCTTTACTGACTAGGCTATGAGGCCCCGCCATCGTGAGGGATGAATTCTGGCCGCTCAGTGGTCGCAGAGCAGTACGTAGCGTCATCAGCAAGTGCTTCAGATGTCGTAAGGCAAGCTCTCGTCCAATAGAGCAACCAATTGAACAACTACCCACTGCTCGGGTTACCACAGGTGAAGCCTTCGCCTGCACCGGGGTGGAATACTGTGGACCAATCTACTTGAAGCCAGTACAACGTCCAGAAAAACTTACATCTGTGTCTTCGTCTGTCTAAGCACGAAGGCAGTTCATCTGGAGCTGCTGAGTGAGCTGTCTACCACCGCATTCCTGATGGCTTTGAATCGTTGCATCTGAAGGAGGAATAATCCGAAGCACATCTACTCCGATAATGGAACCAACTTTGTCGGTGCAAAAAAATTTCTTAATCAACTCTACACTATGGTGACGAACATAACCAAATGAAGAAGTAACTGGCTCAAGACGGAATACAGTGGCCCTTGATGCCCTCGTGCGCCAAATTTCGGTGGCCTTTGGGAGGCCGCTGTCAAAGTGGCCAAAAAGCAACTCGTGAGGCAGCTTGGCGACTCTCTACTGTCCTACGAAGAACTCAACACTGTACTCGTTTCGATATAAGGCAGTTCTGAACTCTCGTCCGCTCATGCCGTTGTCAGACGACCCCAATGATTGCAGTGCGTTGACCCCGTCTCACTTGCTCGTACGGAATATGATTCGATCGCTTCCTGAACCAGACTTCCAAAACGTGCCTCCGAACCGCCTTGGGCAGTATCAACGTCTTCAAGCGTACTCCCAAAGATTGTGGCACCAATGGCGGACTGAATACTTGAAGAAGCTTCAGTCACAATACAAGATCAACCCCAAGCAGTTCAAGAACGACGACTCTCTACCACCAGCTAGATGGCCTCTAGCACGTATCGTCAAGACCCATCCAGGACCAGAAGGAGTGACACGCGTGGTCACTGTGAAGACCTCCGGAGGAGAATTCAAGAGAGCTGTGGCGAAGATTTGTGCTTTGCCATGCACTGAAGATGAATCAACGGGTTGACATTGATTGGTTAGTTGTAGCTTAAGTATTAAGGTTTGAAAATGAATTCTCAAAGGTGGCCGGTATGGTAGGTTTCAAAACCGGATGCTCCCTGAAAAATGTAACTCTTTTGAAATATTTCATGCCACCCACCTTTTTCTCATCATAAAACGGCTGTGATGACAGTTATGCTGTTGTTTACCTCCCGCTGAAATTCAGTTGGTGTAGCACCGTAGATTTTCTATTGTAGTTTTTTTCTTTTGTAGCCGTTAAAGTGTTCTTCCGGTTCCACACAGTAAAAAGCCCAGTTGACACAGTTGGAGGTTGCTCAGAGAAGGAAGAGATTTTGAAATTCCATCCCAAAGGAAAACAAACCGAAAATCCCAATCCCGAAGATAAGACCCAACAATTTCTGCGATATACAAACATATACAGCTATTCCATAGCAAAACGATTTGTTAACAGAATTGCGTAAAAATTGGTAGTTTTGATACATATCGCAAAATATTACACCTTTTTTTTTAAATTTTGTCATTAGGGTGGCCATTTCCATGTTAGAGTGGTCCAAAAATGGTTTTTTTTTTCTTCAAACATATTTTTTTGATTGATGATATTTGAACCACTGACTGATTTCAAAGATCAAAATATCAAAGGAGTAGGTAATTAAAAATACTAAAAGGATTTTGTATTGAAAACTATTGATTCCATTTGTTTTTTATGGTGTTCATGGTTTGTAGACAGAGGGCACAATATGTTTTTTTTTCATAAAAAGTTAGGCTTTTCTACAGAACATATTAAGAATCCGCAATGTGTTTTCCTTTTTCTTTTTGGAGTTATACTTTTTTGAAGTTATCAAGTTTTGGGTTTTCGCTCAATACTCCTATGCAACTAGACTACCATGCATTTACATTGATTTACAGCCACTGTAACATGGTCACAATGATGTACCCAATGAATCGTTTTGCCTAAGTAGCAATTTGGTTTTATTACAGTCTTCAAGACCACGATTAAGACTAGAAAAATGCTATAAAATCATGATAAAACCTGCGATGTTACTTGAGCACTCTAATTGCTTCGTAGAGCCCCATTAAAGCATATAATTGTGTAATCAAAATATGAATGATTATCCGAATTGTTATGGTGTTAAAATTTTCATATTAAACAGGCTCATAGAAATCTTGTTTGATGTCTAGACTGATTTGTTAAACCCTTAGTACTTTGTGGATCCTCATAAAATCATGTGAGATAACTGAGTTAACAAAACATCTTAGATTTTATAAATCATAGCGGAGATCTGATCATGAAGTTCTACAGACTGAAAAGTATTGTTCAATGATTTAAATAAATGTAAGAACCGGTAAACGTCTGTGGAAATCCCATGGGATGGGATACATAGTTAACACTCCAAGCACGATAACTCGGTAAAATGTGTAACGGCAATCTTTCAATATTTGAAAAATCATAGCTCAGCCATTAGTGCAATTTTAAACGGGTGTTTTCGAAATCGGGAATAAACTAAAGTGGGTGTTGTCAAAACCGGGAAGGCACTGTAATCTACATTTTAAGTAGTTTTATAAAAATACCGTGGTGCTCTATCAGTTTCATGAGTTGACCTTTTTCAAATGTGTTCAAAATTTATCTAACTTTTCAGAGATCAAAAATCCGAATTCATTCCGATAAGCCGTTAAACAATGGTTTCGAAAAACCGTGGAGCCCTGCGATCAATTTCATGCATTGACCATTTTTACGGATGTTCCGGACCAAGAAAACAACAGAGCCCTAGGGTCAGTTTCATGTTTTGGGTCACAACTAAGAACTAATTTTGATGTGGCGTCTATAAGTGGTTTAGAAAAAGCGCAAAGCTCTAACATCAGTTTCAAGAATTTACCATTTTAAATGATGTTCCAGATTTTTATGGAGAACCATTCCGTGGGACCAAGTGTCCATTTTTCAGTCTCAACTCCGAATGAATTCTGATAAGACGTCTATAAGTGGTATCAAAAAAACGGTGGAGCCCTAAGATCAATTTCATGCATTGACCATTTTTTCCGACGTTAATTTGCCAGTCAACAACCAAGCCTTAGGTTCTATTTCCTGCTTTGACAATTTCAAAGGATGTCTCGGATCTTCAGGAAAACTATTCCATGGTCCGCATGGTCTAGTTTTGGGTCACAACTACGAATTCATTTTGATATAGCATATTTAAGTCGTTTGGAAAAAAAAACTGTGGAGCTCTAGCATCAGTTTCTTGCAGTGATGGCATAATCCTCACTCAAATGATTTTGTTTCGCTCTCAAGAGCTCCCAATATCACGCATGATATTGGAATAAAATATCAAGCATGATATTGTTTTTACAAGCTCCTTTGATATTGCGAGACTATTCAGAACATGTAAAATTGTAGCCACGAGTTGACTTATCACAAAAATGATTCCTTTGCACATCGTTTTCTTAGAAAGAGAAAGCATAGTTTGCTATCTTTCTTTACGCTTCACAGATGGCAGACACGAAGTTACTGCTGCCAGCAGTGATGGAAGTTTCGTTTCGTGTTCGGATGTACAGCAAAAATCTTGAAGCTCAAACTCAACACAGTTTGGTGAGAATTGTAGCCGGGGAGTTTTGTTAGCATGATATCATAGCAACCGTATCACAGCTTGTAATATCATCGGCTGTTGTTTGCGTGTTGAGTTTTTGGTCTACGATACTCAAATGAGATTATGCACATTGGTGAGATTAGATCTTTTGATATTTTCACAACACTGGTTTCTTGAACTGACAATTTTAAAGGATGTTCCAGATTTGTTCGGAGAAGCATTCCGTAGTGCCCTGTTTCCATTTTTCTCAACTATGAATTCATTCTGAGAAGACGTCTATAAGTTATTTCGAAAAAATCCGTGGTGCTGTAGAATCAGTTTCATGAATTGACTATTTTTACGGATGTTCCAGGTTTTTCAGATTCTTCAGAGATCACAACTCCGAATTCATTCTGATCAGACGTCTATAAGTGGTTTCGAGAAAACCGCGGATGCCTAGGGCCAGTTGCATGCATAGACAATTTTTATGTATGGAAAACTATTCCGTGGTCCCCAGGGTCCATTTTTGGGTCACAACTAAGAATTCATTTTCATATGGCATCTATAAGTTGTTTAGAAAAAAAAACCACAGAGTCCATTTTCTAGCCCCATTCATTCTGATTCGAATTCATTCTGATAAGACGTCTAAAAGGTGGGTCGAAAAATCCAAGGAGCTGTAGGATCAGTTTAATGAATTGATCATTTTTATTAATGTTTCGGATCTACTGGAGGACCATATCATGGACTCCAGGGTTCATGTTCCGGCTACAACTCCAAATTCATTCTTACGTCTATATGTCAAGAGTTCTCCAGAATCAAGATCCGACAATTTTTACGGATGTTTTTAGCGTCCGTTTTCGGATCAAAAATATGGATTTATAGACGTCTGTAGGATTGCATCCATTAATTACGTAACGATAAAGATCGAAATTTTTGACCCCCTTTGTAATAAAAATTACGAGGAAAGTAACCTCCTCACATTTAATGAAATTCAGCTTTTTCAATAAATATTTAGATATGATCATAACTTCTTCATTTCTTCTTTGCAATGATAAGTACATACCTGCAAAAAGCTCAAGATAGAAAATTTAAACACATCCATTTTGCAAGCAAGATTTTGTGGTGATATGTTTTGATCTGTATTTTACTTTAAATGAAAATAATTAAAAATCGTTATTTTATTTTTTTTTCTTCCCTCTGCTCCCTTATGTAACCATTCGTAACGATATAGGTAATTCCCTTCCCATCCCAAAAAGCGTTACGCGTTAAGCGTTGTCATACAATCAATTATGGCCCAACTATGATTGTAAAATTCGGACCCTAGAGTTCCACTGTTTATTTTTTTACAACCACTTAGGCAGCGTAACGCTTATAGGGAGGGAGAGGGGGTCTCCTATACCGTTACGAATAGTTACTTAGGGGAGGGGAGGAATGAAAATAATTCTTTTTTGAATGTATGACAAAAGGTCGAACGTACAAAAGGTCGAAAGACAAAAGGTCGAAAGACAAAAGGTCGACAGACAAAAGGTCGAAAGACAAAAGGTCGAAGTCGACAGACAAAAGGTCGAAAGACAAAAGGTCGAAGTCGAAAGACAAAAGGTCGAAAGACAAAAGGTCGAAAGACAAAAGGTCGAAGTCGAAAGACAAAAGGTCGAAAGACAAAATGTCGAAAGACAAAAGGTCGAAAGACAAAAGGTCGAAAGACAAAAGGTCGAAAGACAAAAGGTCGAAAGACAAAAGGTCGAAAGACAAAAGGTCGAAAGACAAAAGGTCGAAAGACAAAAGGTCGAAAGACAAAAGGTCGAAAGACAAAAGGTCGAAAGACAAAAGGTCGAAAGACAAAAGGTCGAAAGACAAAAGGTCGAAATACAAAAGGTCGAAAGACAAAAGGTCGAAAGACAAAAGGTCGAAAGACAAAAGGTCGAAAGACAAAAGGTCGAAAGACAAAAGGTCGAAAGACAAAAGGTCGAAAGACAAAAGGTCGAAAGACAAAAGGTCGAAAGACAAAAGGTCGAAAGACAAAAGGTCGAAAGACAAAAGGTCGAAAGACAAAAGGTCGAAAGACAAAAGGTCGAAAGACAAAAGGTCGAAAGACAAAAGATCGAAAGACAAAAGGTCGAAAGACAAAAGGTCGAAAGACAAAAGGTCGAAAGACAAAAGGTCGAAAGACAAAAGGTCGAAAGACAAAAGATCGAAAGACAAAAGGTCGAAAGACAAAAGGTCGAAAGACAAAAGGTCGAAAGACAAAAGGTCGAAAGACAAAAGGTCGAAAGACAAAAGGTCGAAAGACAAAAGGTCGAAAGACAAAAGGTCGAAATACAAAAGGTCGAAATACAAAAGGTCGAAAGACAAAAGGTCGAAAGACAAAAGGTCGAAAGACAAAATATCGAAAGACAAAAGGTAGAAAGACAAAAGGTCGAAAGACAAAAGGTCGAAAGACAAAAAGTCGAAAGACAAAAGGTTGAAAGACAAAGGGTTAAAAGGCAAAAGTTCGAACAACAAAAGGTCGAACGACAAAAGGTTGAAAGACAAAAGGTCGCAAGACAAAAGATCGAAAGACAAAGGGTCAAAAGGCAAAATCGAAGGTACAATAGGTCGAATGGACAATAAGTTGAATTATGAGAAAATGGACAAATGGTCGAATGGACACAATGTTTAATGGATAAAAGGTCGAATGATGAGAAGAAGGACAAAAGGTCGAATGATTCAAAGAGAGACAAAAATTCGAACGATTTCAAAAGTGGAAAAATAAAAAAGGTCGAATAGGGAAAACGTCGTATGAATCCAAGGTACAAAAGGTCAAATGGACAAAATGTCGAATGATGAGAAGAGGGACAAAAGGTCGAATGAAAAAATACGCCGAATGATTCAAAGAGGGACAAAAGGTCGAATGATGGTACATTTTGTTGTGAAACCCATTTGGCCAGATGGTAAATAGTGGAAAGATAAAATGACAGACTTGAGACACCGTTACGTTGAATCTTAAAAGCCTAATAATCAAAATTGATTTTTTTTTTAATTCTAGTCACTTTAACGCTCTTGGGTCATTCGTGACTCGTCCTGGGATAAGATTTGAACTTGTGACTTTGGCGTGAGAGGTATGGATGGTAACTACTACGCCCTGGTAGCCCTCGATAATCGATAGAAATTTTGGATAAATGAGGAACGAGCAGTGATGAAAAGAAAGATAACTATTGATAATGCAACCCTAGCTTTCAGTGTTAGTGTTAGTGATTGGGGACTCGCAACAAGTGCTAGATATTTTGCGATCGGTCACTTTCACAACGGTTCGCGCAACTGGCCACGGCACCATTATGATCGCGCACAGATAGGACCCGATTTTTACGTTGTGCAAAAAAAAAACTATGCAATCTGCAATAAACTTGTAAACCTATTGATTCAACATCAGCTTGAAAAAAACACACAAGTTCTGCCAATATGAATACTGTTCCGAACGATTCAACCAGACTAACCAGAGCTGACAAGAAAGAATGAGCTGAGATGAAAAGAAGGAAAACTAATGATAATGGGATCTTGAAACCATAATAACTTTATTATTTGAAAGAACTGTGCTTGTCTGTAAAATATTTAATTTTCTATTATTGTCTTAAGATAACTGTGCATCTCTTGTATTGTTTTTCCTCCCTGTGCCATTTGACCTTTTTTCCATTCGATCTTTTGTTCCTTTTTCGACCATTCGACCATTTGTCAATTCAACCTTTTGCCTCATTTCTAATTATTTTACCTTTTGTCCATTTAACCTTTTTTTTCCATTCGACCTTTCTTCAATTCGACATTTTCCTCTTTCAACCTTTTGCCAATTTGACCCTTTGTCCATTCGTCTTTTGTCACTTTTTGTCCCTCTATGGGTTTGTGTAACGAGATGAACTAGCCATTGTGCTAAAATCTCGCTTATAAAGCTTAAAAAAACTCTTTGGGCCATTCGACCTTTTTTCCATACGATCTTTTGTCAATTCGACCTTTTATCCCATTTGAACCCATTTGACCTTTTGTCCTCCTTATCATCATTCGATCTTTTGTCCCCCTTCGCATCATCCGACTTTTTGACAATGCGACCTTATGTCAATTCGACCTTTTTTCTCTTCGACCTTTTGTACCTTCAGTATTTTCTACATTCGACTTTTGTCATTCAACGTTTTGTCTTTAAACGATTTGTCCCGCAACCCCCCAATTACCTTAAATCCCATATGCTACATGTGTTCGTTAATGCCAATGTCCCTATAAACCATGCTATAGGAATCTTGGCCGTATTTATCGAAATTGTGTGTGAGGTACATTCGCATTTATGGTCAAAAGGCTATTATTATATTAATTTTAGAGTCGAACGTTTTGAATCTACGTTCATCAATAACGCTACTTCGTAACGGCTACTTTCATTCAATCCATCAGCGTATCCCAACAGATACTTCATAGATGCAAGATATAGTGCATTCAACAGATCTTTAGTGACTATAACAACACTAGTTTTACATTTTAGCAATAGATAGGATAGATCCACCAAAACGTCATAGTTCAACGACTTCACTGAATTTTCTCAAACCATTTATTATTGATTTAGCTCTTTATCACAATTGATCGAACCACACTCGAGAGATCAATTTTCGAAAAGTATTTAAAAAAAAAAGATTAATAGATTCTACACTACATAGAGACCGATAGAACCCTAGTGAGATGAGTAAAACTTAGGACTATTACAACCCGAAACAGGTACAAGTAGCTGGTTATGACCTAGTTTACCCACCCACCCCCGTGCAATAGTCGAGCTAGTTGAAGTCCTTCTCTCCAGTCCTCCGGCACACTGTGATTGCTGAGAGTGCAACGGAAGAAATCTTAACTGTCCAGACCACACTCGATCACTCACCGGATGTAGTGCACCATGAGAAAGGAGGAGTCCTCTATAGGAGTATATGTTTTTAATAATCTTACATTTCTTATCTTTTACCTACTTACAATTAGATCAGAAATAACGTTTATTCGCTGGTCTTGGCGCCAGCTTTTCACTAGTTTCAGTTTGTTTTCTCTAATCAAGGAAAGGATTTCAATTGAAGTTTGGCTATCGATGAACAATCAAAAACAAACAAGCTAAAATTGAGATTGTTTGCTTGGAAAATTCCATTTTTGTACAGATTTGCATCCCTTGTTTATGCTTTCACAGTCCCTCGTTTATTAGATTCGTTACTGATCGTCCTTTATTCTAGATAACAGTTAGCAGTTTAACTACAAGTGATCGTATAGAGTTTCCCTTTTAATGCTAGTTTTTTTTAAAGTAGTTTTCGGTTAGTTCCAGTTGATTGGAAACAAATTTCCTTTATCTCATTAGATATTTTTGAAATAGTTTAGAGCTACAAAAAATCGCCCACATTAATCTTAAAGAAGAAATTAAAAACAAACTATGCTACTAGTTTTGCTTTGCGAAAGGAATGGCTCGGATTTGCATTTTAATGTTTGCAGCAATTCCTTCCGCAAAGGCTGTACCATTTGCAAATAGCTTAAATACAAAAAAATTGCGGCCAAGAGTCGAACATAAACGCCTTTAGCACACAGCCTTCTCAGCAATACCCAAGTAACATAGCCCAAATCGAAGCTTACACCACATAACACACTTGAACACAACTTGAATGGCAACACAATCCTTTTAACTATAAAGAACCCTTAATGCATTCACTGAAGCATCCTAGATGTGATTACTAATGTATTTTCCGTTCATCCGGCGCATCCCGACGACAATTGGATTGATTGATGGTCGTGTGCAGATGTGCAACGGGCGAGTCGTGGCCGAACATTATGCTGGCATGTCTCAAAGGGAGACCCTGTGACCCGAGAGCAGGCAAATCGAACGAAACCTGCGGATCGACACTGGCCTATGCGTACTTTGTGTCGTTTATCTTCTTCTGTTCGTTTCTCGTAAGTATCGCAAAGCACTAATACCAAAAATAGACATGATTGTACAAACGTTGTTCTCCTTAGTACGTTTAATCGACATACTAGATTCAAGGAGTAGGGTAAGTGTATCAGTATTGGCCATAGGTTCCTATTTTGGCCATGCCTCAGAAAAACGATGCAATCGCAATCTTCGTGCGATGAATATGATTTGAACTTGTAAAAAAAAACGTTAAAAATCGTCAAAACATGGCCTAAATAGGAGCATAGCCAATATAGGAGCGTTTCCCCTACATGTACTTTGCAACGTTGGTGCGTGTCTGTCAAATAATATAAGTAATTTGTCTGCCTCGATAACCATTTGTCTGTAGGGTAGAGCGCTACTTCGTCGTAATCGCCCATTTCCGTTCTATCTATCAGAAATGATCAATAATATCAATGATTTTACCGTGCACAAATCAACAATAGGTTTATACCGATGCGTTAATTCATTAGCTACAACATTAATCCTATTAGAGCGCATTGTATTAATATTTACGCTCATTGTTCTCAAAACAAAAGAAGCGCGCCTAGCGAATCCCCCTTTTCTCCGTTATCCGTAGGACGAAGAAAATCTAATGGCGTTTCAATGCGTTAGGACGGAATTGAAACTCGTAGAACGAATTTAGAATCAAGAAGCACTATTATATTTTGATCAATATCTCAACAACTCTTTATCAACTCCAACGGTACGAATGGAAAGGTGAATAAATTTAAAAGTCATCTTTGACAGAAATATTCCATTTTTTGTTCAAACCCGTTCAAAAAAGAGAGGTAAAGCGCGGGTTGTGCTTAGTAGGACGGAAGTTAGATCAAAAACCCTACCTCTAAAATAAAGCTAAGTTCATTGCAAAAATTCTTCAAAACGGAAAATTCGAAATATGTCTTAACTCAGGCTTGCCTAACCTCCTCGAACTCAGATTATGCCGTATAGCTGGTCATTAATCGTGAGCTAGTTCATCCGTAACATATAAAGAGCAATGATGTCAAATCCAAAGAGCGTAAAAGAGCTCAAGCTCAGATTGATGCTCAAGCTGGACTTCCACAAACACGTATCACGTTGAACTTCGGGATGGACTCGGTGAAAGCGTAAAGGGTGTCCACGATGAAATTGCCACACACAAAATTGATTCGCAAAATTCGAGTTTTCATCCGATTGCCATCAAATTTTCAGGGATTGAGAAATAACTATTAAACTTCATTTTACCATTTTACTCGTATTTTATTTACAGTCCATACGCAAATGCCAGCACCTTGGCCTTAACCCCGGCCATAAGATTCTGCACAACCTGTGAATCAACCGTTTTTTGCATGTAAACCCATACTTTCTTCAGTTCCTCGACTGTCTTCACTGCCTTAGGTCGTTTAAGAAGGTGCTGTTTCATAATCGCCCAGTACTTCTCGATGGGGCGGAGCTCCGGAGTGTTGGGAGGGTTGAACATTTTCGGCACGAAATTGACCTTATTGTCCGCATACCACTTCAGCACGTCCTTGGAGTAGTGGCATGAGGCCAAATCCGGCCAGAAGATTGTTGGGACGTTGTGGGCCTTCAGGAGAGGAAGCAGCCGCTTCTGGAGGCACTCTTTTATGTACACCTGTCCGTTCATCGTGTCCTGGGTCACGAAAGGTGCACTCCGCTTCCCGCACGTGCAGATGGCTTGCCAAACCAGGAATTTCTTCGCAAATTTGGACATCTTCTGAGTGCGGACATGCTCCGGAACGCTGAACTTATCCTTGGCCGTGAAAAACAGGTTGCCGGGGATCTGTTTGAAGTCGGCCTTCACATATGTTTCGTCGTCCATGATGCAGCATTCAACTTTCGTCAGCATGTTGAGGTACAACTTCCTGGCACGGGTTTTGGTGGACTTGTTCTGCTTCTCGTCGCGATTATGGGCCTTTTGCACCTTGAACGTTCGAAGCCCAGCCTTAGTTTTGGCCTTCTGGACAAAACTTCGGCTTAGGTGCAGCTTCTTAGCCACATCCCTAACGGAGACGTTCGGATTTCGGTTGAAGGCCCCAACTACGCGGTTGTGATTTTTGGTGTTGTACGGAATACTTTTTCCTTCACTTCTGGGCTTCCGATCGGTGGTCAACCGTTCCTCGAACCGCTTAATCACTCGCGACACCGTGGAATTCGCGATTCCCAACGTTTTAGCGATGGAACGATGCGAGAGATCCTTGTTCTCGTGATGAATGCGCAAGATTTTATCACGCACGAGCTGTTCTTTCGACTCCATTTCCGCGAGTTTTGATCACAGGACTTTAAAACTTGCAGGATGTAAATAATGCACTATGAACTAAATCCACCCAAATTTTCATTAAATTCTACCCAACGGTTAAAAAGTTAGAGCAATTTCATAGTGTGGCAATTTCATCGTGGACACCCTTTAAATATTGAGCTTCGTTATGCATTCGGAGAGAGCACGCACGGCCTTTGATTGATGCACGGTTATTCCATTCAACATTATGATACACAACAATACACCAATGGCCAATCCCAGAGATTGATATTTTTTAACTTCGGGACCACTTTTTGGGTTACGTAAACTCAGTCACAAAAATCTTTGATCGTTTTTCTCCGCTAAGTGCTTTATGAGTGGATAATCGAAATTATATTTCTGGCTTAGAATGTACGAGGGAAAAACTAGTAAAAGCACTAATTACTCCGTTCATGTATTATCCCTTGGTGATGTTTTTGTATTCTCCTGTTGCCTTTGTGTTAATGTGTTAATGTTAATTCATTCAATTCGCAACCGTCGCAGCACACACGGTAGCTCGGAAATCTTTCTTGACCAAAAGCGAAATAGGCGGAACAACCCAACGTAAGCAATTGCTTTAATCACACAATTCTCTAGAATCAAAACACTACCACGTAAACTAAAATAGCCATTCGATAAAGGAAGTTTGGTTTATGTGCAACTCATACATGATAGATAGCGTAGAAGTTTCTATCTCCGACTCTATGTATGTATTCCCGGCATAGTTCAATATCTCTTGAATCTCAACTGGGATTTTAGTTTTTGACGCAAGAGTTGATCCACTATACAATGACGAGACAGTTGAAATGTCGAAATTGTGGTTCAGTTTACAAACACGGGAGTTATTCTGCTTTGCCTAAAATAGAGGCGTTGGATAACAATACAAACTTTTTTTTTTTTTGGCGGAAGCGAAAGTGAGGATAACAATCTTCGCCTTTGGAAAGTGTGCGTGTTATAAACGTCAGAAAGGTCAATACGTACCATAATGTTTTTTTTTTTTTTTCATTGCTTGGTTGTGCGCTTCTTTCTCGAATACAATACAAAATAACTCATTCATGCACACTGGGAGAAGCCATCAAGAGCCAAGCTCTCTACGAATACATCACGAAGCTCCAAGTTTACTGCAATGCGCGAAGTTAAAATGCCTGCTCGGAAGGCAGAGTCGATGTACACCCGAGAACGAGCTCCGCATCCCTCTCAGCGATGCGGGTTGGCAAGAGCCCAGCTCGAGCATCAAGTATAGCTCCGTGAGAGCAAAATAGATTATCATCAAAATATACTAGAGCTCAGCTTATTGATGACTCTTGATGGAGCTTTTGGCAAGCCTGCTCAAATAAAAGGCAGGCATATCAAAAAGAATTTAGCATGCAAACATGTCAAAAAAAAATCGTTTCGATGAATAATCAAGATTGCAAAAATTGCCCGGTGTCATATAGGTTAAAAACACTAAGTAAAAGTAAAAGAAGAAAAAAATTGTTTTGTATCAGTTTTTAATGAACATATTCATTTAAGCGAAAGCAGAGGTGAGAACTAAAACCACAAGCCGTTAAATGATAATTTTGAACATCATGTTTCATGTTTTCTAATGTTAATAATTTCAAATTAAAAGAAAGGTGTGTTCATGTGGTGTCCATTCTATTTTTAGATATAGCGCAGTGGGAGCATTTTATTGATTAAAGTTATTAATGTTCTTAACAAAAGAGTGTATTTAGCGGTTATATCGTTTATTCACTAATTCGATAATCGCTTAATATCACTATAGGTAAATTGACTAAAAACCAAAACCTGATAATGAAACATTATTACCATTGTTCAATAGCCTGGTAGTGACTTATGTGTCAACTTTTCAGAAGTCATTCGCTAGAAAACCATTCCTCAGAATGAATTATTTTCTAGAAAACCAATTTCCCAGAATAGACCATTCCTCAGGAAAAAATCTCATTTCAAATCATGAAGTTCTTGAAAAATTAAATTTTATCAAAAAGTTTTTGACCGAAAAATCATCTTCATTCTGTCCGAAAAGAACACATTTTTTCGAATTTGCAATTAAAGATTTCAACAATTTTTGCCAGAAATTATTAATTATTTGCTTGGACGTTTGTTCTAAAGTCTCAACATTCGAAATTCTATGTCCCTCGGTAGTACCAACCGGTGGATGATGATGATGATGGTCCCACCTCTTACCCCTACAAAGGTTTGAGCTGGACGATTTATCTTTAAGATAATTAAGTATGACATTTTAACCAGGTTGGCAAACAAAATCGAACTGGTTTCAGTTACAAATATAAATTCCCTCTAGAGTTTACAGTTGCTTCACAGCGATATAAATGTGGAAAAGCTCAGGCGTTCACCTCTTAGTTCGCCTTTTTGTCCACCTAAAATATTCATAAGTATAACAAGCAATCAAAAGTTCATGAACAATCAACAAAGCGTCCTATTACACTAGCAACCCCGCAATCTGATGCTATCATAATTTTCAGCAATGTCAGGAATGCTCACGAACCCCCAACATTTGCCAGAAAACTTACTACTAACTCAAGGTATCATCCAAATAAGCTTCAAAATTGCTTTTTTTTTATCAAATATTAAATTCAGTCCTCTATATCCGTAATACGCGCGCGAGGCTCAAACCTTTGTAGACTACTTTTTTTTTACTACTACTATTAAATCAAAAATCCATCATCACCATTGTGGCGAACAAAATAGTTTTTGCAGTGCTACAATAATTATTGAAAAGTCGTTATAACAGATATCCATACAAAATAATCCGTTATAAATAACTTCGTCAAGATACATAATTTGTCAATTCATAAAAAAAAATCACTGGATAACCGTTCAAAAGACAGTTTTAACGTGTGACATGCAATGTCTCTTAAATTCTGCTAATGTTGTTGCACGTTTAATGTGTCTAGGCATCGAATTGAAAACATTTATTGCTTTAAAATATAATGAATTCTGTGAAGCACAAGTCAAGAAATGTGGTGTTCTTATTTCATCCGCGTTTCCAGTATTATATCTATGAAAGTCACTTCCTCTTTCAATTCGATCACACAAATATCGAGGCAACAAACCGTTAACTACTTTGAAAATGAACACCATAGTCAAATATACAATTCTTTGCTTCACCGACGATCATTGTAAGGCGTCTAGCATCAAAGTTGAGGAAGTGAATCTATTACATCTCGAAATCAAATGCATTATTTTATTCTGCAAGCGCTGTAATCTCGATATTTGTGTTGCATTGGACAGAAATAAAATGGATGGGCAAAAGTCTAAATGAGGAGAGATGATTGATTTGTATAGCTGTATTTTACTGGCAATAGCTAAATCGATTTTCAATCGACATAGAATTCCATACTTCTTGGCAATTTTCTTGATGACATTGTCAATGTGAGAGTTGAACTTAAGTTTGTCATCAATAATCACGCCAAGATATTTAATCTCCTGAACGCGATCAATAGTCTCATCATCAATTACAACAGAGACGTTCTCATTTAATCGATTCCACGAAATTACCATAAATTTAGTTTTACTTGTATTCAATTTTAACTGCTTACAATAACACAGTATCATCTGCAAAAAGATTAATGTCGCAAAACCGTAAAACACGTCGCAAGTCATTAATGTACATAATAAATAAAAGGGGCCCTAATACACTTCCCTGGGGCACTCCAAGGTTATTCCCCACGAGACTGGAAACAGAATCATTAAAAACAGTCCGTTAAGTTCTGTCAGACAAATAGCTTTCAAACCATTTATATGCAGTACTCGTAATTCCAAAGCGCTTGATTGTACTTAACAGTAAGGGCCTAGAAATTGTTTCAAAAGCGCGTTTCCGATCCAAAAAACAGCAACAAACGTATCTTTACGCTCCAAGTTGTCTTTCCACTTTGCTAACACCAAATTCAATGCAGTTTCACAAGAATGACCTTCCCGATATCCAGATTGTTCTGGTATCAACAAAGAGTTACTATTCAAACACTCCAATAGCTGGCCTTTAACAACAAGTTCTGAAATTGCCTCTAATGTGTGCAACATGTTGATGGGACGAAATTCTTCGGCTTTAATCGTTCCAGCAACTTTTTGAATAGGAACCACTAAGGATTCCTTCCAAATTTGTGGCACATGTCCATTATGCAATGATTTATTAATAAGGCCCAGAAAGATGTGGCCAATGACATGAAAGCAATCTTGAATAACTCTAGCATTAACATTATCTACTCCAGCCGATTTTCCTGATGAAAAACAAATAACTCTAAGTTCATCTAATGTAATTGGGTGAAAAACTTCAAATCTACAACTACTATTAACTGGCTGTATTATTTCGTCAGGTTCATCGACCAATTTAATACATTGATCAATCAATGAAACACTGTTTACGAAATAATCATTAATCTTAGCTGCAATTACTTGTTCTGACTGTTCTAATGTGCCATTAAAAGTTATGGACCGCGGTTTGCAATTACTAGGTTTTAATAAAGATTTCAAAATTTTCCATGACTCTTTGCTGTTATTTTGATGCTGATCAATCTTCCTTTGAACAAATTCACAACGAGTTTTCTTTATCGCTTGTGAATACTTATTACGCCCGATTGTGTACCTAGTCCAATGATTGTGGAAACTAACGATTTTAAATTGGCTCCATTAACGTGCCCCATTCTAGTTGAAATTCTAGTACTACACTATGTTTGTTTTGATTTGCTATGAAAGTTTGACAGACAAAATGAGGGGTTCGTGGATTTCTTATGTTTCGAGGGGTGCATTGATTAGCTTGGGACCGAAGAGAGTACCAGAGTTGAGCCAAAAAGTTGAGCACGTTTCTTCGGGACCTTCTGGTCTTAGATTTAGCTCCATGGTAGTACCATTAATCAAAGTGAACTTAAGTGCTGATTAGACAAAATTGAATTGCAAATCGAGCTTCATTGAATTTTAGATGGTTTTGAGCTTCACTGGTATAGTTTTGTGTGAAAATAGAAAATAAAAATAAAAAAAAATCAGTTCAGACATGAAAAAGTTTTTGTTAGAATGTTTTTCCTTCATAGTGCCCATCTCGCGATGCATGGACGGTTGGTAGTAAACAAAATTACCTACTTTGATTATATGTTTAGTATTACTTCTGCGTGAAGTCAACGATTTACATAGTTGAAGATGCTAATTTCGAATAACTGACTAAAGGGGTAATTTTTATACGATAGATGAGGAGGAGATGAAAGTATAGAATTGATAGTTCTGTTTTAGAGTACGGCAGTGTGAAAATTGCTTGTAGAGAGTAGGACAGCGAGCTAGGACAACTTTTAAGGAAGGTACAAATTGGTTTTATCATCTCTCTTTACCAAACTCCCCCTTTGGAGAGGGATGGTGAGGGGTGTACCCCCCACCCCCCGTGTCCCTCTCCAAAGGGGAAGTTTGGTAAAGAGAGATGATAAAACCGATTTGTACCTTCTTAAAAGTTGTCCTAGCTCGCTGTCCTACTCTCTATATGCAATTTTCACACTGCCGTACTCTAAAACGGAATTCTATACTTTCATCTCCTCCTCATCTTCTACCACTTAAGTCTGTTATTTGAAATTAGCATCTGAGTCAAAATTCCTGAAGTGGACCACTGATTTTTCACAAATCATTGGATTCCATTCAAAATACGTCTATATATTGCTCTTACCACGACAAACAATAACCCAAAATATTTCGGCAAAATTCGCATTTAAACAAAAGTTATAAACAATTAAGTTTTTTTGACCCTTTTTCGAAAAAAAATCTTATCTCTAGATCGGGCCAATGAATTTATCTCCAGTTTTGATATAATCACAAGAAGACATGTTTCTTCCAAAATCACTAAAATTTATTCATCAAAAATGTAATTTGTTTATAATAATTACAATTTTTTATAAGCAAATGCAATTTTTATGGTGTTCCCCGCACGATACAAGATTGATTTTTTTTTAGAATTGTTCCTTGACTTTTTTCCCATACAGAACCGTTTCAACATTTTTGTCACCAGTATTGGGAGCCGAGTTATAGCAATTTTTGTAACGCGCTGCACCAAGCGCACGGCGCCGCGTCGCGCCGCTCGCGCGTTCACGCATCGGGAAAGACGAAACGAGGAAACGAGTTCGGACCAAGAGCGCGTAGCGACTCGCTTCGCGCGCGAGCGGCGCGTCGCGGCGCCGTGCGCTTGGTGCGGCGCGTTACAAAAATTGCTATAACTCGGCTCCCAATACTGGTGACAAAAATGTTGAAACGGTTCTGTATGGGAAAAAAGTCAAGGAACAATTCTAAAAAAAAATCAATCTTGTATCGTGCGGGGAACACCATAAAAATTGCATTTGTTGATAATAAATTGTAATTATTATAAACAAATTACATTTTTGATGAATAAATTTTAGTGATTTTGGAAGAAACATGTCTTCTTGTGATTATATCAAAACTGGAGAAAAATTCATTGGCCCGATCTAGAGATAAGATTTTTCGAAAAAGGGTCAAAAAAACTTAATTGTTTATAACTTTTGTTTAAATTCGAATTTTGCCGAAATATTTTGGGTTATTGTTTGTCGTGGTAAGAGCAATATATAGACGTATTTTGAATGGAATCCAATGATTTGTGAAAAATCAGTGGTCCACTTCAGGAATTTTGACTCATCTTCAACTATAATTACCTACGTTGAGGCAAAGTTTCATTCAAATCTAACTAGGCAATTTTTTTAAATCGACTTCAATCTTTAAACATTGATTTTTTTTTCAATGTAGGTTTCCAAATGAATTTTTTAATTTTTTTTTTTTTTTTTTGATAATTTGCACAATTTTCTATAAATCATCCATACAACACATTTTTGGAGTTGTCATTTTTACAAAAAATTTTTTTGATAATATCGTCAAAAAAAGAAGTTTGGCCCTTCTCAAAGGTTAGTCTAGATAATCTAGATTTTGAAAAAAAAAACTAAGTATATGTAAAGTGGCTTATTAAGTCAAGGTCCACACATCCAGAAAGTTTCATTGAAATCTGAGAGGGTGCTGCCAGCTTCGAATACGATTTGGCGTGAAATGCGTCATTTATTACATTTGGCTTGAATGCCCTCAATGTGATCTTTAATAGTCAATCTTGGGCCATGATCTAAAAGGCGAACACAAAATTATTGCGACACCGAAAATGTCATGCCAATTTTCTTATAATGTTTAGAATCAAACCAAAATTTTAGGGTAGTTTTATACATTTATTTACTTCAAAAATCAAAAGAAAAGTTAATCGATGGAGCCTTGAGTGTAAAATTGAACGCATTTTCGCTTGATGCCCTCCATCAAAGTCTTTACAGTGTCATCCGGTACCAGTTTCTCAGTTTTTTTTTCCATTTTCTTAACATGTCCTTCTCGTCTTTGACTGTCTTCTTGCTCTTCCGAAGTTCCCGCTTCATTATTGCCCAGTACTGCTCCACCGGGCGCAGCTCCGGACAGTTTGGCGGATTCGTGTCCTTTGGAACAAAATGGACAGAATTGGCCTCATACCACTCCAGGACACTTTTAGAATAGTGGCATGATGCCAAATCTGGCCAAAATAGCGGAGCTTCGTCGTGCTGCTGCAAGAACGGCAAAAGGCGCTTCTCGAGGCACTCAGATTTGTAGATCTCGCCATTTACTGTGCCCTTTGTCACGAAAGGCTCACTCCTCAGTCCGCAAGAGCAGATGGCCTGCCAAATGAGATATTTGGAGGCGAACTTCGACATTTTCTTCTTCTTAAATTTGTCGTCCACATCGAACTTGCTCTTGCCTGTGGGGGAGAGGTAGCTCATCGATTCTTCCGGTTCGCCTCCTATCATCGTGCTATAAGGTACCAGGCGATAACCAGGGTAGTTGATCGATAGCTCGATGACGTCATTTCGTTGACGTCTGCAATGGGAAATTCTCATAGCAGGCGTTGACGATGGGATGTTGTCGAGTTGTTGAATAGCAACTATCGTGGTAACTCACCGATTACCTGTCGATCTGCCAAATTTGGAAAGACGTTTGCATTGAATTGTCTTATATAATAATATTCCGCCCACTATATCACAAGAAATTGCGAGTAGCTGAGTGGAATGGAGATAAGTTAGCATTGGGTACAGGACCAAGTCTCCCCTGGGTGGTGCCAAAAGATGAGCGCAATAGAATCATCAAGTTGCCATAAGGCACGGAATGAGACTATTGCATGGCTGGGTAGTCAAAGTCTTCTATTCGTTAGTCATTTCAGGTGGATTAGAACAGGTTTAGGTGGGCGTTGGCCAGATTTGGATTTTTCAGATGTAATCCTGGATAGGACCCTATCATTGAACGTCGCGTGAAAGTGGAACTTAATGAAGGCCTAAGTACTTTTTCGTAGTTTTTAGTTTTCGGATTTGAAAGATCGTCGGTTACAGTGGCCTGCTTACTGAGCAGAAAAACGCGGTCCCAGGTCCTTACATATCAAAGAGATTTTATGGTAGAATCGCTTGTGTATCGTGTATTTTGCGAAAATCGTTGTTGTCGTTGGATCCGGGTTTGAATGGATACACAAATTTGAGCAACGGTATTATGTGATATGAGGGGCTCGGTGGCCTTAGAGCAACCGTTTTTGCTTACTGAGCAGAACATCATGAGTCTAATCTCAGGCCCATCCACATTCAAGATTCGTCAATCGTTTTATTTGTTAATATGACTACATGGTAATAACAGCAACTCGGTGATTAAAAAGGTGCTCGTCTGCCTAGTGGCAAACGTTTTTGCTTACTGAGCAGAAGACCGTGGGTTTAGTCCCAAGCTCCTTCGCGTTATATGATCGTTAGGACATCAATTCAGCTTATCGTTTACCAAAACGAACCCTGCTGCAAACCCAACCCTCTTATCCAACATCCCAGTGATTCCTCGTGGAAGTGCAGAGGTGTTCTCGGCTTCCATCAAAGCGAGTGTCATGTCAACACAATCCTTCCCATTCCTTTCTTGACCTGTGTTCGGGCGCGGCCGGCGCTGGTATTGCCTAATTTAAGATCACCAGTTTTTACACATTGAGGATGATTGCTAGTCCCAAGCATCGTCTATTGGTTCTCTGTGTAATTACAGCTGATCTGGCAGTAACAGAGTAGCAACCGTGGGCGGTCAATCAAGCTCACATCGAACTTGCTCTTGCCTGTGAAAAACTCCAACCCCGGAATTTGCTTAAAATCGGCTTTTATATACGTTTCGTCGTCCATCACACAGCAGCCATATTTTGTCAGCATCTTCTCGTAGAGCTTCCGTGCCCGAGTTTTAGCCGTCGATTGTTGCCGCTCATCGCGGTTTGGGAAGTTCTGTACCTTGTATGTATGTAGTCCAGCTCTCTTCTTTGCATTCTGGACGTAGCTCTGCGACATGCCGATCTTTTTAGCCAAATCACGGCTTGAGACGTTGGGATTTGCTTTAATCATCCGCTTCACCTTTCCCTCCGTCTTTTTGTTCTCCGGTCCTGGTTTTCTTCCAGCTCCTTTGCCGTGGTCCAACGTCAACCGCTCCTGGAACCGCTTCAAAACTCTGGAGACGGTTGAATGGTGAATGTTCAACATTTTTCCCAACTGCCGGTGCGACAGGTCAGGAAATTCCAGGTGTTTGGAAAGAATTTGTTCTCTCAACTCGCGTTGGTTCACCTCCATTTTCGTTGAATCGAAAAACACGACTTCGAGTTTGACAGCATGTACACAATACACATCAATGAGAAAGTGTGCAAAATTTGGTTGATTTTTACCCAATGGTAAAAAAGTTATGCCCTGTTGAATGTGTCGCAATAATTTCGTGTTCGCCCTTTAATCCATGATATTTCACTTGACTTGACCAAGGAATTGGAATTCCATTCTTAGTAACTATGTGACTACTACTAGGTTTCAAAAAGGAAGCTCTAGGCTAATGTGGAAATATTATAAGTTGAGTTCTCGAAGAAATCTTCCACTTTTGTAAATAAGCGGAAATGCCTGTGTCATCAGCGAACAAATATTTGTGGCAACCCTGATCAGGGAGGTCCGAAGTGAAAATGTTACACAATATAGGCTCAAGAATGCTACCCTTAGGAACTCCAGTTCTAACAGGTTGTCGATCAGATTTGGAATTTTTATAATTTACCTGCAGAGTTATGTCAGCTAAATAATTTTGAAATAATTTCATAATTAAGAGTGGAAAATTAAACTTTTTCAATTTGGCAATCATACCTTTATGGCAAACATTGTCGAATGCTTTTTCTATGTCTCAAGAGAAACTCCAGTTGAGCAGCATTAAGATTTGTTTGAGCGAATTAAGTTGGTAACTCTTAAGAATTGATGAATAGTTGAATGCCATGGTGAAATCCAAACTTATTAAAGAAAGCAAACTTATTGGACGGTAGCTAGAAGCTTGAGCTGGTAATGCAGCAAGTTGATTAATATATCCAATGTTAGTAATGCTCTTATTTTTGCAAAATACTACCTGTTGGTGGAATAAAAAGTTGATCGAAGTGTCTGTTAAGTGAAATATAGTGGTGGCGCGTTTTGCATCATTTCCTCCTACTCCATCATGAGATCAATTAAATTATCACGGGAGTAATGGGTGAGCACGAAATTATGGCAACACTCACAACTGTCTGTATCATTATTCTTACCAGGCGGACATTAACCAACGTGAGCCAAGTGAAGACGCGTGATCAAATTCTGTATGCTCACATGGAAAATGCGGAGCTGTCCCATCGTGTTTTAGGTAAAATTCTGCATATCAATAATTCAACCGTATCAAGAGTTATAAACAAGTTCAAGGATCGGTTGACATTGGATCACAAGCACGGAGCAGGAATAAAACCGGCAGCAGCATGTAGGAAGTCGGAGGGAAAGGTGAAGGTAATTTCCACCGAAATACCAACATTTCAACATGTGATGTTGCCAAAAAGGTCGGTGTTTTGCAAAGTTAAGTACAGAAGGTCAAGGCAAGAGCTGGATTACATGCATTCAAGGTTCAAAACTGTCAAAAACCGCGATGAAAGCCAGCAAACGGTTGCCAAAACCCGCGCAAGGAAGCTCTACACGGAAAAACAAATACTAGGACAGGAGTTTTACACTGGAAAAGATAAGTTCCAATTGGATGGTCGTTTCAAGAAAAAGAAAATGTCGAAATTTGCATCAATATACCTTATTTGGCAGGCTATTTACACCTGTGGAAAAAGAAGTATAAGATTCGTTACAAAGAGCACCATCAATGGTGAAATATACGAAAATGAATGCTACAAAAACGTCTGCTGCCATTTTTGAGGCAGCACAGTGAAAAACCATTGTTTTGGCCCGTCTTAGCTTCATGTCACTATTTTAAAAGCATGCTGGAAAGGTGTTAGGTCATTTCACTGCATTTTTCCCCAAATACATGAGTCCACCGAACTGTCCAGAACTACGCCCAATTGAAACCTATTGGGCCATTATGAAGCGGGAACTCAGAAAGAGAAAGTAAAGGATGCAAATGACATACGGAGGAAAGCGAATCAATCTTCGAAAAATCTTCTTGCATTCCTCGCATCTACTTGCATCGCGCATCATCTTTTTGCAGGTAATCTTCAGAATCTTCATCAATCTTCTTTCTATCTACTGATCGTGCGAGCAGCTAGCCACAGCACAACACAATCTTTCCTGCAGCGTAGATAGAGTCGTCCCCCTCGGATTGTACAAGCTCTTATGGATGGCGTGAGGCACAAGTGTCGGGCATTTTATTAAACAACCCCCAAAAATGTATCCAATATATGTATACTGATCTGAATAAATGTATAGGACCACCCTACAAATTTGGCTTTTACCTGATAAATGCGTGAAATTTCAAAGCAAATTAAATGTGTTACAATAATTTCGTGTTTGCCCTTTAGTAAGGAATTCGACAAAACTTATTTCTAAGCATGTAAGCAGGTGCACGTATGAGGTGTATGAGGCCACGACGGCAACATCTCAAGGTCAGCCTTTTACCGAAGACAACAAATCAATCCAAGCGACAAATACAGTGGCGCTGCGCTTGAGTGAAGGTGGAAGCAACGCATAGAAAAATGAGCAAATACACAAACCCTTCTTCTGAGGATGTAATCTTTGCTATCAAATTCGTTCGAAGCATTTACCTTTGAGCGGCAGAAGACACGATTGTACCTGTCTCGTAGCGTTCGTATGAGAAAATGGAAGAGTTCCCAGTCTTCTTGATTTGTTGTCTTCGCTTTTACCGTATTCCTGAATTTAGGATCATAACGATTGAGATTGATGATTGAATGCATGCTGATGCAGCGGCGTGTATTGATTCTTAACTGAAACGGAGGTGGAACGTGCTTCCATAATGTCTTGTAGGCTGAGTACTGTCTAAGTATGTGCATCACTTGTGCCAGTGATGAACAAGAAACATTCCAACCCGTACCGTTATTGGACTGGTTATTTGTTTGTCTCTGATAAATAACAGATATATTTTAAATATGTTGGTCCTAAACAGTAAATACGATCGATGCTGGTTGTCATAATATGATTTTTGAAAGCAAATTTTGTAACCTGATATCCGTCCTGCCTTTTCAGATGTTGAACTTGTTCGTCGCTGTCATTATGGACAACTTTGACTATTTGACACGTGATTCCAGTATTCTCGGTGCTCATCATCTTGATGAATTTGTACGGATATGGGCCGAGTACGATCCAAATGCTACGTAAGCATCCACATTTCAACTCTTGTGCTCAGAATCTCAGAAATACAGATATTTTTCTATCTTTCCAGGGGTAAAATACATTATTCAGAAATGTATGATATGTTGAAAAACATGGATCCTCCTTTGGGATTTGGTAACAAATGTCCCAACCGACTCGCCTACAAGAAGCTCATACGAATGAACATGCCACTGGACGCCGATGGCAAGGTCGGCTTTACGACGACCCTGTTCGCGCTGATCCGGGAAAACCTCAACATCAAAATGAGAACTGGTAAGCTTCCCCTGGTTGGTTGTTTATGCAGGTTGATGATGATCCATTTGCCCCCACTTCTGCAGCCGAGGAGATGGACCAAGCGGACCAGGAACTGCGACACACGATCAGCCACATTTGGCCACTGCAAGCGAAAAAATTACTCGACCTGCTGGTGCCTCGAAAGGACGAACTTAACGCGGGCAAGCTGACGGTAGGCAAAATCTACGCCGGATTGCTCATTCTGGAATCTTGGCGCAATACCAAGTTTGGACAGATCGAGTCGGATCTGCCGGTAAGTGGATGGCATGCGGCTTACACTGAGTTACCTATTTCTGTTCTGTTTTCAAGGAAGTTTCAATAATTTTCCTCGGTTTCAACATAAAATATGATCCAATTGAATTACACTAGACAGATTTGTTGAAAAACTTCACAAATCAAACGAAAAACAAGAAATATGCTAAACAAAATTTATTTAATACCAAACCGAGTAGATTCTAGTTTCACTCAAAAAAGAGGAAAACCGATACTAAAAATGCGTTTATTTTTTTTATGATTTACTTATTTTTTCCTTGGATACAATATGTTTTAATCAACATTCGTTTCATGTTGTTAGTTAATTTGAATTGTTTGTTTCGTCTATTGCCAGAAGTACACTAAAGTTCTAATTTTCTGTTCACTTATTGTTTCAACCAGTTTCGAATCCTGTTGTTGTTTCGGTGCGCTTCAGTTAGTGAAGTCGACACACTTAACTCGTATATCGATACTGATCGACCCGAACGTACAAGATTTTTAATTTCCATTGTCACTTTTGTGTTGATTTCGTTTGTTCGTTATAGCGTCGTTCTTTATGCGGTTATTCGCCGTCTAGCCGAGATTTACTGAGTACTTGACACTGTTTCCATACACTGTCTCTGTCTTTGAACTTTCTCTCTGTTCTTCTGTTTGAGTTCAATTCTATGTTTAGATTCATCTTTTTCCATTCCGTTACAATCACCCTATTTCGTTACGTCATTATGTCACGCAATCATTTGTTTAGAATTGACTTATTGTTTTGATCATCTCAATATTGCTAATACCTCAATTGCAGATTTATGTGAAATATATGACCTGAAAAGTGATGGAAACATTGATACTTATCGCATTTCCATCACTTTGTCACGAGACTAATAGTATCGTTTGAAAGAACTTTTTAGTTACGATGTAGGTAGAACAGCAGATTTTCAACTTTTATTCTTACCAGCAATGCAAATTAGCACACTATTCAAATATCAATTTCGTTACATCACGGCCGTTCACTTTTCCAGGCACAAGATGCAAGCAAAAATAGTCCCACGGCCAGACTGCCGGTATTACTCACCATTTTTTATTATCTTCTTCTTATTAAATGCTACAAGTCGAGTTGTTTTCGATTTTCGTTTTCCGTTTTCCACCTTCCTCTCTTTTACAAACTTTTAGCTTTGGTTTAATTTTTTCCCATTTATATCTATGATTTCGATCTGTTTCAACTTATCCCAGTTACACAGTGCGTGTTGTTACCAGTTAGTTTAAAAAATGCAATTTCAGTTTTTTTATTATATAATTTAGCTTTTTGTTTGGAACCTTTTTCGTTTTCCGTTTTGCAACCGTTAAAATCCTAGAATAGAGCCATAGTGAAAGGTTTTCAATCCTGTTCCATTGCTCTTTGCGAACCGCATTTATGCTGCATTTTTACGCTAATAGAATAGTACGGCCGTTTGATTATGACTTTCAATTCACACCGAAACACTTGTCATCACAATCACCTTGAACCAAAACCGGATGACACAAACAACACACAATGTAGATAGAATAGGGTTTACCATAGCCTAAGATTAGGAATCCTCCTAAAACAGTAGTAACTGTGCTAAAGAAAAGTATGCAAACTAAGCTTTTCCTTAATAAACAACCTTGGCCATCAACCGAATGCCGTCAAGTTCAAGTCGTTCAATGCCAGGGCATATTTTCCTAGGCATTCGCACACATACACATATATCTTCTTAGCAGGAGACGATCAAACTGACCCATCGAATCCCACAATTAAAAGCCCAAGAATAGACGTTGGAGAATTTTGTAGAAGGTAGTATGCTAGTTGATATCGGCAGCTGGATTCACTGTTCGAGTGATCGATTATTATTCATTTAGATTGTTTCACACGTGAGCTACACAATTTTGGGATTAGTCTGAAACACCCCTTCGAAGACACAAGATCAAACCTGATACCCTGGATTGCGTAGTACTGCTAGAGATCTAGAAAAAATTAGAAATCTTTAATAACTTATGCTACTTTTTCTTTATCTTGAAAATTTGAGTAGACATTTTAGACTCAATTTATCACCTAGATTTTAACCTTTTGTAGAACATTAGTTTGATTGACCTCCTAATTTAACGAACAGGTGCTATCTTATCCATCCAGATACATTATAGCTTCTATGGCGATCTCATGTTCGCTAGTCCTAGTCCATTGAATAAGTAGCCTGAATCAGTATAAAAGATAGAAAAAACGATATCAGGCATACATAAAAAAGCAAACAAACTAAAAATGAATATAAACAAAGCAATAACAAAACCATTAAAAAACCAAAATCTAATAATATGTACGAAAACTTGTCCTTTTTATATAATCCCATTATTTGTACAGGCTCAAATATTAATAAAACCCTACGAGATCGATTCAAACAATGCCTTTGTATCAATGAATAAAGAAAAATAGAGTCACAAATGAGTTCATTTCTGCCTGGAAGACAAATGCTTGCTGCTTGCTTTTTCACGTGTCAGCAACTTTCTTCCTTCTTCTGTTTGCCTCTCTTCATTCCGATGCTGTTGATTGAACAGTTCCTTTGCCGCTAAATACGTCAGGTCTTTCCAGTAATAATACACAAATTCGCGCTTCCTTGTTCTCATTTTCTGTTCTCTTTCAAGCAGCTCAATCGCACCACCAACTACCACACTTGCATAAGAACTATTATCCAAACTTCTGACACTTCGATCTTCGTCCAGTTGTTGCTTCTCTGACTGTTTTCAAGCCTTCAGCTTAGAAATACATCCGGTGCCCCCCCCCCTCAAAAAATCCAATCCCTCTAAAGAACAAGATCACCCTTGATTTTTGTTGACAAAAATCAACAAGCAAAAAACTTTGTTTGATATTGCAAGCTGTGATATTGCTGATCGAAATATCAAGCTAACAAAACTCTCCAGCAGAAAATTTCACCAAACTGTGGTGAAATTGAGTTTCACGATTTCTGCTTTACACTCGAACGCAACCGAAACTTTCATAACGCCTGGCAGCACTCGATTTGTGTCTGCCATCGGTAAAGAGAAAAAAGATAACATTATTATACCTTCTATCTCTAAGACAACGGTATCATGTTTGCATCGATTCAACTTTCAGCTTATACTTTATACGTTGTGTTAGGTTAGGTTACTGTTACGTATTTTGGGATCTCGGAAGTAGAGAAGACAACCCACGAATACTTTTTAAAAACGTTTATTGTCTGGTTTAATAGTCGAACCGACTAAAATGAATAAAACGATTACAGACGAAAAGGCGATACTATCTTTTAGTTTTTACATTTGATAGCTTAACGGCAGTGTTGCCAGAATGAATATAGTTCGATCGTAAATTATTTTACATACACAACATTTCTTCCCTCCTTTCGAACTGAAACGTCTACGGTGAGTATTTGCGGGGAGGGCGGCGTTCTCTTGTCGAACGACGCACTATGAAGGGAGAAGAATTTGCATCTTGATGAACTGGGCTACCAGATGGCGTATGAAACTCTGGAGTAACTGGTTCGGCAGGAGCACCTCGAAGATTCCTTGGATTCAGCGGAGTTGATGGTGCTCTCGGAACTGTAACACCATTATCGTAGAACTGAACAGTAACACGTCGTGGCACATCCTGCTGGCTTGACTTTTCTGCTTCGGGTGCTTCAACCATGAGATGACCGTTTGCACCGAGCCTCGAACGAATTTGAACCGTTTTCCAGCGTAGTCGATTTCTTAGTGGAGATCTCCTAGTCGATCTGCAATCACACCAGGAATCCACTTGTCCATACGGGAATTACCGGAAAGAAAATAGATAGGTTGACCCGAGCTGAATTCACGAAAAGTTCGGTCAAAATTGGTTTGCTGCTTTTTCGTGACTCTCAGGTGAACATCTTCAGGCTTGAGGAGATCTAAACGCGTTCTGAGGTTTCGCCCAAGGAACAATTTGGACGGTGATTCTCCGGTGGTTGCATGTGGAGCTAAACGATACTTCTGTAAGAAAACGTTCAGGTTTGAATGCAACGTCGACGCTGTGGTTCCCATTGCCTTCAGTGCATCCCTCGTCGTCTGAACGTAACGTTCGGCCTGACCATTCGTTGCGGGGTGGTAGGGGGCCGACAACTTATGGTACTTGACTCCACTTTTCTGCAGAAACTCCTTAAATTCCGCGGCCGTAAATTGCGGACCGTTGTCTGAAACAACAGTGACTGGCGCTCCATAACGGGAAAATAGCTCGTCCATAATCCCAATCGTTGCTGCTGTTGTTGTAGAGGCGGTGACCTTGACCTCCAACCATTTACTGTACGCATCGACTACAATGAGCAGCATTGAACCTGCCACTGGACCTGCATAATCAATGTGTATCCTCTCCCAGGGGCCTTTGGGATACTGCCAGTGATGTTTGCTGAATTTGGGTGGAGCGTGCGCTTGACGAGCACACTCACAGCAAGATTTCACCGTTCTTTCGATGTCCGCATCGATTCTTGGCCAGTAAACAAACGAACGTGCAAGTCCTTTCATTTTCACAATACCAATGTGTGCTACGTGAAGATCGTTTAACACTGACGTACGGAGAACGGACGGTACTACTACTCGATGCTCAAATAGCAAACAATTTGCAGCAAGTGAGTATTTTGCCTCCGGTGCTTTGTAGCCAGATCGTGACAGATCGGTGCCTGCTTCCAACAGTTGAACGATCTTACCAAGGCCAGGATCTTTGCGCGTTTCACGAGCGATGTGTTCAGCGCGAATTGGTAGTTGTGCGATTTGGTGAAGGGCAAACAGATCGAACTCGTCGTCACCAATATCTCTTCCCTCACAGAAAGATAGTTTGTTTAATTCGTTGGTAGCTGGTTGTCGTTGAATTCGAGAGCAGTAGTCTGCATTGACGTTCTCTTTCGTTGATTTATACACGACATCGTAATTAAAGTGTGCCAAATAATCAGCATAATTGGCCATTCTGCTGATACACAGGATTGGAAGCGATTTCGTCGGGTGCAGAATTTGACTCAATGGCTTATTATCGGTGATCAGCGTGAATCTTCGAGCGTATAGGTAGTAGAAAAACTTCTTGACTGCCCATACGATGGCGAGAGCCTCCTTATCAATCTGCGGGTAACGTTGTTCCGTGGGAGACATGGAACAGGGCGTTCCAGTCCATTTCCCAGTCGGTGTGAAAGAACAGCTCCCAAGCCGGTTTTGCTTGCGTCCGTGGCCAACATCAAAGGACGTTCTGGATCGTATTGCATCAGCACCTGCGGCGAAATGAGGGCTGATTTGATGTCTTCGTATGCTGTGACCCGCTCATGTTTCCACACAAAAGGTTCCCCTTTCAACATGTCGCGCAGACAGCGAGCTCGAGTGGAGAGATTGGGAATGAAAGCGTTGTAGTATGTGGCTTTTCCCTGTAGCTCATCCGGATTTGACGGACGAGCTGCATTACGAATGGCTGGTCCGATTTGTGCAACCCGTTAGCGTCAATTTTGTGGCCCAGGCATTCGAGAACCGGGGTGGCGAAAACACATTTTGAACGATTTAGACGTAAACCGCGATGCTTCATTCTTTCGAAAACTGCTGTGAGGGCAATCAGCAGGTTTTCGAAACAATCTGCAAATACTATAACATCGTCATAAAAATTAATGACATTGGACAAACCTTGAAGCACTGCTTCCATACGACGTTGCCAGATCGCAGGGATGTTGGCTGCACCGTAGACCGCTCTTGTCGGACGAACCAACCCATGTGTCGGTGCGTTGAGTGTGAGTACCTGTCGAAACTCTGCGTCGATTGGGAGGTGGGTGTAAGCATCCGTCACGTCCAAGTGACAGAACAGACTTGCTCCTCTCATTTGATGGAAGATGGATTCGATTTTAGGAATCGGGTGTTCGTCGATGATCATCCGGGGATTTACTGTAGGCTTATAATTTCCGGTGATTCGTAGATTTCCATTCTTCTTCACTACGATGTGTGTGGGGGATGCCCATTCGGAGTAGTCGACTCTCTCGCACACACCTGCTGCAAGCATCTTGTCGATTTCTTGTGCATACTGGCTCTTCAATGCCAGCAGTACGTCTCGAGCTTTAGCAAAAACTGGAACTGTACCTGGTTTCAGATGCACGGATGCAGGAGGTCCTATCAGCTTACCAGGAGTGTCGCTGAAAACGTCCTCGTAGTTTGCTAGCAGCTTCGATAGAGACTGGCGTTGATCCATCAGCAACGTAGAAAGGGTAGACACTAACGATTGCACCGCACCACTTTGGGCGAACAGCTCGTTCAGATTCACTTCTCTCGTCAATTGTGAAATCCACTCTCTACCACAAAGCGTATCATAGTCTCCAGACACGACATACAAATCAAGTTTACGAGTAGTCGTCCCGATGCTAACGTTCACTGGAAGACGTCCCAAACACTGAATGCGGTGCCCAGTGTAACTAGAGAATTGTCGGTCTGTTGGCAACAGTGTGAAGGAGGATTTGATCGCTCGTAGTTTAGCTTCACTGATGATTACGCACGGTGCTCCGGTATCCACTTCCATTTCTAGCTTGTGTCCTTCGATGGTTACGTTGATGGCTCGCTTCCCTGACGTGGTGATGGAATGAATTTTGCCAAGTGACTGAACGAGGTCCACTTGCAAGGCTGGTTGTTCTTCCGATTGCACCTGGGAGGTTGATTGGTCCTGAGATTGCTGCCTTCCAGTTCTGCAGACTTTGGAAATATGGCCCTTCTTCTCGCAGTTGTAGCACTTTGCATCACGGAACTTACAATGATTACGAGAATGTTTACCGCCACATCCACTACACATACTCGGGTCGTGTGTTTGTTTATCACT
Source organism: Ochlerotatus camptorhynchus (assembly GCF_037179485.1). Taxonomy (NCBI): domain Eukaryota; kingdom Metazoa; phylum Arthropoda; class Insecta; order Diptera; family Culicidae; genus Ochlerotatus; species Ochlerotatus camptorhynchus. The sequence continues at coordinate 392,110 of NW_027041142.1, forward strand.
CCACTTTTGTTTGTGCGGTTTTAATTGATATGACGAGGAGGAACTGCCAGAGTTTACTCTCCGTGTCTTCGGCCGCTCGTAGCCTAGCAGCACCTTGCTTGAGCCGGAGAACAAAACTGGAAACTGATTCGCCTTTCTGCTGCACTATTTCCCGGAATTTGATGCTCTCAACGTACTTGTCCTTTGCCTGGTCAAAGTGGTCGACTAATGCCGTACGGAGCTCATCGTATGGGATCTCTGCCGGATCGCGGGGACTCACTAGGAACTTGATGGCGTTGTTCAGTTCCGTACCCATATGCACTCGAGCATAGTGTGCGTATTGAGCTGCAGGAATATTGCTCAATTGCAGAGCCCACTCAAAGCGGTTGAAATAATCCGACACAGACGTGTTATCCGTGGAACGATACTCGGATACTGAAAACGAGGGTGTTTTGACGGTAGGCACTGTTGCTTCTCTAGCGGGGTTCACTTGTCCCAAAGTTTCAATGGATGATTTCAGAGCATCGGCTAACATCCGCGTGAGAGATTCCATTAGCTCTGCAGTAGCCATTTTGCTTTTCGCGGGACCGAAACGTACGCGTCTTACTTTCGACCGGAAAAATTGCCTCTAAATCCCACTTCTGACACCAAAATGTTACGTATTTTGGGATCTCGGAAGTAGAGAAGACAACCACGAATACTTTTTAAAAACTTTGATTGTCTGGTTTAATAGTCGAACCGACTAAAATGAATAAAACGATTACCGACGAAAAGGCGATACTATCTTTTAATTTTTACATTTGATAACTTAACGGCAGTGTTGCCAGAATGAATATAGTTCGATCGTAAATTATTTTACATACACTACAGTTACTTTATTAAAGAGACTTTCAGTCATTGGATGGTTCGTCTCTGGGGATCTCCGAGGGGGTCTCCGGGAAGAAGGATGGGCCCCCAGAAGTGGTCCCCCTAAAACAGAGTTTTTTTTTTGTTAAACAGAGTGATGTATTCTGTCTAGTTTGCTGTCAGGAATGGTCAATGGGTCTTTGCGAGTGGGTTCTGGTTGTGCCGTCTTGGTTGTCTCATTGGCCAGTTTAGGGTCGGTCATCCAGGTGATGGTGCGGGTGGTCGGTCCATGATGAAGAGGAGGATGCCACCGGTAGCAGGCTTCAGTGAGGGGTCCGCTGCCGGCAGCGAGCACCGAAGTGGTAGCTGTCAAACTAGGTGGAAGAGTTCTGCCTCTTTAAGAAAACCTAGTAGAGCAGCGGTCCGGCTTTCGTCATTGCTGAGCGAGCCTTTTACACTGCTTGGAATCCCATAAAGTTCTCTTGCTCCCTGGTATTGGGGGTAGTGACATAGGAAATGCTCTATGGAGTGATGAATGTGGCATAGGGAGCAGGTCTTGTGGAAATCACCGTTTCCACTGAGGTTGTAGGAAAGGCAAGTATGGCCAGATATTAGGCGGGAGAGGACAATTCGCGAGCGATGGTCTGCTGGATCCTCCGATTTGCCTGATGAGAGGTCGCGGGAGTTAATGCAGTCCCTATTCCAGGCTTCCCAAGTGATCAGTTTTTTTTTTATGTCTGGGCCAGGGACTTTACGCGTGTATAGGCACATATATATGTCTAGTTGTGAATAGTATCGCAATATCAAAGGAGCTTGTAAAATTAATATCAGGCATGATATTTTGCTCAAATATCACGCGTGATATTGAGACCGAATGAGGGCGGAAAATATAAATTTGTTAATGATTATGTCATCACTGCTTGCCACAGTCCAACGACTCCCTTGCGTCTTAAGGCGCATCACAAATACTCTTAATTGAGTCAATCGATTGCTTTTTCGTAGCCAATGAATACCAATTACAGGAACTCATGGAATTCGTTGACCTGCTCCAGGATGACACGTACCGTGACAATATGACCCTCAAAACTTGAAGATTTTTTTCGAAGTGCTCAAACCAACGCTTCAGCTGGACAGTGAGGTTGGTAAGCAACTAGTTGTTGCGACTTTCTCCTCTTTGTCGGCCAGAAATTCCACCCATACTCCCTGTCATATCTAAAAGTGTGCTTAACTTTCTTCTCTAGCGCCGAATATCGTTGGCAGGCTTGATGCTTGGCTGGTCTGACTCTCGGCCACTCTATCGCGGCTTTTGCTTCTCAACGCTCATCAATATTCTCCTTCTTCTCTGAGTGTTCAGCTCATCCAGTTCATGCCCACTCGATAAAGGATGTTTTCACTCGGCTGTCGGCAGAAGCAGACCACTCTCAATGTGTCAATGTGTGTCACGCGATCGTCGGCAGCAACCATTGTGTGGTCCTCGTCATTGTTCTTCATCAGTAATTCTTTTTGACGATGCGCCGTCGACTATGGAAAGCAACCGTTTTGTGATGAATGTGTGAGTGCTGATCACGTTACAATAGAAGCGCTCTGCTCCCCGTTGGCGAATCTGCCATACAATGAAACCACTGGAAGCGGCTCCTGTTCTGGTGGAGGAGGCTCATTGGATAGCGGAAGATAAAATGTTTATTGTGTTGTACCTTTTGACTATACTTTTAAGATGTAGTGTATAGTGAACAAGAATCCTCGGCTCTGTAAAGTTAATCCTTTTGAGCCTTATCAAATAAATAAATAAACAAAGACTCGATAAAGGCATTCTTGATGGCCATCCACTGCTCTTGTTCGCTGCCACCTTCTGGAACATCCACTGTCTGGGTCTTAAATTCTTCAACTCAACCCCTTTAATTGCTGGATCTTCTAGTCGACGTGTGTTTCATCACCGTCCAAGTCTCGCCTTTTGCCACTAGTGGATTCAGGAAATGCGTAGGTGGACCTCACCAATTAGAAAAATGATGTCGGCGCTGCGTTAATTCTGAGCATCAACAAGACTTCGTCTCCATTTTTGGCTGATTCTGGTAACTTTGTTCTTTTGGTTGCTCATTTCTCCAACAAGACTATGGCATCTCATGACACGCTCGCAGTCCATGTTTTATGAGTCGATCTTCGTATTGAAGTCACCAGAGTGCAGTGTAAATCTTGATGGCACTCTTGTATATTTTATCTAAGATGACATTCAGTGGACTGTAAAAATTGTCGTCGCCGTATAGATCGGCAATATTGGTTGGCGCATAACTTTCGACTAGGGTAAGGTTCCAAATCCGTGTTCTAAATCAACTTCCCATTAGTAGGCTCCTAATGATGAGTGCCGCACCTAACATGGTAGACAGGCCCTTGGTAAGGTGGACTTGGACACTTCTAGCGGTTAAAAATCACTTAACGGAGACTGTTTTCTGATATTGTGCTATTCAGAAGAAAATTCACCGAGTCCACTGTCAAGTCCCGCTGCTCGTACGGAATAGATTGTTTCAAATTTGCATCTGACTATTAAGCGTTGAACACACAAGGCGTTGTTTACGACAGACTTTTTATAATTGATTTTTGCGTGTCCGTAGTGTACACTAGGGGCGATTTTATAGCGACATAAAATTGGTTTGAATCTATGGTAAAGGGGAAACCTTGGAGGAAACAAATAAAACAAAAACGGAAAAAAAAAGTTATATTTTGAATCGCGTTGGGGTTTGGTGAACTTAACGGAAGTTTAATGAACATTTTGGAAGCTCTATGTACTTCTCGGAAGTACTATTAAATTATCGCAAGTTCTATGATCATCTCGGAAGTTCCATGCTCATCTCGGAAGTTTCATGAATACCTCGGAAGTTCTATAAATTTCTCGAAATTTCCAAGAAATGTTTGGAAATTCAATGATCATCTCGGAAGTTCTATGAGAATCTCTGAAGTTGTATGAAGACCTTGGAAGTTTCATTAACATCTCGGAAGTTCTGTGAACTGCTCGGAAGGTTTATAAACTGCTCGAAAGCTATATGAACATCTCAAAAGATCTATGATAATCTCTGAAGTTGTATGAAGACCTGGGAAGTTTCATGAGCATCTCTGAAGTTCTGTGAACTGCTTTGAAGTTCTATAAACAGCTGGGATGTTCTGTTAACTACTTGGAACAGTTTTATGAACGTTTTGGAAACTCTATGTACTGCTCGGAAGTGCTATTAAATTTTCGCAAGTTCTATGATCATCTCAGAAGTTCCATGCTCATGTTGGAAGTTTCATGAAAATCTTTTTCAATGAGAGTTTTGGGAGTTCTATAAGCTTCTCGGAATTTCTATGAACTGCTTGGAAATTCAATGCTGATCTTGGAAGTTCTATGAACATCTCGGAAGATATATGAAAATCTTTTATTTTTTTTTTCCTTTACTCGTCTAATAACAAGGCTTAAAACTTGGGCTCTACGAGAATCTTTGAAGTTGTATGAATACCTCGGAAGTTTCGTGAACATCTAGGAAGCTCTGTGAACTGCTCGGAAGTTTTGTGAACTGCTTGAAAGTTCTGTGAACTGCTCGGAACTTATGGGAACTACTCGGAAGTTCTTTGAACTGCTCGAAAATTCCGTGGGAGTTCTACAAATATATAAAAAAAAATTAAAAAATTAAATTTATTGGAGTCCTGTAAACTGTAAGGAAGTTCTATAAACTGGACGGAAGATCTAGGAACATTTCGGAAGTTTTATGGCTTAATGTTGATCAGGGGGCCTCCCTTAGCTCAGTCGGTAAAGGCGCAGCTACAAAGCAAGACTATGCTGGAGGTGGCTGGGTTCGATTCCTGGTCCGGTCTAGGAATTTTTCGGGTTGGAAAATTTCTCGACTTCCCTGGGTATAGAGTATCCCAAGCAACAATTTTTGTTTTATTTAAGTTTTATAGCAGTTGATATAACCAAATTACAAAACCTTCACTGACGACCACATTGCTTTAACAATCTCCTGAGAACCGCAATACAGCCATGTCATGGCCAATTGGCCCAGTTTTAATGCAGTCATTAAAACTTGATATGCGAACTACTTTAGGAGCATAGGATTTATGTCAGTTTTATCACACTCTAGACGTGATTGTTAAAAATGAAAACATAAAACCTCCTCCAGGTCAGAAAGTTTTAACAGCCTTCTAATGACTACCATAAAACTATATTACAACCGCATAAATCGCTCCTGAAGAAGTTGATAAAACATGATACGCAAAACATTTTGACAACTTTGAAGGTTTTAAGTTGGGGTTTTTGGATGATAGTTAATATTGAGAAATATTTTATTGTGGTTTTATTCTTTCGATGTTTGATGTGAAATCATGATCCTTGTCAGTTGGTAATAATGGCTGATATTATTGTACATTGAAAATAAGACGACTTTATTATAATTTTAAACCAATCTGTATATGCTTCACAGCATGCCGTGCAATATTTATGGTGATTATTATACCAAATAGGAGCATAAATTTAGTGCGCCATATGAATACTAAAATATAGGGATATTTTTAATTTGTCTGCATTAGCACCATGCATTAAAGAGTCATTCAAAGATTATCTATTTAGTACAAAACTGTTACTACTGTTGAGCAATAACCAGTCACATATTATTTAATTATACATAGATGTATGAAAGTGTTTTATTGCCTATCAATTAAAGCGTAATTATTCATACTGTGTGAAATTTGTTCATACGGCGACATTTTTTTTCGTTATAACTTGCTACTCCTTAAAAATACCTCAATATAACATATTCTCCTAGATTTTAATTCTATAGCATAACATAAACCTAATGGTTGTATCTTAGCATTTCGTAGTCCAAATTGAGAGCGTTAAGTTATATTTAAGCTATATAACAAGCTTGCTGGTTTTATTTGGTACAGCGAATCAAAACAAAACAAAAACCATGACCACCTGTCAAAAAGTCAACATTCCAAGCGATCCTCCTATTTTCGCTTGTAATCAAGATGTAAGAAATGCTTATTGGATCCACTAAAAGCTTTTTCAATACAAGGTTTAAAGCCGTGATGTCAATACTGGCCATCTCCAAACGGATTTAGTGAAACTGTCGGCGTTGCTTTAAGAAGGGTTCGTGGATCTTTCGGAAGTGTATCGGAAAGCCGCTTGTTCAATATTTTTAAGAGCTCCTTCACCGCACTGTGCCTTATGTAGGGATCGTATAACTGTAGTTCCTCCAGGAGTTTCATATTGTCGATCGTCTCATCTTCATCGTGTTCAGAAGCACTGAAGGGGTTTTCATTTCATGTATCTGAATAGATTTGTTTTTTATAATGACAAAAAAATTCAGAGTACTTTTTGTTGTAGCAGTATATTTCTTATCTGGGAATCTTAGGCCTCTGATAAAGATGATAGTTGTAATGAAGCTTTAATGAAGGTCTAAGACTGCTTCAAGTTTTATATCGGTCTTAAAAAGTGTGCCATAAAACATAATTGTGTGTTTTGTTTTGGTTTTATTCTTCAGTTATAAGTAGTGATGCAGAACCACCTTACAGCTACCGTTGAAACTATGAAGTCTGAGTTTTAATTTAGTAGTCATAAAACAGTTTTATAGACGACTTGACGGCCTGATTTTATGACAAGCACACAAAACCGTAATACAACCACAGGCTGGAAGGGATGCTATGATAAAACAATGATAAAATAAGAATAAATCTTCCAAGCATTTAGATTGTTACTTGGGATGATTGTACTTGCCACACAATTATACCAATGCAAAAAATGGTACAGGCATCGGAAGCGCTCAATCAATAACTGTGGAAGGGCATCTAGAACACTAATATGCGATATGCAATACGCTTGAAATGCGAAGAAGAAGAAGAAGAAGAAGAAGAAGAAGAAGAAGAAAAAGAAGAAGAAGAAGAAGTTGATCAGGTATTGCTCTGAAGATCTTCAACTTTCCAACAATTTAAGTCACGTCTCTCAGATATTTTTTTTTAAAGATATCAGTTTAACTAGGAATTATACCAAAGAACTTCAATTGATCATCGATCTCCATAAAATCCTTTAGATAATTTTTCAAAACTTCAGATTGGTCAAACATTGATCTGAAGATCTGCCACATTCCAAAATATCATGTCACGTCTCTTAAATATCTTTTGAACATATTAGGTTGACCAGGAATCATTCCAAAGACCTACAGTTGATCAACTATGTCTATAACGTCATTGGATATTTTTGAAGTCTGTTCAACAATTTAAGTCACGTCTCTCAGATATTTTTAAAGATATCAGGTTGGTTTTCAGCTGATCAGAGATCTCCATAAACTCATTTGGATATTTTTTGCAAGACTTCAGTTGATCAGATATTGTTCTGAACTCAACTGTTCAATAATTCAAGTCACGCCTCTCAGATATGTTTGGCCAGGAATTATCTTCACCTCCATAAAATCAATTGGATATTTTTTCAAGACTTCAGGTTGGTTTGATATTTTTCTGAGGATCTTCAACAGTTCAATTGCTCAAGTAACGCCTCTCAGATATGATTGACCAGGAATTATGCCAAAGACCTTCAGTTGATCAGAGATGTCCATAGATTCCTTTGGATTTTTTTTTTCAAGACTCAGGTTGATCAGATATTGATCTAAAGACCTTCAACTGCCCATAAATTCAAGTCACGTTTCACAGATATCCTCTCAAGATATCAGGTCAATCAGGATATATTCCAGAGGGCTGACCAGGAATTATAAAGACCTTCAGTTGCTCAAAGATCTCATAGTCGTCCTTTGGATGTTTTTTTTTCAAGACTTCAGGTTGGTCAGCTATTTTTCTGATGATCTTCAATAGTCGAACAATTTAAGTCACGTCTCTCATATATTTTTTAAATTGAGAAGGTTGACCAGGAATTATTCTTAAGACCTTCAGTTGATCAAAGATGTCCATAAAACCTTTTGGATAATCCTTTTTCAAAACTTCAGGTTGACCATATATTGTTTTGAAGATCTTCAACTGTCCATAAATCCAAGTCACGTTTCACAGATATTCTCTCATGTCGCCTAGGATCTATTATTAAGGCCTTCACATGATCAAAGATCTCCATAAAATCGTCGTTTGGATATTTTTTCAAGACTTCAGGTTGATCAGATATTGTCCTGAAGATCTGCCAATAGTCCAACAATTTATGTCATGACTCTTAGATATATTTTAAAGAAATCAGGTTGACCAGGATATATACCAAAGTCCTGCAGTTGATCAAAGATCTCCATAAAATCCTTTGGATATTTTTTCAAGACTTCAGGTTGGTCAGATATTGATATAAAGTTTTTCAACTGTCCAACAGTTTAAGGAACGTCTTTCAGATATGTTTTAAAGATATCAGGTTGATCAGGAATTAAACTTAAGACCTTCAGTTGATCAAAGATCTCCATGGAATCGTTCTTTGTTTTTTTTTCAAGACTTCAGGTTGGTCAGATATTGGTCTGAAAATTTTCAATAGTCGTCACGACTCTTAGAGATATTATTCAAAGAAATCAGGTTGACCAAGAATTATTCCAAAAACCTTCAGTTGATAAAATATTTCAATTAAATTCATCGGATATTTTTTCTAAACTTCAGGTTGATCGGATATTGTTCTGAAGACCTTCAACTGTCCAACAATTTAAGTCACGTCTCTCAGATATGTTTTAAAGATATCAAGTTAACCAGGAATTATTGCAACGATCTTCAGTAATAAATGATTTCCATTAGATCCATTGGATATTTTTACAAAACTTCAGGTTGATCGGATATTGTTCTGAAGACCTTTAATTTTCCATATATTCATGTCACATTTCACAGATGTTCTTGAGATAACAAGTAGATCGGAATGTATTCCAAAGACTTTCAGTTGATCAAAGATTTCCATAGAGTCGTCAGTCGTCCTTCGGATATCTTTTCAAGACTTCAGGGTGGTCAGATATTGTTCTGAAGATCTTTAAGTCATGACTCTTCTTTGTATTTTATGGAGATCAGGTTGACCAAGAATTATCCTAAAGACCTACAGTTGATCAAAAATTTCCATAAAGTCCTTTTTATATATTTTTTTCAATACTTCAGGTTCATCAGGTATTATTCTGAAGATCTTCAACTGTCCCACAATTAATTTCATGTTTCAAAGATATTCTCTTTAATGATATTTTGGAACAGGAATAATTTAAAACACTTTCAGTGAATCAAAGATATCCACAAAGCCTTTTGGATTGTTTCAATACTTCAGGTTGGTCAGATATTGTTCTGAAGATTTTCTACTGTTCAATTATTCAAGTCACGACTCTCAAATATTTCAGCGCCTCTTTCCATCAAATTGCTTACTTACCTTACCAGTCAGGCTAAGGCCTTGTTGTCCTCTGCAGTCCGAAGAAGTCGTCTCCACACTACTCGATCCATGGCTACACTTTGCCAGCCTCGTATTCTGCGAAGGGTCCACAGGTCGCCTTCTACTTGGTCGATCCACCTTGCCCGCTTCGCGTCTCTTCTTCTTGTTCCTGTTGGGTCGCTTTCTAGAACCATTTTCACTGGGTCGTCGTGCGGCATTCTTACGACGTGCCCAGCCCACCGTAGTCGCCCAATTTTTGCAATGTGGACGATGGATGGTTCTCCCAGCAGCTGGTGAAATTCGTGGTTCATTCGCCTCCTCCACGTTCCGTTATCGATCTGCACTCCACCGTAGATGGTACGCAACACCTTCCGTTCGAACACACCAAGCCGTAGAGGACCACCGGTCTAATCAGCGTCTTGTAGACAGTCAACTTCGTGCCGCGGCGAATTATATTCGGTTGACACGTAGGCACGATTCTGCTCGTATCAATTTCGGCGGTCACCAGTGAGCCCAAATACACGAACTCATCGTCCACTTCAATTTCGTCACCGTCAATCTGAACTCGGGGTGGGAGGCTAACACTGTCTTCCCTAGATCCTCTTTCTTTCATGTATTTTGTCTTCGATGCGTTGATGGCAAGTCCAATCCGCCTAGCTTCAGCCTTCAGTCTGATGTACGTTTCCGCCATCGTCTAAAAGTTCCGTGCCATGGCATCGGCGAAGCCAAGAAGCTGGATGGACTTCCTGAAGATCGTGCCACTCGTGTCTATCCCAGCTCTTCTGATCACACCTTATAACGCGATGTTGAATAGCATACACGAAAGTCCATCACTTTGCCGTAACCCCCTTCGAGATTCAAAGGGACTCGAGAGTGTCCCCGATACTTGAACAACGCACATCACTCGCCTTGACCAATCGCGTCAGTTTATCCGGAAATCCGTACTCGTGCATAATCTGCCATAGCTGATCTCGATCAATTGTGTCGTATGCGGATTTGAAATCGATGAACAAATGATGTGTGGGCACGTTGTATTCGCGGCATTTCTGCAGAACCTGCCGAATCGCGAAAATTTGGTCCGTGGTAGCGCGGGCACCCATGAATCCCGCCTGGTATTGCCCCACGAACTCTCTTGCAAATCGTGACAGGTGGCGGCATAGAATTTGGGAGAGTACCTTGTAGGCGGCGCTCAGCAGTGTGATCGCGCGGTTGTTGCAACAACCCAACTTGTCGCCCTTTTGTAGATTGGGCATACGACACCTTCCATCCACTCCTCGGTAATATCTCCTCCTCCCAAATCTTGGCAATTACCCAGTGGAGCACTCTAGCCAGTGCTTCACCAGCGTATTTTAAGAGCTCACTTGGTAGTTGATCTACACCATCATCATCAAATTGCACTTGTAGTCAAACAACGCCTTCGGCTGAAAATATTTTAAATGTTGATCAATAAATCAACTAAAAATAATAATTGAGGAGAGCTGCAAGGAAATATGGATAATAATGCCATGGAATTTTTTTCATGTTTATTGGAAATTTTTTTATGGATGGCTTGGCAAGAAATTTTGCACAACCCGGAAAAATGGTTTAACTTCATAAATTGCTGAAATACTATATTTAAACATATTTTTTCCACCTGTACAAACATAACAAAATGCAATTTAAAATACACAGGCTAATAAACGCTTACCCAAACACTTAAAATCAACCAACAGAATTGTTAAAGAGCACCGAATAAATTTATAAATTTAATTCATTGATAAATATATGCAAATGACAAATTTAAAAATAACAAGAAAACGCCGGTAAAACTAGTAAGAGGAAAATATATTTATGAGTAAACAAGAATAATTATGTTAAATCTTCAAATTAACACAATACAATTTGTTTTATAAACAAAATTAAAATATATTATCATAAAATAAAGCAAAAGAGTTAATGTGATCTTGGAAAAAAAATTATTGAAAAAAGAAACACTTTCAAATATTAAATACCATGCCGGAATAAATTCACCAATCAACCAATAAATATATGCACAAATGTATGAACAAAACACAGCACAAAACAAAAACGTCAAGCACTATTCTTCAACCATATACTGTCTGATATCGTAAATAGAAATTTCAAAATCAAACGAGAAAATCTGGAAATCAAACCTAAGACAATGGAATTGTAAATAATGTCTCAAATTCTAACCGATCCACACCACCTAAATCCCATCCCTTGACATACCTCCACCGTCTTACAAAATCCTCACAAATCCCATCAAAACCTGTACAGAACTCACCTAAACCCTTTAACGCTTTCTGTGTACAATCTATTGCAGAGCTCAATAACGGCCCGTTTTGTCCATGTCCAACCATGTTGTCCCGAAGAAAAGTATTAAAAGGCCAAACTACTCCTAAGCTCGTGAAATACACAAACACAGGTGTTCGGGTCCTCCGAAGTGAGTTGTGTCACGCTGTACGAAGGCGAACCGTCCCCCGTGCACACGCAGGAGACGGCCCTGCCACAGATTCGCCACGTGCGCAGAACAGAAACCTGCTTCTCCCGTGACACGTGGTTGAAAAAAAAAAATATGAAACCCATCGCTGCCACGACGCGAGGGTCCGGAGTACTGCTCATCTGAAGCACATACACAGAGAAACAGAGAGAGCTTACGATTCAATCGAAACAGTAACGAACTATCTCATAACGACCAGAGTTAGACAATCCAGGAGTTCTGCTTTCCTTCTTATCTTCTAATGCCTATTCACACCTCTTCTACTTCTACTAATCCCGCTGACATTATCTAATCGAACATTACCACGGAAATGGAAAGTTGCAGAATCTAGCTCTCTCTCCCGACCACAGACACAAATACTCTCCTTCTACAGACTTAGTGCTCTAAGGACTAGAACTGTTTATCCAGTTGAGTTTTTACCTAGGTAATTAAATAAAAAATAATCTTTCCAATCCAGTAGCCAGTAGCCAAACATTCTCAGTATGTAGTTAGCGAACCATTTCGAAATCTTCTCTCACACTGAACATAGGCAAGTCGATTAGTTTCGCTTTAATATAGCAAGTGTAAAGCCAGCTCATGTAAGATACAATTCTCGCTCTGAATCACTGCCGCCGACGCGCTCTGTATCAAACAATTCAGAATCGTGTTTTACGCAAAAACTTATCAAACTACCACTTTGCCCATCTGAGTGTTGTACAGCAAAGTGACTGTCAATTGGGTTAAGAAATCGAACGAATCATTCAACCAACGCACCTAATCTACAAAACTCTCCAACTTTGGCTTTTCTTGACGTCTCTCACCGCCACCGGCACTTACTATACATTTTTTTTCCTATCTCAAATGGACTGCTTCACTATAGATAACGTGCTATGGGGTGAAAAGTATGGTGGGTGGGTTATTTGTATCTGCGACCACGGATTTTCCTACACGGACAATTGTATAACCTGAACCGTGAAGAATCATTCAAGATCATGCTGGTAGGACTTGCTTTGTATCACACAAACTTTTCCCCTTTGGTGTTGTTGCAGTGCATTGGATTTGACAGTTTAGTGGTAATCAAGTTTGATAGGCAAGGGGCAAGTTTTACACCGTTGGGGTTAACCTTAATAGGACGACAGTTCAGTGGCACTGTTTACGTGGATTAAGTCGATTTTTGCTTGGGTAGACCTTTTACCGCGCATTTCCTCTGCATTTTTAAAATTATAATTTGGTATCCTTAATAATTTTTTTTTTGAAAACAAAATCTAAGTGCTTGTACTACTGAACTATATAAAAAGTTCATCCGATGAAAACTGAGTTTATTCGTGACGTCACGCTGCGGAACCTAATATCACGCAATTGACAAATCCAACTTAAACTCATCCGCTCATGGTGTTAAGAATCTAAACTAACCGACGGTGATCAATCAGTGACAGCTTTTGGAAAATTGTTTTAATTTACATATTTTACTCTATTTATAACTGTCACTCAATTTAAATCACATTTGTTCAAGACTGTATAAATTTAAAATTAAAACAAAAACACTGCCAGTACTGAAATAACCGGTAACCAAACCTACTCACCGCTGAGTAACTAGCTCTCCTGTGCCTAACAGCAGACTACTTTCACTCTTTGAAATTTATAGAGGCAGATAACAGCGCCAAACGGTTTGTGGCGAGACAACGCTGAACTGCAGTGTTTGAAGAAAACACGCACACTAACATCTACACTGAAACAAATCGACATGTACCGTTTATTGGATCCATCTTATAACAGAGCAATGTCAGCAGATTTATTCATTATGTGTGATGATTGATAGATTCCATCGGATTATCACTAAAAAACTATGACTGCGAAATGGAATGATTTCTATCGTAATTTCACATACTTAGTACTTGATAAAACATTGCTTCAAGCGTGGTTAGCGATAGGTAAGATGTATATGAATATTGTCTGATATATTTCGAGGTGAAAAACTGTTGATATGTCATGAGTGGGAACAAACATCAAGAAACTAATGGAAAATCATATAAGTTTGCACTATGAGAAAATTCAGTGAAATATACCTGTTTTCCTGATGAATATTGCTCACTAAAAGATATATCTTATAAGATAATAATGTATATGGGTCATTCCAGCTCAAGTGGGTACACCACCTGTGCTCGATGTCACCGATTTGAGCCAAACTTGGCCAAAACGCTTATTTTGGCATTCTGAACAAATTCCTATTTTGATTTTGCTCTGAAGTGCCTAGATCCCTCTCGGCTACAACCCTGGATTTTAAAGATTTTTAGAAATTTCAACAAATAAGCTATTCGTGATCTAAGAACGTCAATTTAAAGATTTTTTTAATTTAGAATCTTAAAGGTGTACCCAAATTTAGTTTTTTTTTATATTAACTACAGTAAACAGGCTGATTTCCAGCAGGTATCAAAATTGTCAAAAAACGGCCTTTTTTCACCATGGGCGGGATTTTTTATTTCTTAATATTTTAAGCTGAAATTTCCAACACACTTTGGAAAACTCTTCTACTAGATGTATTTCCAAGGGCAAATGATTTGGACAAACAGTTTTTGAGATATGACCATATGATTAAGTGGTAGTTTTGAGCTTTTCTGGTGGGAAATCAATGCTATTTAATATATTTATTATCTTCTTGAATTCCTTTTCGCCGATAGCACAATAATATTGATGTTATATTTTACATGTTTTGGGCCGGATTCTCATTATATAAATTTAATACTAGCTCATTTATATACTTCTGTCCATAATTTAATTGTGGCCCTAAAAGTGAAAAAATGCGTTCCTATGGGATACAGCTAAAACGTTGTGCTTTAGAAGTACGATGAAATAAGATAGATTAGCAGGTATATATAATTTCAGTTGTGGATGACAGCTGCTACTTGAATAATACCCTTATTTGAGAAATTAATTTATTTTTTTAGACTTTCTCTTTTGATAGCCACAGCTTTATAAACAGATTTAGCTATTTCTGCCACATAGTTTGATAAAGGAGGTCCTCATCTAGACTCCAGAATGGCACACGAATCAAGGAATGTGTTTGCAGCTGAATTATTAACAAAAAAGAAAGTCTATGACGAGAATCGATCAATGTCACTTACACCATTTCCTTCTAATCCCCTCAACTATAATAAAAAAGCATTCTTGCTCGTGAGATTGAATCTAAAATAATAAATTAAAGGGTATTCAGCTGTCATCCACAACTGAAATTTTCTTTGTAGGGGTAAAAGGGGCATACTGAGCAGATGGGGCATAATGAGCATCCCTTAATCTAGTCCCAAATCTCTAATTGTTTGAAATAAATAAATTGGTTCAATATCACCATTGATCAATCACCAAATAATATGTTTCGAACCTTAAGAAAAGCAATGCTAAAGCACAGGAAGCTCACTATGCCCCACTTTTTCACTATGCCCCTCCTTCCCCTGCTAATCTATCTGATGTCATCGTACTTCTAAAGCACAACGTTTTGGCTGTTTTCCATAGGAACATATTTTTCACTTTTAGGACCACAATTAAATTATGAACAAGATTAAATAAATGAGCTAGTTATTATTTCATACAATGATAATCCTGCCCAGAACATGTGAAATAATGTAAAATATTATTGTGTCATCGGCGTGAAGAAATTCAAGAAAAAATAAAAAAATATTAAATAGTATTGATTTTCAACCGGAAAAGGACAAAACTACCACTCACTCATCTGGTCATATCTCAAAAACTGTTTGTCCAAATTATGTGTCATTGAAAACACATCCAGAAGAAGAGTTTTCCAAGATGTGGTGAAAATTAGAGCCCAAAATATTAAGAAATAAAAATGGCCGCCCATGTTCACTATAAAACCTATTTTCACAATAGGCAATTTTTTGACAATTTTGATACCTGCCGGTAATCAGTCTGTTTATTGTAGTTACTATAACAAAAACAAAATGTGGGTACACCTTTAATAATTAACATTAAAACACCTTCCAATTGACGTTCTAAGATCACGAATAGCTTATTTGGTTGTTGAGTAATCTCTTCTGAAAGTTGAAATTTTTGAAAATCTCGATAATCCAGGGTTATAGCCCAGAAGGATCTAGGCACTTCAGAGTAAAATCAAAAAAGGCGTTTTTTTCAGAATGCCAAAATAAACGTTTTGGCCAAGTTTGGCTCAAATCGGTGACATCGACCACAACTTTTTAAATTCTATACACACTTGAGCTGGAATGACCCATATTTTATTGGAGTTGCTTTTAACGATTTTTGACGTTTGTTGATATGTCGCGTGTAAACAGACATGTAGAAACTATTGGACTGTCATTTAGCTTTACAGTTTAGGAAAACATGTATGTCTCATTGGAATAGCTTCCTTTGATTTTTGAGGTTTAAATATTGTAAACAGATCTATCCCAATCATTATGTAGTCATTAGATTTGCCTTTTAAGAAATCCAACAACAAACATTTATTTTGGCATGGTTTTCCGGGATGAATATCGCTCCCAATAAAAAACATTCTTCAAGATTGTTCTTTAAAAATTATTGAAACAATTTTCAACGATGTTATCGTACACTCATTAAAATTATTAGTCGAACTAAATATTGCTAACAACAATGATACTGTATTCAATAATCTTTGCAGCGAGCATTGCTCACTTCATTTTTACAACGCAAAAACCAATACACTTTATTACTAGAATTTAAATCTACTTTGTTTACGTACCTTAAGCTAGCTTAAACTCTATTCTATCTACTGTTACAAAAAGAACTATGTTTCGTCAACTGTGTGCAAAGTTATTAGCAAATGAGCAGTTCGTGACCAAAACTGTGTATGCCAAGCATGGCTCTCCGTGAGTTGCTGTGGGCCATCTATCCCAAGCGCGTCATACTAAAGAGCATAAACAGAGAGAACCACACTTAACCTGACACATTTTCAATCATATCATTTTCAATGGATTATCTTATAGCGCAAATTTATTAGACTTCCACACAACAGGAATATGTCATATTGGTTCAGTGTATGTATGTACGAATGCACACCACTGAGCGGACGGTACAGTACAAATCAAAACACGAAGCGGTGTCATCACTCATCGCCATAATTCAGCTTCGGCAAAAATTGGTCAGTCATGATTAAGTGCACACTGATTTTGTTATTGTATAAATGATCAAACTTTATTTCTTTTTGAAGTTCAAACTGTCGGGCTTTACGTTCACACCTTCCATCAGATTTGTTACCGTTGTTGTATCAACCTTATTTGATGCTGAACGTCAATTTGCTTTTAACTGTTTCTCATTTCCAACTGTAATATTTTCAATTGAGTGTAGCTCCGGCGATCTTGGAGGGTTTTGACGTAGGACTACGTCTATGATTTTTATATGGGAGTACACTTTGTGGAAACCGAAAATGGAACATGTAACAAAATAATGAAAGATTTTGTACGTTAATAATTCAGCTGCCCCTGGACCAACATCAATAATTTTATCACCAATCGATCAAAAATATTTCAAAGCATCTGTTAAATTGCTTGAATGTACAACTGTGGCTATGACAATTAAAATTATCGCCGATTGCCTGTGAAAAGTGATTTCCCTAACACAGATTTCAAAGTTGAATTCCAGCCGGTCTCACCAAACGGTCTTTTATTAATCACCGCGTGGTGAGTGGTGGTATTCTCCAGTACACAACGAAAGCAAGCAGCTAGCTATCAAGGCTGTCCTCAACCGCTGATCGGATTCAGTTCCAATCACCGTGTGTGGTGGTGATGCAGCAACAGCAGCAGCAGTGCTCTCGTAGTCCATAGAAGGAGAAAGAAGACGCACCGCTATTGATCGGAAGGAGTAGCTCTTCGTGAGTCGCTGTGGTCCATCTATATCAAACGCGTCATTTTTTTTCCTTGTCGGGTATTTTCATCACTGCGACCATTTTTCTGATCTATTGTGATATGCCGTATCACTATTATTAGGAGTGATCGCCATCGTTTGACTAATAGCATTATCCCAGCATTATACTTCGAATAAAGTGCACTGCCGTACTGGGAGTTGTTCTCCAAATGTCAAACGGTTCTATCAGCCCCTTGTCGAAGAACTTACGCCTTTTATTGAAAATTGCCGGACAGTGGCATAGCAAATGTCCCGAGTCTTCCATTTCTATGCCACCACAGCGACATACATCATCTTGAAGTTTGCGTAACGCGTCATACTAAAGAGAGTAAACAGAGAGAACTCCGCTCAAATTCCTAATCCTACACAACATTCAAGCTCCTGCTGCAGTTAACAAATAAGATTTATTATATAAGACCACGTAGTCCTACGTCACCATTGCGTACAACCCCATAGGGCTGTCCCTTGTAGTTTTTGTCCTTGGGTACACATTGCACGTTGTTGGCGGTATACCGTTCCTGAGCCATTTTCCCGTAGTGACAGGAAGCGAAATCTGGTCAAAGCAGCACAGAACATCTGTGTTTCTTAAAAAAATGTTTGCAAACATTTCTTTTCCGAAATATCATGGTTGACAATGCCAGTCGTCACGAAAAATTTCACTTTTCAGCCCACAGGTGCAAATCGCCTGTCAAATCAAGTATTTTTTTGGGAGCTTTGACAACTTGAATCTTTCATTTTCCGGTAGCCGTATAAACTCTTGACCTGGGAGCTGCTTGAAATCCGCCTTGACGTATATTTCATCGTTCATTATAACGCAATCAAATTTCTAACGCAATCAATTTGCGTGGGAATAATTTTGATACGCTATTCCTCTTGCTTGGACACCATTTTGGCAACTAAATGGAAAATGATAAAAACAAAATAGAAGCAACATTCCGTACAAGCGTTGCCAGGTCATTTTCATAAAAACTGGACCAATTAAAATATAAAATCTGGAAAAATCTGGAAGGCTCCAAAAAATCCTGTTTTTAACATAATGCTATTGAAATCAAAATGAAGTGCCAATCTCCCGTAAAAATCGGTCAGAATGATCATCTGGAATTTATTCAAAGTACCAGAATGTTTATGAATTACATGTTTATATGTATATATATATGTAATATAAAACAAATAACTTGTTAGCATTGTTTAAATCATCAAAAAGTTGAGAAAAGTATTGACACAGTGTGCTCAAAAAGTTTGAAGATCCTTTACGCAGCATTTCAAAAATTGAGTTAAATCGTTGGTAAAATACCGCAGAAAATATTTTTAGAATTGCTTTTAAAACTGTTACTTAAAAAAAAAAGAATGAAAAGCAAAGAATCAAGCAACTATGATGGGATGGAATTTTTAAACTAATAGTCGATGTGGTCCTTACTTTTTGATGCAGTACCATAATATGTCTTAAAGATTTTAATAGTTCAAAAAATTCTATTATTACCCTGAGGTTGATTCAGACTTACAATGTAATTCTTGACATCATAGTAGGCAGAAGGTAATTTTATTTTAAAGTAAAATTCACCAGGCTGACGTGGAAATCAAAGCCTAACATCGTGGTATTCACACATAGTTTACCTAAACTACAGGTAACTCAACTGTTTGCATTACCATTACGAATAATTTTATTAAATAACTAAAATGAAAGTCTGAAAGCGGAATTTATATATTTCTTGGGTCCCAGATCATGAAACTTTTTGTTAGTCTGAATTTACATGGAACTCTTTACAGGATATCTTCGTCCTTTTTCAGAGTTCCACTTGAATCATCCTAGAATTCCATCACACTTCTTTTCTGGATTCCCCTAAAATAATCTTGATTATATCCAAACGTTTTTAGTAACATTCTAAGAGTTCTCTTGTTATCTCTTATAAATCACTCTCCGATTCCACAGCTCCCTCAAACTAGCAATAATTTCCAAGAATTGGCATAATTTTATTTTCATCTTTCTCTATGAAATTCCATTAGAATATTCTTAATAATTTCCTTGGCACACTCTTCAGTATGTAAGGTCAGAATTGTTTTTGAAATCCTTTTCAGTATTTACTAAGTACTCAAATACTTTGCCAAAATGGCATTGAAAATCTCCCAGAAATTTCCAAATGTTCTTTTGGCATAATTTCGATTAAATTTCTTAAATTTTTATAAAAAAAAATTCATCTCCATAGAAACATTGAACAGAATTCCATTGAAATTATTCTCACGATTATTATCAGCATATTCCTTAAGTTTCATCATAAGAACTTTTTTTGATTTCTCTTCCGAATTCTGTTTCCATTCTTCACAATATCTCCATGCAATTGTCATCAGAGTTTTTAAAACACAACTGACACTGTCTTCAACCAGAGGTGGCACAGAGTGAAAACTTAACATTAGAAAACTGACAACACACCACACCCAGTAGGCCAGTATTTTCAGGAAATTTTCAGGTTGTGAAAAGTTCCACTGGCATTCACAATACGCTTGAAAGACGGGTGACACCGCACGACCACGAAGCTTACAAAGAACTCTACTCAGAATTAACTTGAAATTCTCATTTGTAAACTATTTTCAACATTACCTTAAAATTCTGAAATTCTAAGGCAATTCAGAATTCTAAAGAAATTCAGACTGCTGTAGCTCAATATTCAAAGTTACTTAAAAAATGCTAAAATTATCAGATGCCTTACAAATTTTCCTTATGAATTATTATCCTCAAATATCTCACAAACATACTTCAAAGTCCTGGTGGTTGTCTAGATTCAAAAGCCTCGCTAATTTTCCAAGGCTGAATTTATTGTTTTCAATCCTGAACAGTTTTTGATTTCTCTTAATTAAAAAATTATAAAAATTCCTCCATATTGAAAATTTGATTTTTTTTTTAATATAGAAAATAAATAAAAATTCCAATGAAACAAACAATTAGGCCCACTATTTTTAAAAGTTTGAAGATTTTTTTCAGCGAATAATCTTTAGAAAATGGCTTAATTTTCACCATTCTGCAACCCATTAATATGCAAACATGTTGTAACAATTCCATGTACAATGTTGTAATAATTTCCAACGTTGATGGCCTTTAATAATTAAAAAAGCAGTTTTTATTTTTTGATTACAATCAATTGCATTCATACTGGTGACAATGCTCTGATGAGACAACGAAACCTTACCCCTAAGCTCCTCCCCTGGTCCTATCTTTCGACAATGTACCTCTCTAACCTCGAGATAGCCGCGAGTATTCGGCCCAACTCCTACTAAACATAGAATTAGGTGAATTTTGTTACAAACAAAGAACAATGAACTATCGGCTCCGTAAAGCTAACGCGATTGAGCCTTCCAAATAAACGAACTAGTTAAAAAAAAGTTACAATCAATTGCAATGATATTTTTAAAGCAACATGTTTGAAAAATCTGGGAAAATCTGGATCATATTTTAAAAATCTGGAAATATGCGTGATCTGTTTGTGTATCTGGCCGGATCTTTTTCATTTGATTTAAGGCGCCGCATGATGGATTTTGGTCCTACTGAGTTAGAAACTGGGGCCGGGGGTTCCCGGAACATGGCCGGATGTGGCCAATCCTGTGCTTTGATTATTACTACCTTTGAATTGGTTTTTGAATTATCAGGTCATTTTATGTATCAAATGATGAGTTTTATATATTTCAGGTTGCATTTAGTTTCATGGCATTTACAAACCAGAACATGTTCCGGATATTTATCTTCGATATATTTGGAACGTCAACAATATATGCAATAAGCTTAAGCTATAAGCATTAGAACGGGTTACTGTTTAATTTAAAAACGCAAACTTAACCTCAACAAGCCAGAACAACCCTTTTTTGGTTCCATTTGGGGTCCCAAACAACTGTGCAAAATTTGGGGACGATTGGTTGTAACACGGTTTTCCGCATTGAGTTTGAAATTTGTATGGAAATTGGAATGGGAAAACCTGCTTTTTTGCATTTTCATCTTTAGAGACCACAATTTTGCTTGAATCATGCAGCAAACCATGTACAATAGTGCAGAATCTGCCTTACAACTTTCCCGAAGGATGTAAGGTACTGGAATATCTCGAAAAAAAGTTTAAACTGTTCAAATATTTATGGTTTAATTAAAATGCCAAAAATCCCTGTTTCTGCCAACACTGCCGGTGTACCAATGAAAGTCAGACTCCAAACTGAAATGATTTCGGAGATTTAGTATGATAAGATGAATCATTCAAAAACAACCACTCTATCTCATATGCGTTGTTAGAGAGGGTAAGGGGGGCGGGCTTACTAACCCCACTACCACCCTCCTTTCTCATATAGAATAGAATAGAAGTAAAGTTTCAAACTGAATAACAGTTGAATTATTCAAAAACAATTGCTCGCCCATTCATCAGAAATTAATTTAGTCCATGAATTTTCACATAGTGGTTTAGTGCGGTGCAGCAAAGATATCTAATTAACAAGATATCCCACTAATCAATTCCTCAAACAAGGCAATACACCATCCTTATGTGATCGCAGTGCCATCTGGTAAGTGCACATTGAAACTGTTGGGAGTCCCCCACCAACTTCACCACCAGGGCTCAATAACTGACATGTGTCAGCATTACAGATGTCAGCGCGGACGTTAACGACCAGCTGAGGGAAGAGGACGATATCATCCTCGATGGTCATCATTTTATTGCGATAGCAAGATTCTCACTTTTTTGAGATTGCCGATTTTCAATCATTACAACTTTATACGCACACACTTAGTTTTTTTTTTCGACCGAGCTCGGCTGTGCAAATCTAGGCAAAAAAAATTTTTACTGAGATCTCAGCTAACATTTCATTTGTTTGCTGAGATTCAGCTAAGCATTATCTTTTTTTTTTTTTAATTCTTTATTTAAGAGATTTTTAGCCTTAGGCTAGCATTATCCAGGACTCAGCAATCAAATGTCACTTTTGCTGAGATCTCAGTGAAACTTATTTTTGCCGAGATTTTCACTGCCGAGCCTGGTAGCCCGCATCATGATGGGCTTGTAATATGTTTTGCTTTTGAGTGAAAGAGTTTACAATATCACCACAGGTATCAGTAAGATGCAAACCGATATCAGTAAGATGCAAATAGTAATTGATGATTTGCGAAGCTGTTGCTCAAAATAAATTACTTTCCTATTTTATAACGTAGGAAGATATTTGTCAACGCAGGCCAATGCAAACGCAATCGGAAACTGCCGAAGCTTCGTGTTTTGATTTGTACTGTACCGTCCGCTCAGTGGTGTGGGTTCCTACAAGCATAGATGTTGGTGTGCGTGCTTTCTTCTTACGCTAAAGTTCAACGTTGTCTCGTCACAACCCGTTTGGCGCTATTGGCGACAGTTTCGTATGGGATTTTTCGGATTTTTCGGGATTTTTCCACCAATGCGACCATGTTCCTGCCAGAATCCGGATCTTTTATCACTTTGTTGCTACTACGTTGTTCGTGCTGGTTGACTGGTGATTTTTTTTTACGTTGGACTACGTCTTTCGGGAAGGGTGCCAATCCAGAGAAATGCAACAAAAATTGGTCAGACTTTAAATGCTAATAACTTGGCCAATAATCAATGAATTTTGATGATTTGTGTGTCGATCGATTCGGCAGTCTTATAAGATTTGTTTGGTATGTCACACATTCAAAATGTTAAATATTTAAATAGCTAAAAATTAATAAATATGGAAACATTAAATTTTCTTCAACCGCAAGGTGCCCACCCCTAACACAGCCATCAGAAAGTTGGTCCCTAACAACCAGAGATGCCAGATCTACGGAAATCTCCGTAGATCTACGGATTTTACAAATTTTTGCGGACATACGGAACCGTAGGCAAAATCTCCGGAATTTGGTACAGTTTCTACGATTTTTTTCTTCAGTGTACGTTTCCCTTCAGAATCGAATTTTACAATCTGATTCTCAAGGCAAAGAAGCATAAAGTAAAACCGTTTTCTTGCTCACTTATCAGCTTTTTGAGTAAACAAACGTCAGACTGTGCGTGAAACATGGCGGCCTTTGTACTATCTCTTCACTCCGTCGAAAGTTCCCATAATAAACAGTCAATCTTTGCTTGAAGAGAAAAATTTTCGACGGTGCCGAGTGAAGGCGAATAAAAGCCATGTCGAGACCAGTCTTGCAAGCGGTCACCGTAGTCGACATATTTTCTGTGATAATCGACTGCCTTTGCTTCCGACACTTGCAAAACAAGCTTTCAAATTACAGTACCAAACTAAAATGTCACACAACCGACTCTGTCATACGACACTGTCGCCGAAGACCATCACGGATGTAAGTATTTTAGTTTTTCTCATAATAAGAGCTGCTGATGTAGTGCTTGTGCAAGCAACGATGTCATAGTAATAACCTTCTTGATCAGGAATGGATTTATTTACACCAAATTGACGAATTAGAACGAAATCACAAATGTCATGTGATAGTCATTTGATAATTTTCTTTTTGCTCAAATGTTGTTCTACCGTTTGCGTTGTGTAAGAGCGACAACGCTCTCTTCCCCGTCAGTTCGACGATGATCAGGCTTTCAACGTGTTCACCAAAAAGCACGTAATCCATAAGTCGTCGTACTTGTCCGGCTTTATAAAGGAAACTACGGTTAAAGCGTGGCTTTCTTATTAGATTACGACACCACTGCACCACTGCTACGGGATCACAATTGATCAGATCGCCAGAGATGGTCTTGAAACCCCTGTAGTGGATCCTCAAATTGCGCTGGAAACTATTGCTGTGGATAATGAGACAGAATTGTTGCTTGGGCAACAGGAAACGCTCCTTTGGAATGAGAACAAATGCCTGGAGATCGCTCCCGCGCAAAACAGGGTTCCTCTGGAAATTTAAGCCCGGGATTCGGGTGACATATTTCATGATGGCATCCAGTGAAACTCGTCGTCAAGACAGGCGTGTGGCCAAACCACATTTGTTGTATATGACAATGAAAGTTCTTCGGCTTAGAGTTTCCGAAGGCTTGCAATGTACTTTTAAGTGCACGGCGACCGCAAACATTACACGTGGACCTTAAGGACCGCCTTATTCATGGAGCAGTCAGTCAAAATCTGGCATCTCTGCTAACAACACAAGCAGAAGCCGCATAATCATTCAACGTTGCACGTTGGACGGGACAACCTCGGACTTGTTCGCTGCAGCGTGGACATCGTAGCATTTTTTCTAATCATTCACCTACATCAGCTAAATCCAGTAAAAAGAAGGAGCATAGAATGATAATCCAAATACTTAAGTAAGCGAAACGTAGAAAGTTTGACTGCATTCATCGTTTGGCTGCCAAAGGATAAACAGGGTTGTTCGTTGCGGTGCACACTGAAAGCGAAACTAACTCAGAGAGTGAATAACTTTTACTCAGTTGTGAGTCGCTTTTACTCATTCGTATGCAAATTTTTCTTAAAGCGTAGGTTATTCAACGCATGAGTCTCATTCTCTAAGTAATATTCGTTTTCAATGCATTCCCTAATAAATTTGTTATGGTTATTTTGCTTAACGACGTGTTTGGGGTATCATCCTAACCATTTGTGGAAAAGTTCAACTATTTGGGTTATTGTTCGTTTATGGTATTTGTTTATTAGGGTTTAGCTTGCCATCTCGGCTAGAATTTGGATACTGGATAGTCAAGCTCAGTGTGCAATTTGCATCAAATTGCTTGTTTTAAGTTGACAGCACGGCCAGAAAGCAGGTTTCTGTATTCAGTGAAGTTATTCGTATGGACAGTACCTTTTGCACTTTTTTTTGGCCTCTTAGTTCAGAACTTACTCATCATGCAGCGCTAGTAACACTAGATTCAAAAGGCTTGCTGAGGCAGTCTACATTCACTGAAAACTAATCTTTTTCAGAGAGTAAGTCTCTTTTACGTAGGTTACGCATGTGCTGAGTGACCAACGCTTTTAGAAATGTGTCCTTACGAATGAGAAAAAGTTACTCACTCTCTGAGTTAGTTTCGTTTTTGTGTTTCGACTAGATAGGAGATTGTTATCTATAGTAATGTTATTCAGATGGGCTGGCACAGGATGACCAGTGAACCGAAATTCAAAAACACTGGGACAAGTGAATTTCGATGATGAACTAGGAAAAAATATACTTCGTCCTCTCTTTGGAAAATAATAATCTCCTGAACTACTGGATTTTCCGGATGCAATTACTTTGAAGAACTTGTTCGATAATTTTGATGAAAATTCTTAAGAAATTTAGAGTAAACTTATTATTTTTTTATAGAGTTTAGTCTAAAACGCCAAATCAATTGTTTAAGTTCAAAGAAGAATTATTGGGTGGTTCTGTGTGAAATTAAATGAAGATTGTAAAGAGGATTACAGGTTAATTTCTAATGAATATTCTAAATAAATTCCAAGAAGAATGTAAAGAGAGTTCTTATGAGAACTTCAAAGAAACTCCGAGAGTATTGAATTCTGAGGGAATTAGAACGATAATTTCAAGTTAATTCATGGAAAATATCACGGGTTCGAGTTTTAAATTAACTTTCTGAACCATTTATTTTGTCATTTATATATTACTAGGTGAGTCTGGCCGGCCTTGCTCGAGATTCAATATAAGCTTGAGTTTATACGCCAATTAAAAAAGCATGCTATATTTTCTGTTTCATTTGTATGGGAGCCCCCCCCCCCTTACAGAGGGGGAGGGGTCTCGAACTATCATAAGAACAAAAGCCCCTGCATACACATTTTCACGCCGATCTGTTCAGTAGTTTCCGAGTCTATAAGGGTCAGACAGACAGACAGAAATTCACTTTTATTTGGGGGAAATATATGTAATGTCGGCCTAAGTGTCCCTAATTTGGGCCCATACATAAATACAGCAATCGACTAAATTTTCAATAGCAACCAAAAATATCCATTAGTACCATCCCAATGACGCGTTCATCTAGATACAATTGATAAATAGCACATTTTTAAGCGATGGGCCCAATCTTAGATCCATAGGGCAACATTAGAGTCATTTCCCCTATATGTTGCAGTGACTGTATGGTATTCAAAAACGTAGGAAAATGCAAATTTTGATGCTTTTCCTAAAGAGATTTTTTTAAGATCAATGTGTTATTTTCTTTACAAGGGTGTTAGCTCTGGTCGACATTCCGGCGAAAAATCTAAGCCAACCCGACACCAACCTGAATTCTATCAAACCCCAACCCGATGTTGACCCCAAATTTACCCGACAACAACACGACATTTGGTCGACATCGACGTTAAATTAGCCTCTTTTTTTTCCTCTGTTCGGGACCTAACACTACTGCGACCAGTAAATTGATCTATTGTAGTATATCCCGTGTCCTTTGTTTAGTGCATGCCGTATTACTCCATCACTATTGAGAAATGATGAAGCATTCGATTTTTTTTCACAGTTGCCACTCTTGCATTTATCGCAAGGATCCGAGTCTAATTGAAAGGTCCCGCTATTTATACCCTTCGGAGTGTTGAAACACCCTCCAAAGGCGCGCCCCTTTGTCAGTCAAAATTGGATACCTTAGCAACAAAATTAAGGTATGACACCGATAATGACCATGCATCAGAACCCTAGTCTTAACCACTTCAAACTAGGGAACAACGAAGAGAAGATTAGGAATCACATAGATGAAGTCAACTAACTAATTTTTTTGCCTTGTTTCAAGATCATCCTTGGTAGACAAAGCCGAGTCTTGTCACTATCAACAAGGCATAAAAAGTAACAAGGACTAAGATGTGTTCCTTGGATTACTGAAAAATCCTGTTCCCCTAGTTTGAAGTAGTCGGGACTAGGAATCGGTGGTAGATCTTACATCCCGTAACGTACCACGAAAAGGTGATCTACCCACGTTAAATTAGCCTTACATTGATCCGAAATCGGGTCGACTTGTCTGTTCGGGATCATTTTGCTGGGTTTCTTCTACACTCCACTGTCATATATCAAATGATAGTGGGTGACTCAATTGACAATGACAATGTACTTCGAATGAGAAAGGGGCTCTTCAAATGATGGGCACAAGAGAATTTTTTTCACAGAATCGATTTAATAGTTGTATTGGTTCATCTTCAATCGAATGATATAAAAATTAACAGCACTGATGCTATCCTACAACGCTACAATTATAGAGAAAGTACACTGTCGGAGAAACAAAGGCAGAGAGAAAGAGACTTAAGGTTCAATTTACTTTGATGCTTTTTGGAAAATTTCAAAAGCAGTTTTCTCCGACGCAATATTTCAGATTGCTAAAAGCTAGCACTATTCGATTTCTTTGGATATTTTACACAAAATGACGTGAGCTTTTTGCAATCTAAAATAATGCGTCGAAAAAAACTGCTTTTAAAATTTTCCAAAAAGCATCAAAGTAAATTGAACCTTAACACCATTGGAGCGGCAGCTCTCCAACACAAGAAGAATGAAATGTGCTGCACGATTTAAAATGCTCTTTCACGTCTCTTTGGAAATGGAAGTGCAGTCTCGCAACAGAGTGTGTTTTACTGGCAAAAAATTGAATAGCACCCGATCCCTGACTGCAGTTCTTAAGTATAAGCAACATGAACGATTCTTCGCTAGCTTCAGGTTATACACATGTCCCTTGTATAAGATGCAACATTCAACAGCAGAGTGTAAAAAATCGATGTTGTACGACATCCAAACAAACTTATAACAATAATATCGAAACCCATTTCGTATCGAATTGGATCAAACTTGTCCTATATTTAATCTGCAATAGCATCATCTTTCATAGCCGTAGCCATCTCCTACCGCTTTTTTAGTTCAGTAGATCTCCAATAGTTGAGAGATCGGTACTCTAGCAATCGATCCGGTATTGTTTCGTTTCATCTATCTTTTCTGTTTTGTGGCGTTTGAATTATTTTTATTATTAGAAATGTATCTTTTAGACTCTGCCGCTTCATAGGACTCTCTAGACAATAGAAATTTAGAAACCAAATGACACAAAATCATATTATGACACCAAATCGAACCTCACAGCCACAAACAACAGATTCTACATTCAATTGGTCAACCGCAACATTACAACTTTTGTAAATAAAATATGCATAACTTTTCAAATCACAGTACCTTCGACAACAATTACCTCTTGTGCATGTGAATTGAATCGGATTTCAATATTTTCAATTAGATTAGAATTTTTATACCTTTTTCTCTTGGTATGCATGTTTTCGAAATTACAGTTTGAACTTTTACACGGTTTTTCAATCCTTACTTTTTGAAATTTTCACTTATTTCACTTCTAATTAAATTACCAGAAACTGTAAATAACAAAAAAGTTGAATCCCCATGGTGAGAGAAATTGAAATTACCCTGCACTGACTGGATTGCCATTGAGGCTTAATTTCAATTTCTCGAATGAAAACGAATCAAGGGGCCTCCTGTTTTGGCATAGTTGCTTTTCTGCTTTCATTAATGCTCCTTGATTCGTTGGCTACCCGTAAAAAAAATCAAACGATCCATTTTAAAACCATTTCAATAAATTTTTCTAAACTATTTCATAAATTTTGTTTGTTTGTTTTATGCTTCGATTGAAATTTGCTTCCGCTAAATTTTACTCAAAAAAAACTGTACTGTAAAAACGCATTAAACTGTACCATACCAAAACTGCCGTCACTCGGGGGTCACCTCACCATCCGGATAAATCGCACACCTTGCACGTGTTTCCCAATCGTCTGGTGTGGCTGGCTGAAATAAAATAAAAACGTCCACCAAACCCTCAATAAAACACACATACGAAAAACAAACCAAACCATATCGAAAAAAAAAAATCATAAACCCGTAGAAGCCATCCCTGTTCAATGCGATCCTCGATATGGCCGCCCTCGATAAAACGAGCGGCTCACGAACCGGCTCGCTGAGCATTGAGAACGGTGAAGGCATCAACTCGCAGACCCATCTGCTGTACGCCCAGCATCCCAGCGTCGGAAGCAACGATCACGAACACGATCACGAGGGCACATTGGCCAGCCTCGCCCGTCGCAACACCAAGCGCAAGCGGTCCTTCAGGTAGGTACTAAGGTGCTCCCAATGAGCATTCCAGTTTTTTTTTTTTAAATGATATTCTATATCTATCTATCTATCTATCTGTACATTATCATTACACTGAGGACCACGGGATCACCGATGGCCGCCGTGTGATCCTCATTTCTGTTCTGT
The DNA here is from genome assembly GCF_037179485.1 of Ochlerotatus camptorhynchus. Lineage (NCBI taxonomy): Eukaryota > Metazoa > Arthropoda > Insecta > Diptera > Culicidae > Ochlerotatus > Ochlerotatus camptorhynchus. The sequence goes on from NW_027041142.1 coordinate 421,795, forward strand.
CCCTCCTTACAATACACATACACTCACACTTCTTTCCAAAACTGTATAACTCTTTCAGCTCCTCGCACATTTCTTCGGCCATTGTTTACCGAGTTTTGGTTTTGATCTGTTTTTTCGTCTTTTTCTTGTTTCATTTCATCGGTCACCACGTTAACCATATTTTCCTAGGAGCAGAAAGGTGAAGTCTCGTTTCGAAACTGGTAACCATTTACCGAACCCATTTGTTGGCTACCCTTTGTTTTTCCGTTCGTAATATCGATATGCCATATTTGTTTTCCATTCCTTTTGTTGGGTTTGTTGAAAAAAAAAAGATCCAAGTTTTCTTTCCTTACTATTAAATGTGTTGTTGTTGGTTAGCTGTGTACGTACACTGATTTGTGATTGTTACATTCCCAATGTAATACGTTGTTGAAGAAGTGGTACAACTTAATTCACAACGATAATAGCCAGTCCGATGAGTATCAAGCAATTGTTTCCCGGTTTTCTCGATTATAGATGTTGAACTAGGTTAGGAATTGGCTAGCTGTTGGAGCATTAGGCTCCCAAATGTATCCAAATATGGAAGGGTTAGCAATGAAAAAAAAAAGGAATTTGCGTGCTTAGCGCAATGTACTGCTAAAAATCGTAATGTAGAATGTGGAATGGTGCAACACATTGGGGAAGAGGGTAACAATGAGGCACTAGTATAGTATGATCTGTGACGCTAATAGCGGTAAGTTCCACCGCGGAAACTTTTCGAAAAGCTGGATTAAATCTTAGTCCTCGGATCGGTAAGCACCAAGAGAGGATTAAACTATGAAAGCACGCAACCATTATCTTTTATATTGTTGAGAGTGTCTATGTGTGAGTGTATTCAGTATCGGCAAAACAGTTGTTATTTTTTTTCAGATTACCACTGGAGCAACAATAGAAAAGAGCCCATCAGTTCTAAAGTCCTTTCCTCACAAATCGAAGGCCACCCACACAGAAAAAAAGTTGTTGAATATTTCATCCAAGCTGCTGCAACCAGGTCAATCCATCGGTTGTGTTATATAACGTTGTACGATGTACATCGATTTTGCGATCAAAATTACATCCATTGATGTAATATTGTATCTGCTTTTTGCTATTACATCATTGTTTCATACATCAGCTTGAATTACATTACATTTTTTTTGGTGTGCACACGAACCAAAAGCACCATCGGGTAGGGGAAAGCTTTTATTGTTGCTCCAGAAATAATCTGAAAAAATAACAACTGTTTTGTCGAGACTGAATACACTCACGCATAGACACTAGAATGCACTATGGGGCATTTTCATACAACCAGGCGGTCAAAAATATTTCCATCATTTTTTCACAATTTCTGCTATTATTCTTGCTTTGTTTCATCAATATAAGGTGTGCACGGTAAGAAAAAAGTACCCAAAAGTAAGTTATTTTCACTCATCTCGGCACTATAGTGCAGGAACCCAAAAGTAGATAAAGCGGGTCAAAGTAGTTTTCATTTACTTGTGTGCAATTCGTATGGAATTTTCCACTAGCTTTCTACCCAAAAGTAGGTTAGTTGTACCCAAAAGTAGGTAAACATGATTATACGCAACGTTGAGTTCCCACACTTTACTACCCCTGTTGGGTGGTTTTGCTTCTCCGTTTTTGACAACATTAGAAGGAGAAAAGGAGACAAACTAGTCAAAAGTAGGTAAAAGTGAACTGGCCGTTGGGTACTTTTTTCTAACCGTGTGCGTTATCACTTTACAACATTTTCACGACCAACTTTTGAAAAGGGCCTAACTTTTGATTAATTAAAATTTAATTTTTACGATTTTATAACGGTTACAGTTTCAAGCTTGTTTTCAGAGAATAAAATCTATTGAACAAAGACAACCTACCATGGTATTATTGGGGGAACACCGTAAAAAATAAAAAAAAAACACCTTATTTTTTGGAAATATGTTTATTTTTTTCAACTAATCTTCTGTAAAAAAAATACAAAAAGCCATGATACAATAATCAAAACCAAATATGTTTCAACGAATTTCTTTTTATTCCTCTGTTACAATATCATCATGAACAAATTCTTCTTCAATTTCAACGACTGCTTTCATAAGTTCCTCCAAGGCATTGAAGTTATTAGTATCGACTACTGAATCACTTACAGAATTTTCAAATATCATGAAACTTTTCACGATGTCGGGATAATCTGTCGTCTTTTTGCCATCCAAATGGAACTGATCAGTGGGTCCGATTCATTAATGCCGCGAATAAAGACATCATGTAAATTTTCTACTCTTGATCGTTTTCTTGCATGATGGGTTTGATATTTTTTCAATTGTTTATGTTGACTTTCTGCTGCCTCTTCCGCTAATGAACCAAGTGGTGCTGGTGAATGTATGATTATTTCTCCGGCATGAGCGAGAACTTTATGCACGGTTGCAGGAATTTTGTACCAATCATACAATTTAAGACAGAGCCTTTATGTTTTTTATTTATATAATATTTAAAAAAATATAATAAAAATATATAAATATAATTAAATATTTATATAATTTTTCGTAAAGCTGTGTCGTCACATGTTTTTTTCTTTGTTCATATAGTTCTTTGAACGGTTTCGTTCCCTTCCATTTTTTGATATCCATTCTGTATGCAATATGCAAAAGGTATTCGAAAAATCTTATCCAAGCATGAAGTGGAGATATGCCGTAATGCAAGGCTTCTTCGTTTGATATAAACCCTTCCTCGAATTTCTCTGCATCATTCATTACATTTGGTGTTGCCCCACATATTGGACAATTCCGCATCGACGAATTTCCAGTGATATAAGTTAAGACTTTTCCGTCTATCATACTGAGGACAAAATCAAAATCAACAATTATATACTTGTCGTTTGAGAGTTCAATTTTCACTGGCGTTCACATTGCTCCTGTTCGATGAATTCCTCGACGCCAAATTCTCCATCAAGCCAATTCCGAAAATACGACTCAAATCGCTCTTTCGTGCGATTAGCTTCATGCCATTTGTTGATGTATTTAGTAACGATTTTATGGATCTTTTCATCGAGACGTTTACGTTTTTCCACCGAGATGTTATAATGTTCACAAATGAATTCAATTGCTTTGTGAACATTGTCACTATGGCTTAATTTTGCGTCTAATAGATTAATAATGGTTCTATTATCCATGCTGACACTTGGTCTCAACCGTAAATTTGAGTTACACTGTAGTAGTTTAAATAAAAGCTACACAAAATACACTATGGCTTCAAATTGACACTACAGTAGGTTAAGTACAGACTTAGGTATAAATTAAACTCATCCGCGTATATGCGTAGGTACATACTTACGCATATGCTTCTATAATCGTCATAACCCAGGTACTTACTTTAGAATAAAGCATAAACGAATGTAGTTTTACGTTCATCCAACAGTGAACTTTATGATAATGATGACTTCTTTTTGTCCAAAAGCTTAAGCCCTTTTTAAAAGTTGGTCATGAAATATTAGAAAATGTTCTTTAACAATATATTTCGACTATACCAACCGAATATAACTCCAAAAGTTGCAAAATAATTGTTGAAAAAGTTTGTTTCCAAGCCGGCTCTTGTACAATTTGAAATCTCCCATAATAACCGAAAATTTTCAAATCGCTTATATTTCCAATGGGGCAGGTTGGGGCAGGCAAACTCTTCAGTACTTGTTAGAGTACACTCAAAACTTCATCCAGAGCTGAGAATTAGCCTGGGAATGTGCGAGACTCGAAAGTTTGTGATCAATAAAGTTAAATTTTCATTAATTTTCAATTTTTTTTTCTATTTTTATTTTTAAATTTTTTTGTCTCCGTCAAATTTCTAAATGGATTTTATTTTCGGAAAGCTTATTAAATTACCTTTCCAACGATGTATAATGATGTGGTAGTTATATGATAAATAGTGGATGAAATTTTATTTGAGTGGTAGTGTATTTTTGCGGCAAAATTTGTACTTTTCTTACTCTTTTTTGACTTCGACATCCGATATCTCAGAAAATTAAACTGCTAGAAGCTTGAAACTTTCAGATTCTCTTAGTTGAAATGTTTACTATCGACCAAAAATAACGAAATAAGGATTACTGAAAGTCGATTTTTTGATTTTTGACCATCTGATATCTGATAGTGGAATGGTTGCGTGCTTTCATAGTTTAATCACCGAAAAACCTACAGGACACTTAATTCTGACTTATGCCCGAAAATCGCATTTAAATGTGCGGTGATCCGAACTATTAAAACCATAGGATTTTTTGTATCTCGATAAAAATCATTTGTCCAGAATAGATCAGACCTGAACTAATTCATAAATTTTGCATGTGGGTTCATGGCTTACTTCCCGTCAGTAGTGTGCTTTGATCAGAAATTTTAATGTATTTGCTATGGTCATTCATGTCGGTTTGTCGGTGGTTCAATCCTCTCTTGTAGCGGTAAGCTCCATCGAGGATAATACGCGATTTAATTCGGATTTTGGGAAATTTGGATTCAATTCTTATCCTCGATTCGGTTAGCACCAAGAGAGGGTTAAACCATAGAGGTAACTCTAAGACCAGAAGGTCCCGAAGAAACGAGCTCAACTTTTTGGCTCAGCTCTGGTACTATCTTCGGTCCCAAGCTTATCGATGCACCCCTCGAAACATAGGAAAATCCACTAACCCCTAATTTTATCTGTCAAACTTTCATTGCGAATCAAAACAAACATTGTGTAGTAGTAGAATTTCGACTAGAATGGGGTACGTTAATCGTTTGCTTGGGACCAATCGGCTAGTCAAGTAGTGAGCCAATTTAAAATCGTTAGTTTCGTATTTATTGTTGATTAAATTATAAAAGCACGCATCCATTCTCTCTCGTATTGTAGAGAGTGTCTATGTGTAAGTTCATTCGCGAGAGAGCTGTCAATCAACTGATAGTTCTGGAGTGCATTTTGTGAATAGCTCGTATGTAACAAATGTAAACAAATTGACATTTTAATGCCTTCAGACAATACTCTGCTTACTCTTCCTAAAGGCAAAATTTAGGCCCGGTACCTCATTTCTGTTTCATTTTCGCATCAAAATCGAAAATCTATCGCTTCGAAAATAGAAACAATTTTTTGTTGACCAAAACAAAACACCTCGTTTCTCTAATTGACAAAAAGGTTGCATACGACCCAATCGAGTCCTTTTTGATTGGGTTTATGTTGCAGTTGCAGTTGTTTTTATGTTTGACATCCGAAACAGGAACCTATATCAAGCTGAACATTGCATTAGCTCCTAAGTAACATTAATCGATTCTCTTCGTCGAGTTTCTCTTTCGTTAATAACTTGAGCACATAACCGTTTCTTGTTGTGTTTGTCATATTAGATGCTAGATAAATGCTTCTTTTACCGATCTGTGTGCTGAAAATACCTGGGAATGAAAAGTCGACGAAGGGAATCTGTCAATATTACTTAGCTGTGGTCCAGGTGCGGTAGCTGCCTCCCTAGCGGCGGTAGCACTGGTACGGAAAACAAGACCGACGGAAAACAAATCAAGGGAAAAAAAAATCTGTTCTGGACTGATCCAGAAGCAAACATCGGCTACTTGCCGGTCTAGAAACTTCTCTCAGCTACAATGCAAAGCGTCGCACTTCATCACAATTCTCTTGGTTGAGAAAGGGATCCTGGGGATTGCTTGCATTCTTAAGTTTCCGTAAAGATCAGAATTTTTCAGGACATTCAGAGAACTTTTTAAAAGTGAAGAGTTGCTTCGAAGGGGTCAAAAGCTTTAACAAAGTTCATTGACCCCCTCGGAAGTTTAGGAAACTTACAAGAAGTCCAAAAATGCTTAAACTTCTCTGGTATTACTTAAACTTTTTGGAATATTCTGAGCTTCGCGAAAGTTCTTGTAAGTTCTTTGATGTTTTATTATAAACATATTGTCCCTGTCCTCTGCCCCTTGTTTTATGGGTTCTCTTAGCTCAAAAGTCACAGAAATATCTGAGACGTGATTTGAATTGTTGGGCAGTTCAAAATTTACGGAATAATACCTGGTCATCCTGAAGTCTTGAGAAAATATTCTGAAGACTTTCTTAAGACCTTTGATCACGCAAGGGCAGAACTATCCTACGTTGTGTAATACCTGATGAAAATTAAGCACGACCGATTATCTGGCCATCCTGACAGGCATACGAACTATTGCATTTTATTGATAGGGATTCAGTACAATACAGAAGATGGTACATTGATTCCACTACTAGCAGCACCTGTTTGTTCTTGTTCACAATTAGTTGACGTTTGCACAAACAATCCTTGATATCCTGAAAGTCCTTAGAATTACTTCTGAGCAACCCGGTATCATGATAAAAATATCAGTGACGCACTTGAAGAATATTTAGTTGAAGGTATGCAGTTGGGGTTACAGTTGGGGAGTAATATTCTAGAAGATGAAAGCTAAAGCAAAATAATAAATTCGCTTTTTGACACTAAACTAACAAATTGGTTGCTTTCTCCCATACACCCCTCGAAAAATTCATGTAAACTTCTGCGAGACATAGCGCACATAAAATTAACGCTAGATTTGACATAAATTTAAGCGATATTTCGTGTGAATTTAAGCGCAATATCGCATAAATTTGCATTATTGTATGCAAGCTTGTAAACGATTTCACTGTTTATGTCAAGTGTAGCTCATAATTAAACGAAGGGGGATTTTACAAAATCCCACTGAGGGGCGCTATGATGGTGATTTTTCGCTAATGTAATCATATTTATTTGAAATAGCTGCAGTGCATCAAAATTTATGAAATTTATTTTTCGGATCTATTTTCCAGGGTTGCACTCAGGGTTACTTCCACTCACTTGCTATAAAAAAATGTTATTCGGAATTATGGAATCATGAGATGGTATAATGGTAATTAATACTTGTAAGCTAGAAGAAGAGGTCGGGAAGTATATGTTTGACACATAAAATCTGTCAATATTGCTTTCAGTGCGTCACTCTGAGTGAACGCTCACGAATCATAAGATCGCTGATTGTGACGCTCTGAAAGTGAAATTGTCAGGTTTTATGAGCCAAACATATGCTTTACATCTTCTTCTTGTTACTTATAAGTACAATACAACCATTATATCATCTAATGATTGTATAATTCCGAAATACATTTTTTTATAGCTAGTGAGTGGAAGCAACCCTGGTTGCACTCACTTGCTATAAATTTTTTTTTTCGGAATTATGAAATTATTGGATGTTCTAATAATTATTAGAACAAACAATAATTTCATAATTCCGAACATATTATAATATGCTAATGGTGGTTTCGACTGGTTGACTGGAATCACTTTATGGGATGGCTTTCTCAGTCTTTTAGTAGAAACGATTTTTTTTTTTTTACGTTCCCGACGTTTCGACCGTTTGGTTGTGGTCTTTCTCAAGGGTTGTAATGTCTATCGTTTCCCGTTACAAACTTTTACGAATCGAGGACAGCGTAAATGTAGATTTTTCATGACCTGTTGTTAACTTTTAGGAAATTTTTAAAGTGATCTTTTGCACAGCACTGCAACGTTTGTCACGTTGCACAGTAATACCAACAATCAATACGAAACTAACGATTTTAAATTGCCTCACTACTTGACTAGCCTATTGGTCCCAAGCAAACGATTAACGTACCCCATTCTAGTCAAAATTATAATACTACACAATGTTTGTTTTAATTCGCTATGAAAGTTTGACAGATAAAGTGAGGGGTTAGTGGATTTTCTTAGGTTAAGAATAATTTCTTAGCAACCTGGTATCATGAAAGAAGGTAAGAGATACTTGATTTGAATTTTTCTGAAGGTTTCGATGATAAGTCACATAGGATAGATGAACCAGCAATGGCTATACGTTAATATTATGGTGTGTTTCAATCATGGCAGATGGGATTTCCATATACTACGGTGTATCTCACGACGAAATATTTGCCGCAACTTATTCACCATTCCATTCTATCTTTTCAATCATGTGTGCCTGTACTGCTCTAGCTTCTCAGCACTAGTTGATGATGATCAAATACACCTGGATTTGGATAGTTATGCAGTTTTAAAGTTCTTCAGAATGATGCCTGATCATCCTATAGTCATGGGAAAATATCCAGCGGTCCTTATTAAGATCTTTGAAATCTTGAAGGTCTTTGGATTCATTTTTGATCAACCTGGTATCATGAAAGAATATATAAGAGACGTGATTTGAATTGATGAACAGTTCTAGATCTTAAGAATAATGTCTGATCATCCTGAAGTCTCGTAAAAATATCCAGAGGATCTTATTAAGATCTCTGGATCCTGATGGTCTCAGGAAAAATGTCTTAGCAACCTGGTATCATGAAATAATATCTGAGATACGTGATTTGAGATGTTGAACAGTTCTAGATCCATAGAATAATGTCTGGTCAGTTTGAAGTCTTGGAAAAAATATTCAGAGGGCTTTCTTAAGATCTATGGGATCCTGAAGGTCTTTGGAATAACTTCTGAGCAACCTGCTATCATCAATGCATATCCGAGAGACATGTTCTGAATTGATGAACAGTTCCAGATCTTCAGAATAATACCTGCTAATTCTGGAGTATTGGAAAAACCTTCAGAGGGCTTTCTTACGGTGTTGTGAATAATTTATGAGCAACCTGGTATCAATAAATAATATTTGAGAGACGTGATTTGAATTGTTGAACAGTTCTAGATCTAGAGTATAATGCCGGGCCAACAAACAGTTTGAGCTGAATAAAGGTTGGATAAGCTATATTTTTCCTGATGATGCATATTTTTACCTGAATAAGCTCTTATTCAGCTTTCAATGTTTTTTGGGTGAAAAAATTTACAGATACTCGTACTAAGATCTTTGGAATAATTTCTGTGCAAACTGGTACCATGAAATAATATTTGAGAGACGTAATTTGAATAATGGACAGATCTAGAACTTCAGAATAATGCCTGATCACCTTGAACTCTCGGATCCATTCTAAGACCTTCGAAATTCTGAATAGCAATTTCACCTTTTTGAAATGTTGGCACTGATTTTGTTGCCTATGGATATGTTAGTGTGAGAACAGTGAAAGAACATTATTGTTTGGCTGCGCACTTTTCGGAAATCTCGGATTTTCTCTAAAACACCGAAATAGGCTTATGAAAGTGAAATGCGAGAATCAAATTGAGGATAATACGGCATAGTGCTTAGCAAAATCGAAAATAATTCGAGATTGGCTATAATAATATATAGCAGCTGGAGCAGCGCTAGTTTCAGGACAAGGGTTATGGGGTGTTTACACTTATGCTATTTTACTAGTTGCTAGCAAAAAAACTTACCAGCATAATGTAAGCAGGACATTAGCGTCTACCAGCATGAGCAACTGAAATTCGTGCTAGTTGCCTAGTTCCGAAGACAACATATCAAGAATACTCTCCCATTTTCAGGCAGAATCGCGTCATCTGCCGCTCAAACGTAAATGCTTCGAACGAATTGGATGGCAAATGTTCCATCCTCAGAATAAAGGTTTGTGTATTTGCTCATTATTCTATGCATGGCTTCCACCTTTGCTCGAGCGCAGCACTACTGTGTTTGTCGCTTGGCTTCAGGCAAAGTTGCCAGTCTTCTTGATATGTTGTCTTCGCTAGTACACTAGCGCTAACAAATCCGCACAGATGTAAACACCCTATTAGGTCAAATTTTGGGTACCGTTAGTGGGGGTGACATTGGTCGTAACATCTATGGAATCCTAATGGATGTGGGCGTCTCTAGTGGAATATCTGTATAAAGAAAAAGAGAAGGATTAGTCATTTCCATTTAATCCCACTACCTTTTTTTTCCCGTTTCGGGACCTAACACCACTGCGACCAGTAATTCTATTGTAATATATCCCGTGTCCTTAGTTTAGTGCATGTCGTATTACTCCACCACTATTGAGAAATGATGAAGTGGATTTTATGTAGACAACTTGTAGACTGCATAGTATTTATCTAAAGCTATTTTGCGGCATTCATGGCGGCAATGTTGCCTTTCGATACTTGCGCTGTTCGATCCAGCGTTCTTTCAGACGATTCTCTCCCGATGGTTTGGAAACAGTTTCTCGGAAAGTGTGCGATACCGTTTTACAACATTTCGCATTTTGCACAGTTGTAACCACGATCATTCCCGAAAAGATCCCCTTCTTCCGGAAGGTTCTAGAAGTGCACCATCAAACGATGCAGGAATGTACGGTTGAATGATTTTTTTTTTAAGAGATGACTCTTTCGCCGAATAAAATCGCAGCTATGGCTCGGAAACCAACTAGTGTCCGCTAACTGACAGTTTCAGTGGTTTTCTGTCGGTACTTTCATCTATTCGCAAGGTCTGGAGAAGGCTGGCCTGTTCTCAGACTGTTTCGACAATATTCTATGAATTCGAGGATCAAGCTCACACTCACGCTCGCTTCTCCACCAGATGCTCAGTCGTTGATGGTACCCGTTCCGCCGAACGTGCTGGTTCTTCTAAAGAACAAAATTTTACTGAAATCGACTTCCCTTCGGTCGTTAGCATCGTTTGAATTTTTCTTCCTACTTCGTTTATCCTTCGAGACATCCTTGTCATAAATATGGCTTTTATTCACTTCACATCTTTAAAATTCAATTGGTAAACAGAGAAGATTTTATGATACACTTTAAAACGCCTAAAAGGCAACAATATATGCTTTTCGCTCTCAATTAAAACCTAATGGTTTTATGGTTGCTTTTATAATGATAAAACACGTTTTTAGAGTGTTTTATCAAGACATTAATAAAAAAAAATCGCTAATGAAGTTAATGATTGATTTATAGAACAGTTGTATGGTAAGATTGAGAGCTGCTTTAAATTTAATTTTAAAACAATACAGTTTTTGACTTCTCGCCAGACTGTAAAAGGTTTTCAAAACAGCAAAAAGGTGAACTACTGAGCAGGAACGTTTTACACTGTGAAATGCTGTATTTAAACTAAATTGATTGCCATTATAAAACCATCATAAATCAGAGTGGATGCCAAATGATTGCAGAATTGTTACTTAGTTTGAAAACTGAGGTAGTGGAATTAAATGGAAATTTGTAGCTACAGACGACTATCTTTGGCAAAGTCCTGCTAATTAAGAATCGGTACGCTTTCAATTGAATGTATCTCAGAATCTGTTTGGTTTCGAACAAAACGTTATTCGAAGAAAATGTTACGTATTATACCTACTGATTTTTTTCCCCAGTATCTGGCCATTCAAATAGCATCCTTAGCAATATTTACACTTTTAAGCTTAGCTTTGATGACACCCTAATACATTTCGCTTGGGCGGAAATCCGGGTAGTTTGGGGTGTTCATTTGTCTACTCCATTATCGCGATATCACTGTTGCGCATTCTTAGATTGTAGAATCGCTTTACGAGTGATCAGAGATGTTATGATGACTAGGATTGAACCCAGGTCTGCTGGGGTGAGAAGCAATTACGCTTACCACCACACCACCGGCGCCACATATTAAGCACTGGAAAGTGCTGTTTAAATTTGTTGTAGGCCAGAGAGCACGATGCGGACTGACTGTAAGTTTTGAATCTGCTTTGCGACCCCGGCGTAGTGGTTAACATCCATACCTCTCACGCCAAAGTCACGAGTTCAAATCTCACCCCGGACAAGTCACGAATGACCCAAGAGTGTTAAAGTGACTATAAAAAAATATAATAAACAATCACTGTCCACAATAGAGGTGTGCACGTGCCCTCCCTCCCTTGTCTCCTTTTAATGTGGAAAGTGAAGGTGTCTGAAAAAATTCCCGACACATTTTATAAATTTTGCTACGCACCTTGACTCGCATATTTTGTACAGTAAAGTCAGATATTTTCAAGTAACAACATACGTATGTTGCAATCAAGTTTGAAAGAAACGTTTTACCCGAGTGGGTGAAAAAGAAAGCTTGTAGTTATTCTGCGAATCAGTTGCTGCTCGGTAATGTTATCAGCTTAATTGGGTTTCCGCGCAACGCCCCTAGCTTAGAATAGAATTCCATCCTTCAACTGTTTAATCCAATCCGTTAGAATAGATTTCCATAGCTTAAAATTTATGTAGCGGTAAGTAACCAGAAAAATAAATTACCAAAAATCACAATCTTAAGGGGCAGTTTTTGCCAGCTCACTAGTGTAGTATACTGTAGATAAAAAAAAACAAGCTAAGGCTTCATATTATTTTTAAAGTTGCATTTCAATGGTTTGCTGTAAAATATAAGCTTGTCTGTACATTCTTGTCTATTTGCTTGCTTTTGTCTAAGAACGTGTAGTTTAGCAGCAAGGCTTATTCAAGCATAGAGCATGCCCTTTTTGACTGCATCCGCATGTTTGTTCCTTTGATAATTCTACTGACACTCTCAACACTTGTAACTAAACACCAGAAATGGAACACACTCTCATTCACATTGATCTACTCACTTATCATGACAATTCAGCTTAGCCTGCACCATCTCAACCAAACTAAATATAGGACAAACTTCAAATCAATCCACAAAATTTACCTCGATTGGACATTGGTGACTTACAAAAAAAAAATTGAGAAAAACAAATGTTACATGTAGTGCAATTTAAACCAGATAAGGGATCCCAAAAAAAAAGTACGATTATGAACCTCAACCATAGGTTCCATAGCTAAGTTTATCTGTAGTGAAAGTAGTCATGTCCTTAGGTTTACTGAAACTCATAATTACCAATCCATGTGTCGGAAAATAGTGTAGCATATTTTAACAGTTCATCCTTGTATTCCTTTTCCCCGTGCATCCTTTCTCGTTCTGCGATTGTTTTTCTCGTTGTTTTACCTATGCCTGCAACTACATCAACAACAACCTTAACAAACTACAACCCGGTCCATGGATGGGTCACCCGGATAGGAGCTGCAGGATAACTCCCGGCAACCGTCGATGGAATCGTTGACCGGTGCGGATGGCCATCTGCATCCCGGTCATGCATACCATAATGGACATCGTCGATCACCGAGCTTGAGGTTAGTACTAATCGAATAAGAGGGTGGATCAATTGAATTTAGTTGTGGGGAGTTGGATGGCTTTAAGGAATTTTATATCATTCGGTAGATTGTGGGATTCTAAAGCAAATTATTGAGATGATTTTAAAATGCCTTCAAAAAAGGGGGGGTTGATATAGTAAGGTTTGCCAACTTCCGACAAAATGTTTATCTTTTGTTGAATGAACTACTTCACTCAGTTTCAGTATTGGCTGCCAACTAAATGGCTGTTCCAGGAGTCATAACTGATTGTAAGTGATTAAAATGGGTATCCTAAATATAAATTGACTATTTTGTAGCTCACATTGAACTACCCGAGTAGCCAACAAGCCCACTAATTGCCCTATTTGCAAAGTTTGCAGGCTCAAATAACGGGCTTGTTGGTTACTTGGGTAGTGTAGACTCATTCATGTTCTGTTAGGAAATTCAAATTTAGCTGGATGGAGAACATATTTATCGTATGGAGTATGCTGGATTAAAAGTGACACCAGGTGAACTGTGAACTATTTTATGAATAGTCATTTGACAATCATAGACTCATTCATGTGTTATTATCAGAACTGGTCAATACAGATAAGATAGAAATAGCTTGATTGTCTTTTCAGTCTTTCGGTAGATCAAAACAACTAAGTAAAACACTGAGAAGCCAAACATTCAACAGAAATTGTTAAAATAAAGCAAGTGGTACACATTACAGACAAAAGAAAACATAACAGAAAGTACATACAAGACTGCCATAGTGAACAAAACCTACAAGATAACTACTGCAAACATGACAAACAAGAATGAAAAGAGAAACAAAAAAAAAGATAGGGAGGATAGAAAAGACACACAAGTTGGACAAGACAGACGAGACCGACACAAAATAGAAGATAGTCAAACAATACAAGGCAGAAATTATAAACAAACCAGACAAGTCAGACACGTCAGACAAAATAGACAAGACAGTCACAAAATACAAGATAGTCAAACAATACAAGGCAGAAATTATAAACAAACCAGACAAGTCAGACACATCAGACAAAATAGGCAAGACAGACAAGATAAACAAGACAAATAGAACAGACAAGACACGATAGACAAAACAGATAAGGCATTCAAAACAGAAAAGACGAACGATCAGACAAGAAAGACAAAACAAAAAAGACAGACAAAACAGACATTACAGACAAGACAGACAAGACAGACAAGACAGACAAGACAGACAAGACAGACAAGACAGACAAGACAGACAAGACAGACAAGACAGACAAGACAGACAAGACAGACAAGACAGACAAGACAGACAAGACAGACAAGACAGACAAGACAGACAAGACAGACAAGACAGACAAGACAGACAAGACAGACAAGACAGACAAGACAGACAAGACAGGCAAGACAGGCAAGACAGACAAGACAGAGAAGACAGAGAAGACAGACAAGACATACAAGACAGACAAGACAGACAAGACAGACAAGACAGACAAGACAGACAAGACAGACAAGACAGACAAGACATACAAGACAGACAAGACAGACAAGACAGATAAGACAGATAAGACAGACAAGACAGACAAGACAGACAAGACATACAAGACAGACAAGACAGACAAGACAGACAAGACAGACAAGAGACAAGACAGACAAGACAGACAAGACAGACAAGACAGACAAGACAGACAAGACAGACAAGACAGACAAGACAGACAAGACAGACAAGACAGACAAGACAGACAAGACAGACAAGACAGACAAGACAGACAAGACAGACAAGACAGACAAGACAGACAAGACAGACAAGACAGACAAGACAGACAAGACAGACAAGACAGACAAGACAGACAAGACAGATAAGACAGATAAGACAGACAAGACAGACAAGACAGACAAGACATACAAGACAGACAAGACAGACAAGACAGATAAGACAGATAAGACAGACAAGACAGACAAGACAGACAAGACAGACAAGACAGACAAGACAGACAAGACAGACAAGACAGACAAGACAGACAAGACAGACAAGACAGACAAGACAGACAAGACAGACAAGACAGACAAGACAGACAAGACAGACAAGACAGACAAGACAGACAAGACAGACAAGACAGACAAGACAGACAAGACAGACAAGACAGACAAGACAGACAAGACAGACAAGACAGACAAGACAGACAAGACAGACAAGACAGACAAGACAGACAAGACAGACAAGACAGACAAGACAGACAAGACAGACAAGACAGACAAGACAGACAAGACAGACAAGACAGACAAGACAGACAAGACAGACAAGACAGACAAGACAGACAAGACAGACAAGACAGACAAGACAGACAAGACAGACAAGACAGACAAGACAGACAAGACAGACAAGACAGACAAGACAGACAAGACAGACAAGACAGACAAGACAGACAAGACAGACAAGACAGACAAGACAGACAAGACAGACAAGACAGACAAGACAGACAAGACAGACAAGACAGACAAGACAGACAAGACAAACAAGACAGACAAGACAAACAAAACATACAAGACAGAGAAGACAGACAAGACAGACAAGACAGACAAGACAGACAAGACAAACAAGACAGACAAGACAAACAAAACATACAAGACAGAGAAGTTAAACAATATAGAAAAGATAGATAAGACAGACAAGATAGCTAAGATAGACAAGGCAGATAAGACAGACAATAGGGAAATAGCAAAACCAGAGCAAAATAATACCAAATTTAACTATCAATAACTTATTATGGTATTTGTAAGTTGTGAGCTATAACAAGATAATAGCTTATTCTGCTATCAAAGCATAATTTGTCATTGTAATGATATTTTGGTATCATGAATTCAAGGGGTTATTTTGATGTGATAGCAGAATAATTTATTGAAATGTCATTAAATTGAATAATTTAAACAAGCTACCAATATCTTGATGTAAGAGCATGTCACATCAATTTTCTATGATTTTTGCTATTATTTACTCGAG
Organism: Ochlerotatus camptorhynchus; assembly: GCF_037179485.1. NCBI lineage: Eukaryota > Metazoa > Arthropoda > Insecta > Diptera > Culicidae > Ochlerotatus > Ochlerotatus camptorhynchus. The sequence goes on from NW_027041142.1 coordinate 437,754, forward strand.
CAGGAACGAATATTTCGATACCAAACAATAATACCAAAAAAATTGTTCCCACAATACCATTCCAAGATCAATTTATGATAATGCAATGCCAAAACAATACCACACTGATATTATTTTGGTATCCAAATATCAATTTTAGTTATTTACAAAGTATTTTGCGTGCAATTTTTTGGTATTATTCTTTGGTATTTTACCTTTTATGTCATGCTGATCAATACCAAATTTAAGTGTAGGATCTGAATTAGTTATTCATTACTTATTTTCTCCTCGGGTTGATATGGCAACAACTGACTTTAAAATAACTCAGTTATGGTCCCATAGATTTGTTGATATTATTTCAAATATTTTCCCTCTTATATCAAACAAACTAATAGCAGTGCTTGATCTCCTGCTCCCCAATTTTAAGAGTAAAACTTGCTATTTATTTGATAAATAGCATATGAGTCTTTTCAGCTCAATTCAGAGCATAAGATATGGGTCTTTCCAGCTCAAGTGGGTACAGAATTTAAAAAAGTTGTGGTCGATGTCACCGATTTGAGCCAAACTTGGCCAAAACGTTTATTTTGGCATTCTGAACAAACGACTTTTCTGGTTGTCTAAATTCTTCTGGGCTACAACCCTGGATTTTCGAGATTTTTAAAAATTTCATCTTTCAGAAGAGATTACTCTACATCCAAATAAGCTATTTGTGATCTTAGAACGTCAATTTGAAGGTTTTTAATACAGATTTTTTTATAGATGTGCTCACATTTTGTTTTTTTTTTTGTAGAAACTACAGTAAATAGGCTGATAACCAGCAGGTATTCAAATTGTCAAAAAACGGCCTATTTTGACCATGGGCGGGATTTTTTGTTTCTTAGTAATATGGGCTCAAATTTGCAGTAAACTTTTGAAAACTCTTCTACTTGATGTGTTTCCAAAGGCAAATGATTTGGACAAATAGTTTTTGAGATATGACCACATGAGTGAGTGGTAGTTTTGAGATTTTTTGGTGGAAAATCACTACTATTTAAAAAAAAAATCTTGAATTCCTTCACGCCACACCGATGGCACAATAATATTTTAACGTTATTTTTCAAATGTTCTGGGCCAGAATCTCATTGTATAAAATCATAACTAGCTCTTTTATTTACTTCTGGCCGTAATTTAATTGTGGTCCTAAAAGTGAAAAAAAACGTTCTAATGTGATACAGCCAAAACGTTGTGCTTAAGAAGTACGAGAAAATCAGATAGATTAGCAGGTACATATATAAAATTTCAGTTGTGAATGACAACTGCGGCTTGAATAATACTCTTTCATTTAATTTATTAGATACAATCACACGAGCAAGAATGCTTTTTTTATTATAGTTAAAGGACCTTTATTTTTCATTTTCCATTCATGAACGTAACTGTCATGTTCGTCTTCTACGCATTTGTTGCTAGTGAGGTTGTATCTAAAAATAATAAATTAACTACTCAAATAAGGGTATTATTCAAGTAGCAGCTGACAGATTCTCGGTGTCGAAAATGTGCATAATCAATAGATGCCTTTGTTTCAGTGCGTTTTGTTCATTTCCAGCAGATTGGCCAATGTCATGGTTCATACCGTGATGAGTATTAGAGTTTATCATATGCATGACTTCCATTTCCTCAATGAATGGCGGCCATCTGGGGTGAGATTGTCTATTTTTTCAAGGTACTGGAAATGAATTCTGCTGATATGGAAGCAACTTATCAAATTTCGCAGCAAATGCCCCTTTCATTAAAGTTCAAATAGAGAAAAAGTTTACTGAATGCATTCATGCACATCTCAGAAAAGTTAATTCGTCACTATTTGGATAGAAAGGCATTGGTACGCTTGTCTTATGCGAAGGTAATCGTTCAATACGTGCACTGCCGATACTCGCATACCAGCCCCATATAGTTTTCATCACTATTGATGTTTATTTATTTTTTATTGCTTTCTCAGTCTAGGGTAATCCAAACGGTCAGTTATGCATTGTTTGAAGTTTCGGCCATTTCTTGTGACCATTTTTAAGGGCAAAACTGTCTACACACTTAAATTATTTTACAAGAGTCAGTATTGCTGAAAAAGTCGGTAAAAATTCAAATGTTCGTAATCCGTAAGGAACCAATGAAATTGACAAAATTTTATTTTCTATCATTAAATGGGGTTAACAGAACTAATTCTGCACAAGTTTTGGTATAAATTTTATCATTATTGAATTTTTGCACAGATTTTTAAAATTTTACCGAACTGTTCAGCAATTCAAAAACCTAGTAAAACCTCTACTAACTGGATTAGTGTGTACCGATTTTTGATAAATTAGATTGCCCTAGACTGAAAAAGCTATAAAAAAGAAATCTCAGAAAAGTCTTAAATTTCTTCCATATGGAACTGATGTGCAAGTACTGAAAGAGTATGATTTTATAACAAAGATTCCACATCACGATCTTGAATTGGTGCTGGAAAAATATGATAAAGTGAAAGACGAGCTGGGCTTTGACACAATTTTCTATGATATCCGTTACCTATTTTTCTTGTTTATTACAGTAGCTTTAACGCTCTTGGGTCATTCGTGAGTCCGGGGGTGAGAACTGAATTCGTGACTACTGCGGGGTTGCTTCCCTATCCGTTGCTTGCTCTAAAGGGCCACGCACATTGCATCCGTTGGTGAACCGTTGTGGCAAAGCTGACAGTTAGGCAATAAATTTGGCTGTACCTATGCCGCAACGTACCACTAATGAATGAAATGTGCGCGGACCTTAACAATTTTGTGATGATTCATGAGTGTTGGTTTAATAAATTTGCTGCAACTCGGTTGTCACTTTTAGCTTGTTCTATTTTAATATTTGCAGAAATTAATGATTCTACGTTGACATTTATGGAACTTCTCAGAAGATCTCTAAGCGTAGCTGAAGCTCTTGGAACTTTGATGAAGTTTTCAGAGTTTATTGCAAATTAAAACTAAACATTTAAATTTAAACTTCTCAAAGCTTCTCAGAACTTCGCAGACGATTTCTCGGACAATATTGGAATGTCTCCAAAGATCTCGGAGCACCTCTTAAGCTCTTGGTGACTCACTGAAGTGTTTTGAGCTTCGCAGAAGTTTTAAAACTTTGGTGAATTTTTTAGAACTTCGCTTAAATGTTTGGAACTTCGTTGATAGTTTTTAAACTTCACTGAAGTTCTTTTACCCTCGCGAAAGCTATCTGAGCTTATCTCAAGAACTTGAACTACTCTAAACTACTCACGGCACTTCGACAAAGTTCTCAAATTTTATCTGAAGTTCGTGGAATTTCTCTGAAGTTCTCCTGGCTTATCTCAGGTTTTTGAAACTTCGCTGGATTTCATGGAGCTTCACAAAATTGTTTCAAACTTTACTGAAGTGTGTGTAAATGCGTTTAAATTGTTAAAACTTTACCGAAGTTTTCGCAGCTTATCTCAAGTACAGCTGATATAACGTTTGTAAGCCCTGCATGTCAGTCTCATATTGCAAATGGAAATAAGAAAAATCAGTAGGCTTGTACGTAGTAATGAAATTGATACGATTTAGGAAGACACAAATTGAAATCGATGAAATTGATACGATTTAGGAAGACACAATGTAACGAAATTAACTTGCTGTTCTTTGTGATTCTAATTTCCAATACAATGTGTACATTTTTATACGATGTGTGATTGACAATTTAGGAAATTTGTATCAAGACTTAACATAGGATAAAAATTGACCAAACAGACATCATAGCCACTTGAGCCATCAGCAGATGAATGCCCAAGTAACAATTAGGGTTTTATGAGGGTTCTGTAGACTATGAATTAGACTTGTAACATGCTTTAAAACCATGATAAAACTAGCAATGTTACTTGGGTGATTATCATTTATGTAGCAAATAAACATTCAAAAGAAGTTTTCAGTTTTTTTCTCATTTGATAGTATCTATCTTGAAAATATCGACGAGGATCCCTATGACACGGGTAAATAGAATCAACTTCATAATGAGTAGATGGTCATCTGATTTTTTTGAAATAGATTACACTGAGAATAAAATAACGCAGATTTTTTTATGAACAATCATTATACTTGAAATATTTTTGGAACCTGATGTTTACACTTTTGTAAAAGATAAATAAAAAAAATAAAAATAGGTTCTTTAAAAATGGAATAGACTGCATTTTAAAATTTAGCTCCATACCTTTTGACGTTTGATGATATCGAATTTTGACAGTTGACCAATATTTTCAAATCAACTCTTGTTCACCTTTCCAGCATTTTTATTGCTATTGGAATTAAGTAGTTTAAATTGAATTTTTTTTTTGCAATTCTTCGGAAATAGTGTCCACTTTTTCTCCACAGCTGTCATTGTTTACTTGTTGTCCCTTCCCAATGTGGTAAATCATTTGGGCAGTGATCAGTGTTCACTCGGCTGTCGACAAAAGCAGGCCACTCTCGATGTGTGCCACGCGATCGTCTGTTTTCTCGGCAGCAACCATTGTGTGGTCCTCCTCATTGTTCTTCATCAGCAGTTCTTTCGGTCGATGCGTCGTCGACTTTGGAAAGCAACCGTTTCGAGATGAGTGTGTGAGTGTTGACCACGTTTTGCGTCCATTGCTGCAATGGAAGCGCTTTGCCCCACGATGGCGTAATTGCCATATAATGCAACCACTGGAAGCGGCTCCAGTTCTGATGGAGGAGGCTTTTTGGATAGCGGAAGATAAAGTGTTTATTGTGTTGTACCTTTTGACTATAGTTTTAAGATGTATTGTATAGTGACCAAGAATCATCGGCTCTGTTAAGTTAATTCGGTTGAGCCTTATCAAATAAATAAATAAACAAAAAAAAAAAAAAAAAATTTGGGCAGTGATGTTCAAATGTTGTAATTGTTACCCAAGCTTTGAGTTTTAATAACTGCAGTTATTCAGAGTATCTTTTGATTTCTAGCAGTATTTAAAAACACAATGTAATTTTGTTTAATAAACAACCAAACAGTTTTGATTTAAATACAACCGTTAACATTGTTACAACCTAATATTACACCACACTCAATACTTACCCGTATCTGCTCTTGACCTTATTCCTTCCATTCCGCAGGAGAGAATCGCCTCTGGTGAGAACGCCCAGCCCCCGGCGGCGGCCACACCACGATTTGGGCTTCTCGGACACCGTATCGAACGTGGTCGAAATCCAGAAAGATGAACAGAAACGTGGTAGGCTTCATTTCGGCTACGCCCACAGGCACAATCGAGGTATTTCATTAAAAATTCATACTGTCCGGGATGTGGCGAGAGCTGCATCCTGCAAGATGCAAAAAGTGACACCCCACCGGCCAGAACCGAGACGATCGGAACTGGCACGGGACGGCGGTGTCTTCGATGTTGGTGTTGGTGTTGTGCAGTAAACGAATGATCAGTTGCTTTGTTCTCTAACTACTATATCCTCAGATGAAAAACTCCCACTGTGAGGCCAATTATGTTTCCTTTCACCACAACTAAGTCATTGCATTGATTCTTCAGTTGCACAAAACATATCTCGTAGATTAGAATATTGGATACTGAGAAGCGGATTTATCTTGAGTTGCTTTACAGAACTTATCTGGATTGTTTCCCTCTAATAATTTTTGCACAATTCATTTGCGCTCGACTGTGTCGTAATTGGATGCTAATAATCACAACGTGGACATTCTTTCAAACACAGAAAACAAACCAGCTTTCATAGAAGTAAAAACTACAACAGAGCAACACCACAGCGATACTTTTTTGGCAGTCGACTACGAAAACAAGGTTATGAATTTTTACTGGAAACAATTCTAAAAAAACCAATCAATCAGCAAGACTCAACACAGTTCAATCTCCTTCACCTCGAACATTGCAATAGAGTAGAAGTGTTAGTGTTTTTGGTTAGATTGGACACGAGAGTTGGTCGTGTGCTACACAGTCACAATGTGATTTTAGATGGTGCTATTCACAATTAGTTGCACGAGACTCATCCAATCATAGAGTAAAACATGAAGCTTAGAAATTCGCATTAACCGGTATCTAAAAAAATAGGTTCATCAGACTCTCTGAGAATTTATTATAATTTCAAAACAGAATTACTCAGAATCCTTACCGGGATTCAATCCTGTCCAATCAAAATTTCTATATTTTTCTTGAAGCATCTTAATTTATTGAAGCCTAGTTTAGATTGTATGATTTGTTAAATCTCGTGTTGCTGCCATCTTTTCAGATTACAAGTTGGACAGATTGTCTCAAATTAAATAACCGTACAAAATTAACCAAAAAAAAATCAGCAAATCATGGTACAACACGAAGTAATATGAAAAAAATCTCAGAAGATATTCATAACACTCACAAAAGGGATTCATATGTTTTGATAGAGGATACCACCATTATCGCTTTATCGATTCACTAGGATCTAGATGGAAACTTCTTTTAGTGAAAGAGCTGGAATGATTTTTTTAAATAATCAGTTTGATCTGTTTATGACATACTGCATCCAAAATCTGTGCTGCCCATAAATGGCTCCAAACCTCAACATAATTCAAAGGGGGGGGGGGCACAATTCCAATTACACGATGCGATCCGTTTGATTATAATATATGATTTAATTTTCACTTATTTCGGAATATTTCCACTTGTTTTAAATCTCAGATCTTCACAAATTTCACTGTACTATTTCGAGAATAAATTTTGTGCGGAATTTTAGACCTTAGAAAATTTTGGCGGCACCTACTGGGATTCAACACATGCATTTTGTGGTGAGAGGCAATCACGCTTACCACTACACCAATAGGACTAGTAAGAACCAAACTCCGTAACGTGGGTAGATCACCTTTTCGTGGTACGATACGGGATGTAAGATCTACCACCGATTCCTAGTCCTGAGTACTTCAAACTAGAGGAACAGAATTTTTCAGTAATCAAAGGAACACATCTTAGTCCTTGTTACTTTTTAGGCCTTGTTGATAGTGATAAGTCCTCGGGTTGCCTGGACCGAGGATGATCTTGAAACAAGGAAAAATGAGTTAGTTAGCCTTCACCTATGCGATTCCTAATCTTCTATTCATTGTTCCCTAGTTTGAAGTGGTTAACACTAGGGTTCTGATGCATGGTCATTACCGGTGTCATAGCTTATTTTTGTTGCTAAGGAATCCAATTTTGACTGACAAAGGGGCGCGCCTTTGGAGGGTGTTCCAAGACTCCGAAGGGTATAAATAGCGGGACCTTTCAATTAGAATCGATTCCTTGCGATGAAGGCAAGAGCGACAACTGAAAAAAAAAATCGAATACTTCATCATTTCTCAATAGTGATGGAGTAATACGACATGCACTAAACTAAGTACTCAGGATATACTACAATAAATCAAATTACTGGTCGCAGTGGTGTTATGTCCCAAACAGAGGGAAAAAAGAACCAAACTGAAATGATGGGAATTCTTAAACTGCCTAGCAAGTTTCCGAGTTTTTTTTTCCGAATTTGTGATCTAAATTTTACCGCCTTGTTTAAGCGCTGGAAGAGGCTTTTGAGGTTTTATATTTTTTTTAAATTTCTATAAGGGTTTCGAACTCGGGTCTAATTTAGAAACATTATTTTTTTTTACTCAGGGCAGAGCATCGATTTTTAATTTGTTTTTGCAAATATCCCGTCAGATAACTTTCATCGCAGAATCGCGTGTTCTTCGTTTCTACGGAAATTTTAAGACGGATTAAGAATTGATGATCATCGTCTATTTAAGTTGAATCGTATTTAACCTCGCACTTTGGCTCTTTGGTAATTGAAAGTACAGCTATTGGGATTTGAAATTATTTCGTGGAATATTTCAAAAGTTACTGGAAGGTGATCAGAACCGAAGTCAGCATGGGTACCAATTGGCTACAAAGTTGACATGAATCAGTTAAGTCAAAATCAATAGTTGAATGATTGCTTGCTGAAGAAAAGCATGTTGGGCTGTTTGGATGTTGAATAGTGTAATAACCTGAAGAACAATCATCAAACAGAATATTACCATTGGAATTGCTTTGAGCATTATTCCATGAGCGGTGTTTTGTATTAAATTTTAAGAATTACCATTACGGTCTGACGATTACTGCCCACCAGCAAAAAAATTCTACCCAAAATCAAGTTTAATTTACGTAAATTTGAGTGTATGCAATGTGCTCAAAATTAACTTATTGCGCTGAACTGTATCGTTGGATCAAATCTCTTGTTCCATTTTTGACAATAATAACAAGTGCAAGTGAGAGGTTCAACTCAAAATTAAGAAGAAATAACTAAAATTTTGGGAAGTATTTTTTTTCTCCGTGTGGCCCACGCATTGAATTGGCAAATAGGCAACTATAAACGTAATTTGTCCAAATTTTATTTCGACAGATCATTCCAAAGTTTCAATAACTTTGATATCAAATAAAGAAAGAATTTGATGTTTGATACGTCTATGAACAATGATGGCAACGCCACCACCGGCTCCATCAAGACGATCATTTCGATAAATGAAATAATATGCGTCCCTTTTAACCTTATGGTCAGGTTTAAGGAACGTTTCAGTTGTAACGGCGACATGCATCTTTGAGGGATCGAGCATTCTAATTCAAAATATGTAATGATTTAAAATCTATTACTAAATTTGACTCCTTTTTGAATAGCATAAGACATGAAGTTAGTTTTAAGCATGTCAGTAATTATGTCAATTACACTGGAGTCGAGTGATACGTCACGCGTAAAAAAAAACGCGTAAATTCTGGAATCCGCGGTAAAAAAAACCGCGATAATTCCGAAATCCGCGTACAAAAACCGCGTAAAAAGCGACACCAGTGTCTTACGATAAAACGCGTAAATTAGGAAATCCGCGTAAAAAAATCCGATATCCACGTAAAAAAAATAAAGCGTAAATTCTGAAATCCGCGTAAAAAGCGATTCCAGTGTAATGATCTCTGTAAAAATTCCATTGTAGGACCAGTAATGCTTCCCAATGAAAAATTATCAAAATTTCCGTTAAAATTATGATGGCTAGAATTCTGATTTCTTCCAGCTATCATGCAGCATAGGTAGCTTCATTAACTCGCTGAAAATCGTTAGCAGCGAGAGGAGTAGGTATACATTCCCAAAAATTGGATTTGTGGTTTTCACCACAATTCGAACATTTAAATTTCTTAGGATCTGCCTTTACAGGACAGTCGTCCTTTGCGTGAGAGGAATCACTACAGTTCATGCATTTAGCTGGCAAGTAGCAATTTTTTGTTCCATGACCCCATCCCTGGCACTTACGACACTGGGTGAGGTTTTGGAAATTTCCTCCAGTCTTCCTGAAGTGTTCCCACTTCACTCGGACATGGAGCATAAGGCTAGCTTTTTCCAAGGCCTTAAGGTTGTTTTGTTCACTAGACTTGAAGTGAACTAAATCATTAGAAATCCCGTTGTACGAATCGCCAGGACGGGATTTCCTTTACATTTTGATTACTTGAAGTGGTACAGCTCCAAGTAATTTTGCCAGTTCATCTTTGATCTGATCCAGGGATTCACCACTGGCCAGTCCTTTCATGACAACCTTGAACACACGTTCAGTTTTGGTGTCGTAAGTAAAAAAAATATGCTGCTTCTCAGTAAGATACTTGAGAACACATTTGAATCCGTCCAAGGTTTCATCCAATACACGGCATTCACCCCGACGGCCAATTTGCAGTGAAAAAATTGTGAAAAGTCAAGGACCATTAAAAGTCCCGGATCGTAAAATTCAACTAACCTTGTGGTCTGGAATCACAACATTTTTATGCGGACTACAGTCCGTCCTGGCGGAAAACTTGAATTGGAGAGTGTGCGAAGGATTTACCCATATTGACCATCAAGCAATCCGATATGGCATCGGCCAACGAAATCCTGTGGCTGTACAGAGGACGAGAACTTGTGACCTGAAGTGGAAGACGAGTTGACAGAATCGTTAGGGAGAGCATGTGACATGACCATGCCGAGGAAACTGGAGCTAAACAACAGACGGCCTCCAGCTTACTGGTGCAACGAGGCAATTGGCACCCTCCAAATGTGCCAATTGCCAATTGCCAATTGGAGATAACGACGAAGTCACCAACGAGCAACTCGAAGCAGTACCTGCTGAATACACTCGGTAAACTCTTTTTTTTTTATACAGGGGGGAATTTGCTCACAGACACCTGAGAAGGAACTCAGGGTGTGGGGATGGGAGAATTTCACTCCCGACCCACTAAACCTTACCCTGTGCGCTTGGACCTTGACCTCCCCGGAACCGCCCGAAGGCATTACTTCGTGGGAGGGGCCGCTGTAGCGCTATGGCGCCTCTCTAGCAATACTCTATCGATCTAGTCGGGCAGTAGGCAACTGCTGCTCGGCACGCCACTGTCGTTGTAATTCCGAAACTATGTGGGTGATCGCAGTCACCACCACGCTCCAGTTCTCGGTGGTACCACACATCCTATGAACGATGTTATCCGGACTGGTATCCGCTCCGCATATCGCTAGCATAGCGCTCGATACTGGCTCGAAGCGTGGACAGGCGAACACAACGTGTTCGGCGGTCTCCTTGACGCCAGCACACGTGGGGCAGATGGGAGTACTTGCATGTCCGAACCTGTGCAGGTAGCTTCTAAAGCAGCCATGGCCTGACAGGAACTGTGTCAGGTGGAAGTTTACTTCCCCATGGCGCCTGTTGACCCAGCTTGATACGGAAGGTATCAAGCGGTAAGTCCACCTCCCCTTTGTGGAGTTTTCCCACTCCGATTGCCATCTCGCGGTCGACACAATTCGCGCGTTGTTGCGCACCCCTCGAACGGTCCTCGCGTCATAGCACACCACATCCTCCTTAATGATAAGGCTGATTGGCATCATCCCTGCTATGACACAGACGGCCTCTCTCGAGATAGTGCGGTATGCACTGGCCACCTTCAAGCACATTAGCCTGTGTGTGCTCTCTAATTTCCGCCTGTGGCAGTCAATATCCAGTACCGCAGCCCACGCTGGGCCGTCGTATCTGAGGATAGATACTACGACCCCAGCGAGGAGCCTGCGCTTACTGGCATTCACTGCCGAGCTGTTTGACATCATACGGGATAATGCCCCCACAGCCATAGACGCTCTCTTGCAGGCGTACTCGACGTGGCAGCCGAAGCTGAGCTTATCATCGAGCATAACCCCCTAGAGTTTCAGAGAGCGCACAGATCTAATTGTGCTTCCGCCGACTGTCAACGTCGCATGCTGTACTGACATGCGATTGTTGACTACGACCACTTCCGTCTTGTGATGGGCAAGCTCCAGTTTCCTGGATCTCATCCATTCCTCCACAAGCTTGATGCAGTGAGCCGCTGTCAGCTCCAGGGAATCAAGAAAATCCTATCTTCCTATGCTTACCGATGATATAAACACTAGAAAACGGAATCATGATTAGTGTACATCTGAGGTGGGTTATCATTTGTGTTACACATCATGATCAGCAACTAAAACGATAATCCACTGATATGATAACAATCACATCTCGAAATCTTGGAGCTTACTGCCTTCGTTCTGGTTGTTCTGGAGGCCAAATACCCTACAATATGGATAGTATTGGAGCCAGGATGGTACGTAGATGTCGAAAATAAATATCCACAACCTGTCAAACACTCTACAATATGGGTATTTTTAGAACTGGGATGAACATGTACAATGTTGGAAATTGATGTCCGCTGCCATTTTGGAAACCAGATAACGGCCATTGATTTCATGAAAACTGTCAAATACCCTACAATATGAGTATTTTTGGAACCGGAATAACGAGTAGATGTCGAAAATCGATATCTGCCACCATTTCAGAATCCAATATGGCCATTGATTTAAGAAAAACTATCAAAGACCCTACAATGCGGGTATTTTGGAACCAGAATGACGTGTAGATGTCGAAAATCTATGTCTACCGCCATTTTGGAATTGAAGATGGTGGCCAATTGCGTAAAGTAAACCCTACACGATTGCTTTTATTGACAATAATCGTATTGTCAATACATGCTATATTGACGTCAATATATCGAGATTGACAACATTTCTGAGTTCACATCATCAATATTATTGTCAATAATTCCCCTTCACGTCTATATATTGAAGCGTCTGGGGTTTGCTTAAGAGAAAACTATCAATAAACTAGTCAGCATGGTGGTGGACATCGATTGACGACATCTACACGTCATTCCGGTTCCAAAAATACCTGCATGTCATCCCTGTTCTGAAAATAACCTGCTGCAGGGTATTTAACAGTTTTTCTGCAATTGATGGCCGCCATCTTGGATTTCAAAATGGCGGCGGACATCGATTTTCAATCTCTTTACGTCATCCCCGTTCCAAAAATACCCACATTATAGGGTTTTTTAAATTATTTTTCTTGTCTTAGATGGGGAATTTTCGGTGACGACAGCTGATGATCATGATCGGAGATTATCGCTATTTTATATGATCGTGATCTGTAACACAAATGATAATTGCATTATCGTTTCCAGAACTTTGCGTTGTGATTTTTGAGTTTGTACTGATCATCAGTGTAACCAAAATGAGAATAACATTATCTTTATCTAAATCGTAGATTTTGATTCCCTGGTCAGCTCTACCTCCTCGAGGGATTCCCCGTAGACTACCAGCGTGACATCGTCGGCAAAACCTACAATTTTCACGCCTACCGGGAATTTTATCCCCAACAGTCCATCGTACATGACGTTCCATAACACCGGGCCCAGGATGGAGCCTTGTGGCACTCCTGCGGTGACTCTAACGCATTTTTCGCCATCTTCTGTGTCGTACGTCAACACACGATTCTGGAAGTAGCTTTCCAGAATCTTATACAGCCCTCCGAGAATTTGGAGCTGGTGTAGCCAGCGGGCTATCGCCCCCCCAGTACGCGCTGTTGAACGCGTTCTTCACATCTAAGGTTAGCACTGCGCAGTAGCGAATGCCCCTTCGTTTCCAGTGGACCACCTCTGCCGTCTGGATGACGTCGCGGATGGCATCCACCGTGGATCTGCCCTTACGGAACCCATACTGGCTGCTTGACAGGCCGTCTACACCTTCGGTGTAGGCCGACAACCTATTGAGGATGACCCTCTCAAGCAGTTTTCCAGTGGTGTCCAGCAAACAAATGAGCCTGTATGCTGACGGGTCCCCAGGGGGTTTTTCTGGCTTCGGGAGCAGCACCATCTTCTGCCGCTTCCACGCATCTGGGAAGATGCCTACGTCCAGACAGGTCTGAAAAACAGAACGGAACATGTCTGGATTTTCCGCAACGGCCACCCTCAGAGCCACAACCGGGATCCCATCTGGGCCCGGGGCCTTGCCCACCACCAGCGACTTGGCAATACCGCCAAGTTCACTGTTCGTCACTCTAGACACTTCTCCCTGATCCGCGCCTGGGATCCGCGGCCAGGAGTCTACGTCCCTACGCGAGAACAGGAACCCAACGATCGGAGCCAGTACCGCTGGTGATCTCTCCGGGGGTGCCGTCACGCCGCGGGTCTTTGCCATGACCACTTTGTAGGCATCCCCCCATGGGTTCGTGTTGGCGCATTGGCATAAGCTGAGGGCCGCCTTAGCCACTCGAAGAGCGACACGGCGTTCCTCCCGAGAGTCAGTCGTATGAGCTCGTTGCATCATCCTTCTCGCCTGGAGGCAAGACGCCCTGAGGATAGCAATCGACTCGCTCCACCAGTACACCGGTCCATGGCCATGCCTGCGATAGGCTATCCTAGGCATAGTTGTATCGCACGCCCTTGTCAGCGCTGCTACCAGTTCTTCCCCCGCCTCAGTGATTCGCCGAAGACCTCTTCCTCGAAGAACGACGTCCGCCAGCCTCGAGCGCAGGAAGGATTTCTTCCTGCCACTCGCCTCTCACCTGGCCCCACACTGTACCGAATCGCCTGATGGTCACTATGGGTGTAACTCTCATCGACCCTCCAGTGTAGGTTGCCCTCCAAACTCGGGCTGCAGTATGTCACGTCGATGACGGATTCTGCACCATTCCTTCTGTAGGTACTGACCGAGCCGGTGTTGGCTAGTACAACGTCCAGTTTGGCCATTGCCTCCAGTAGGATGCATCCTCTCTGGTTGGTGTGGCGGCTGCCCCACTCCACCGCCCATGCGTTAAAGTCGCCCGCAATGACCACCGGTCTTAGACCGACAAGTACCGCAGTGAGTCTGTCCACCATCAGCGAGAACTGCTCGATAGACCACCTGGGCGGAGCATAACAGCTGCTTAAATATACTCCATTAACCCTGGCAATCACGAATCCCTCGCTCGAGTTGGACACGACTACCTCCTGAATGGGGAAGCTCCCCATCGTGCATATCGCCGCCATCCCCGACGCGTCCGTGACCCAATTCCCGTTGCCGGTTGGGACGCGGTACGGATCGGAGATGATTGCGACATCCGCTCCCTATTCCACTGCCGATTGCCACAGCAGTTGCTGGGCAGCCAAGCAGTGGTTCAGGTTCAACGGTAAACTCTTGGAGAGGATCATCCTAAACAGACTGACGAAATGCACGGAAAGTGAGCACGGATTTTCGAAGAGGCAGTATTTCGAAAAGGAAGAACAAAAGTCAAGAAGGCGTCGAAACAGAAGTGAAGAGGGGGTCGATATTACGCCGTGATAACGATCGACGCCAAGAATGCGTTAAACAGCGCCAGCTGGGAGGCCGTCGCTACTTCCAGCACCGGGTTCTGATCTAAGAGCCAAATATGGGACAGAGATCGATTAGGATAACGGTGGGAATTTCACAAGGCTCCATCCTTGGTCCAACGCTCTGGAACGTGATTTAAAACGGCAGTCCAACGCTGAAGCTGCCCAAACGAGTTGAGATCGTTGGCTTTGCGGACGACGTCGTCTTACGGAAACAGGCAAGACGCTGGAATAGATGGAAATGTTGGCGACCGAGGCGGTCGACGTGATTGGAAACTATATGCATGGATCGAAGCTGCAGATAGCCCACAACCAAAGCGAAGTGGTATTTGATCAGTAACTTTAAAGCGCTGCAGCGGTCAGAAATCACCGTTGGGGAGCACGCCATAAACTAGAACTGTGTGTTGAAATGCCTGGGAGTGATGGTCGACGACCGTTTGGCTTCAATAGCCATCAACGCGGTAACCAAAATCATACCGAACATCTTGAGACCAAGCAGTAGCAAGAGACGGCCCCTGGTTAGTGTATCTATGTTGGTACTGAGATATGGAGGTTCAGCCTTGGTTGCAGCGCTGGAAACCAAGCAGAATTTAAGGAAACCGTTCAGTACCTACCAGCTGAACAAACCGTACGAAAACTTTTCGAAACGTTTGATGTACCCTTTGTTGTAAGAATAGTAAACATTTATCAGTAATTCCATTAATAGAGGATCAATAATGGTCAAACTTGATTGTAAAATCATTATGATGGTTAAAATATTGAAAAAGAAAATTTTCCGATTTTGTCAGCTTCTCGTTTTTGTCAGCCTGAAATTTCAGATGGGGTTGACAAAATCGGGAAAGTACTGTATAAGCACTACAAAATACGGCTGATTTCGAGTTACCGATAAAATAAAAGCTGATTAACACGCAGTTCAAATGGAAAGGTTGTCGAAGAAAAAGAGACTGCCGACAATAGTCAAACACACCTGAGAACACACCGCTCTACTGACAAAAAAAAAAAACACGGGAAGAACAGTAAACCAGAGTAGCTACGCAGTAATGGCGCAATTAACCAAGGTTAATGGATCAAACTTAAATAAATAGTGTCCAAAACATGAACAATATATGTCTAATTTATGGATCGTGCTTATCCCTAGTAGCACGCTTGTTGCAAACTGGTTGTTGAAACTTCTACACGACCTATTGCAGTCATAAACAAGTTGCTGCAACTTTCTGCGACTGAAGTGTTAGTTAAGGGTCCTGTGCACCACCAGCGGTGCAAAGGGCCAACGTGAAAGACTTCCATCCTGGGCGGCTGCTCGCTTTTGCCTTGACCTGGGCCCAGGTCAGATTCCTATCGACTTGCTTAATTTCTTTATTGAGCCTCTGCCGCCATGAGCCGCTGGGTTTGTCTCTGCTGCGATGTCCTGCCGGATTCCATGTTCCTGCCGGAAAAAGATTTTGTTTCCGCCCCGTCGAAGTGTGTGGCCGACCCACCTCCACTTTCGCCCTCGAATTTCTGTTGCTATCGGCTTCTGATGACATCGACGATGGAGCTCGGAATTCGAGATCTAGTTGTGAGGCCACCAGGCACGAATTATATACCGCAGGCATCGGTTGATGAAGACCAGCAGCTTTTGAGTGTTCTCCGCTGATACACACCACGTCTCGCTGGCGTATAACAATACAGATTTCACGTTCGAGTTGAAAATTCGGATTTTTGTGCGTTGGATCTCCATACGTTTCGTAAACTCGCAAAGGCAGCCCTAGCCTTCTTAATTCGTGCACCTATGTCGCTGTTGGTCCCGCCGTCCGACGCTATTTGGCTGCCAAGATATTGGAAACTTTCGACCTTCTCCACTGCTTGCCCCTCTACCGTAAAGTTGGAAGGGTTGTCCGTGTTGATATCCAACGATTTGGTCTTGTTGACGTTGATGGTGAGACCCGCTGCAGAGGAGCGTTCGGCTAGGTCATTGAGCTTACTCTGCATATCAGAGCGCCGTTGTGCTAGTAGAGCAACATCATCAGCCAAATCGAAGTTGTTGAGACGCTCCATGGTGATAGGCTGCCAAAGCAGCCCACGGTTCGGTACACGGTCAATTGCACCTACCATGATCTCGTCGATTACGATGATAAACAGTAGCGGTGATAGTATACATCCTTGTCTCACACCAGCGACTACCCGGATAGGGTCGGACAAGGCTCCGTTATGCAGAAGTCTGCACGTGAAAGCCTCATACTGCGCTTCGATGAGGTTGACGATTTTATCCGGGACTCCCTTGCGTCTCAGGGCGCTCCACAGATTCTCGTGATTGAGACGGTCGAAAGCTTTTTCGTAGTCAATGAATACCAAATAAAGTAACTCTTGGAATTCATTGACCTGCTCCAGGATGATGCGGAGCGTGACAATATGGTCCACACAAGATCTTCCGGCACGGAATCCTGCCTGCTGCCGTCGGAGAGTCGCGTCGATCTTCTCCTGTATCCGATTCAGGATAACTTTGCACAGAACTTTGAAAACAATACACAGTAACATGATGCCTCGCCAATTGTCGCACACAGTCAGATCCCCCTTCTTTGGGACCTTCACTAAGATGCCCGGCATCCAGTCGGCCGGAAAAATCGCGGTGTCCCAGATATTACAGAATAGTTGATGCAACATTTGTGCGGATAGCATGGGGTCAGCTTTGAGCATTCCGGCTGATATGCAATCGACCCCTGGAGCCTTGTTGGATTTCATGCTTCGGATAGCTGCTCAATCTCCTGCAGTGATGGGGCCTCGGAATTGACGCGAGTGATGCGCCGCACCCTAGGCGGATCATGCCGAGATGTTGATGGCTGGTTGGCCGTCGAAACTTGAAGAAGTTGTTCGAAGTGCTCAAACCAGTGTTTCAGCTGGTCAGTGGGGTCGGTAAGCAATTGTCCAGTCGTTTCCTTCACTGGCATCCTCGGGTTCATCCTTGCTCCACTCAGGCGTCGTGAGATATCGTAGAGGAGGCGTATATCGCCAGTGTTCGCCAGCGCAGCTTACCCATGTTGTTCTCGCTTGTTTCTATAAAGGCATTCTTGATGGCCGTCCATTGTTCTTCGACGCTGTCACCTTCTGGAACGTCCGCAGCTCGAGTCTCAAGTTCTTCAACAAAAGACCTTTTTACCGCTGGATCTTCAAGTCGGCGTGTGTTGAACCGCCGCCCGAGTCTCTCCTCCCGTCGCTGGATCCGCGTAGGCGGATTTCACCGATTAGAAGGTGATGGTCAGAATGGATGTCGGCGCTGCGTTTATTCCGAACATCAAGAAGGCTCCGTCTCCATTTTCGGCTGATGCAGATGTGGTCGATCTGATTTTCGGTATGTCCATCACGGGAAACCCACGTGACTTTGTGCACTGGCCGATGGGGGAAGAGCCAGCCCCCGATCACCATGTCGATATTGCCACAAAATTCTGCAAACAGCTCACCGTTCTCGCTCATTTCGCCGAGACCATGGCGTCCCATGACACGCTCATAGTCCGTGTTGTCGGAGCCGATCTTCGCATTGAAGTCGCCAGTGTAGATCTTGATGTCACCCTTTGGAACCTTATCCACGACGGCATTCAGTTGACTGTAAAAATTCTCCTTGTCCTGTAGCTCGGCAGCATCGGTTGGCGCATAACATTGGATTATGGTAAGGTTACGAACCCGTGTTCTAAATCTGGCAATGGTCTCATTGACAGGCTCCCACTTGATGAGCGCAGCACTTGCCTGGACGCTAAGTAGGAGACCAACTCCACGATGGCGGGGAGCGTTTTCACCTCGAATACCAGAGTATAGTAGTACCTGTCCCGACGGCAGTTTGTGTTCTCCAAAGTTTGGCCAACGAACTTCACTCAGTCCCAGGATTTCTAGCTTCATGCGTCGCGCCTCGTTGGCGAGTTGTGCCAGTTTACCCTGCTGGGCTAACGTCAATACATTCCATGATCCAATTCGTGTCCGTTGTTTTGCGCTAAAAGTCGTTGCCGTTATATCAGTTCGATGTCTTTCTCTGTTGGTTTCTGTAACAATTGTAAAGGTTTCAGAGACAGTAGGTGGTTGGCCTAAGGTCTCCTATCCGCCGTGATGGGGCTGCCATCTTAGGTGTAGCTTCCGGGGAAGAGCATTTCTTATTCAGCTGCTGGATGCCAGTCAGACGCTGTTTGAGCCGCACCTCCATGGTGAACAGACACTCGGGTTGGCGAAGCATTTCCTCTATCACCGTGCTATGGCTACCGCGCCAGTGTTCGCGTTGCACCTCCTCACTCTGCTATTGTCGGATTGACAACATTGCCCAGGCTACGCCAACCAGCTGTGTCCATGTTTCAGCTAGCAGTGTTTTGTGATCATATGACTCGTGCAGGCGTGAGGTAGGAACTTGTGAAGACCGGAGCTAGGTATATCGCTCCTTCCAGATTGTCACTCACCATTTTGTAGCCCTGAAGTGTGCTACTCGGGATATTTTTAGGTGTGCAAGCTTGACTTTCTATGGATCACTTTCATTAGCTTAAGGTTCATTGCTGAATGTTTTATGGATAATTTGCAATATGTGTATGGATAATTCGTGCAATTTCAATGCTCATTCTTTAAAAATTTAGCGGTACATTTTTACAATTGTGTTGCTAAATTTTACATACAATATGGATCATATTGATATTTTTTAAAGATCATTCACACTTTTTATGAGATTTCTTGTGGTGTTTTATGGATCATTTGGATGCTTTTTAAAGAATGTTTTTCAATATTTTATGGATCGTTTTATCGATTCTAAAGGTGCATACTTAGTGCTGCCCCTGAGAAGTCTGGAGCGTTGTAAAACGTTTTCAAACCGTTTTAGACAATTCTGTCGATTAAAATAGGTAGAATGGCAAGTAATATATAAATTTAAACAAAAAATAAAGACATATATGGGCGAGACGCTGAGAAATTACTAATATAAGTACTGCTTAGATTTAAGAAAATACATAATTTCCCCTATATTGATCGAAAATGGATGACATTCGGCCAAACCACGTTCGGTCAAATGACCAAAACGTTTTGCGCTACTCAAATCAGAATCTCTTGATCCATCCTTATAGGAAACTAGCTGAGTGTGCCCGTCCTTGCTCGGGATTCAATATTAGCTTGAGTTTATACGCCGATTCAAAAAAGCATGCTATATTTTTTCTCTTTCATTTGTATGGGAGCCCCCCTTAAAGAGGGAGGAGGGGTCTCGAACCATCATAAGACCCTTTCCTGGCCCCAAAAACCCCTACATACAAATTTTCACGCCGATCGGTTCAATAGTTTCCGAGTCTATCAGGGTCCGACAGACAGGTAGACATTTATTTTTATATAGGGGAAATGGCTCTAATGTTCGCCTATGGATCTAAGATTGGACCCATCTATAAAAATTTGCTATTTATCAATTTTATCCAGATAAACGCGTTATTGGGACGGTACTAATGGATATTTTTGGTCGCTATTGAAAATTTAGTTGATTGCTCAGTTTATGTATGGGTCCAAATTATGGGCATTTAGGCCGACATTACATCCATTTCCCCAATATAGATAGATTTAACGCATTTTCCAAATCTGATAGGGTTTACTTCTAATTTTTTTTCTGTTACAGTACAGAATCTGTCAAAAACCGTTCTAACGTCACGTAGAATGCGTCATTAGAGTAACTAGTTAGCAACTGTAAAAAAATATAGCTTTATTCTTTCCACCCACCCCGCTTAGCGAAATAATATTGACACACCGAGAGCACCTCTAGTGAGTTACCCAATTAAGTACACGTGTTGTAGTTGAAAAGCGCCAGCAAGCACTGCACCACCGCTCAATGCTCCCACCACACTCTGATCACATAGTACTAGACTAGACTAGAGTATCTCCCCTGTATTATTTTATTTTCCCTCTCCATAGTGCCCATTTCATTTCTTACCCGCTGATTTAGCAAGACTATAGAATCTCTCTGTCTATTTTCTTCCTAGCTGCTGAGAGTGTTGTGCATTTTGGAACAAGCTCTAGTGATCAACCTTCTTCTTTTTTATTTTCCTACAAAGTTCTTACATCTGTTACCGAGCGTTCCGTAGTCCTACCATTTGTTATTCCTAATTGAGTGATTTTACTCGTTCTCGTTATGATTTTCCGTTATCGCTTTTGTCGGAGTGTTTCCTCTCGTGAAGATTGATCGAGCATCCAGCTCCTTCGCTTTTTGTTTAGATGCAACTCCCTGTCGTTCGACGATTAGCATTTTCCCACATATGTTATCTTGCTCTGGTTATAGTCCATCCAATAACTTTAGAACGTGATCTGAGTTTTAGCTTATTTTAGAAATAACAAAATGTTCGAATCCGAACCGAGATTGAACGCAAATGACATTGGCCCGCAAGTCGGTGTTCTATCTCGCTCTCTGTCTGTGTCTTACACACACATACACTCATGTTACTCCCTATGTCTCTTTCGGTATCTGTTCTCGTGCTATTATCCGTTCTTCTTCACTATAATTATATCTAGGTTCCTGGTCAGCATCAACCAGCCCTGCCCGTTCGCCATCACCTAATCGTTCCGGTGTACATAGTAGTGCCCAGCATCGAAGTAGAAAAGAGCGTTCCAAAAATCACCCGGCCTACCAAACGTACGACACGACGATCCTCTGTGAGCGGTCACGATCGCCGAGTCCTGCCAGTTTGCTCCAAGAACTGCGGGACCGGGATCACACCCGGCGGAAGTATAGGAATGGAATGGGTACTGGACACTTTCTCTCCGTTTTATCGTTTCTTTACTCTCTAGCCATGTCCCATCTGTCTCCTTCTGTACATGTGACGTATACTTATAAACATCCTTCTGACTCATCACCCATCTGTAACTCACTCTATGTTGTCCACCCTTTCAATGTATCCCCCCCTAATTGAACCAGTGCCATACGTATCAAGTTAGGACTTCTTGGAAGCCCAGCGCTTCTCGAACAGTCTTCGGATGGCTCTTTGTTAAAATTGTTTGTACAAATTCCACCATCACCTTCACCTTTGTTTTGTAAATGTCTCAAACTTTGTGGATAGTAATCTTAACTGAGTGCCACGTTTTGAATACGGACCATGGACTGCTGGCAAGCCTCAAAATATTAACATGTTTCCATCTTTTACGTGCATTTCGTTCGAAACTCAATCACGCAGGTCCACCGGGACACGTGCAGCACAGTTACCCGGTGCTGGTGGCACGCCGTCAAGGCCAGGGCCGAAGGCTACCGCCAACGCCGTGCAAACCGTCGACGCTTCAACTCAAACAGACCAACATCAATTTTCCCAAGTTGAATGCCAGTCCAACTCACGTAAGTCATGTGCCATTGCCAAATAAAATCTTCCAATTTTCCGATAACCTACTACGTAACTTCTTCCCAAACCAGACGCTGCAGTCAACCCACACGACGCCTCACAGCATTCACTCGATGCCACCAACGCGGGAATTTCTGCGGGACCGGGATCGGGACCGGGATCGCGAACGAGAGCGTGACCTGTACTACCGGGAGAGAGATCGGGAGCGGGACCGGGAACGCTACCGAAGCAGTCGCGAGCGGGAAGCACGCGATTACGGACCACTGCACTACGAGTTTCGCGATCGGGAGCGGGAGCTGTACGAACGAGAACGGGAAATCGAACGGGAGTTTGAGCGCGAGTATGATCGGTAAGTTGATTGGTTGTTAAGGCCCACGCACGTTGCGTCCGGAAATGATACGTTTCGGCAACTATCTAGCTGTCAGATTTTAAGCAACGCATCACCCACGGATGTAATGTGCCTGGAGCCTGCACGGTTTTCATTCTGTCAATATCCACCGGCATTGGGTACAAACTTGACAAACAGTAAATACAGCTTAAAGGTAGATCCGATGCTTTATACAATAATTAATTTGGGCCATTTGGGGTTCCTAAAATAGTATATACCTTCATTACTTCTACACTTCTAAGCAAGTGTAATATGGAAAGACATATGCACGCTTTGATGGTTGATACGATTTTCTTTATTATGAAATACTTTTGGTTACAAGTTACTTAAACTCTACGTAGTACAATATCTCTACAATGTTATTTGTTCTATTTAGAGAGAGACGCTTGGTGTTGCCTGAAATTATGGCTCTACCAATGGGAGCTCAGTAAGAAGATTTATCAGTAAAGAGAACTCAGCGCTTCAATGACAGTCTAATCTGAAATAATTTCAGAGTTGCTCATCTTATCGATTTGGTCTGTTCAGATGGATTAATCAAAAATAATAGCGCTATATCATATGCATAGTTTGAGAGGGGGAGGGGGATTACTGCACCCTCCCGCACCGCACTGATTTCAATGGAAGTAAAGTTTCAAACTGAAATAATTTCGGAGTTTCTTCCCAAGTAACATTTTAAGTTTTATAAAATACTACAAAGCAACTATAAAACAATATTCATAAAAACCTGGTCAAAGCTATTTGGTCATTAATGCACCCACCAAAACTTCATTAAGGGGGTATTCCCGATCTTTTTTTTCAAAAAATCAAATTTTTTTTTCACGTTTTTTTGTACTTTAGACTATATACTTTCATCCCCCCAAGCCGTTTTCCGATCAGCGAATTCGGTGTCCAGGCATAGCTGACTAATGGTAAGAACCCCCAAATGGTTTTAACTAAAGTCAAAACTTTAAACGCGTTTTTCTCGAAACCACATTTTTTTTATCGGGCGAAGATTTTTCTCAGAAACTATAAGAGTTATTGACTTGAATCTTTGCGCATTTTGTTCCTTATTAAATTCTTTGGAGCTTCTCCCACTTTCAGCCAAAAATATTAACATTTAACATTGTTTGAAGCACCTTAAAGCTGCAAAAAAGCGGGCAAAAAATCGCCTGTTTTTTCATATGGCCGCCATTTTGTTAATTTGCAAGATTTTTTGCTGCCAACGGGAGAAGCTCCAGAGAATCTTATGCAGATTATTAATTTCATCACGAAATCTGTTTCAGATGAAGCCGTTCCAGAGCAAAGTCTTCGCCCGTCCAGGCGTTTGCGGCGAACAGGGGTCTGTTTGCCGCCATTTTGTGACGTCAATAATGTCTTTTTTTATGTCGAAAAAAAATTATTTGTTAACTTTAATGTTCAATAAACAAGAATCCCAAAGAGTTAGGCGCATTACTATTAATTTTCCTTGAAAAAAAATTAATTGAAAAACAGGCCGAAAAAAGGCAAAAGATTGGGAATACCCCCTTAAGACTAGAATATGTCTAGTAGGCCAACCCTGGAGAAGGTTCTGAAGGGTGTATTCTCGAAGCTCTTCAAGATTGATTTACTGCAAAAGGTTATATGACGAACGCATTGAGAACCATTTGAAAGCTTCAACAAAAGCTATTTAGCAACAATAAAAACCCTTTCCGAGCCATTTCTCCTAGCCGCTTGCTAAATCCACTAGGAAAGCATCAATCAAGATATAAAAGGATTTATGAATCCGATCTTATCAAAATAATTAAAATAGAAACTGAAGGTTGAATATCCAAATTTGTTACAATAGTTCTGATTGAGTGGCCTAGATTTAAGTGCCTTATTAAATGTTTTGTGAAATGTACGTGAAAACATCGAAACAAATAAGTCCTCCCTCGTAAAATGTCGATTTGAGTAATTATTTTACATTGAAAAAAAAAATATTTCTCAGATCGAGCTAGGCCGAGATTTTTTTTTTCATGATTTTTGTTTTGCCTTCAATAAATCCTTAACAAATTCATAAGTTTTTTAAAATGGCTTTTATGAAGAAAAATTGCAGGCTGAATTGCATTTATCTTGCTTGAT
This sequence comes from Ochlerotatus camptorhynchus, assembly GCF_037179485.1. NCBI lineage: Eukaryota > Metazoa > Arthropoda > Insecta > Diptera > Culicidae > Ochlerotatus > Ochlerotatus camptorhynchus. The sequence continues at coordinate 462,166 of NW_027041142.1, forward strand.
CCTAACCCGTTCAGATTTATGGCAGCATTTATGGAGGCAAAGTAGCCTGCAAAAAATTAAACGTCAAAGTTTGTTTATCTTTCGATAGTTGCGCTGTGAGATCCAGGATTCTTCCAGGCGGTTTTCTCCCGATGGATTGGGAGCAGTTACTCAACACAGTTTTACAACATTTCGCATTTCGAACAGTTGGAAGCGCAATCGTTCCCGAAAAAGATCCCCTTCTTCTGGATGGTTACAGAAGTGCACCATCCAACGATGCAGGGATGTACGCTTGAATGAAATTTTCAAAGATTAAATTCTTTCGCCGAATAGAATCGCTGCTATGGATCGGAAACCAGCTAATCTCCGCTAACTAACAGTTTCAGTGGTTTGCTGTCGGTTGTTATTTCGATTGTCATCTATTCGCAAGATCTGGAGAAGGCTGGTAGGGTTAACTATCCCATTTCCGGCCTATTAAGCACAAACCGCACTTAGTCTTTCTTAATTTAGCACCAAACGGAGTGTTATTATTACTGATAGCTTCCCAATTTATTTACCTTTCCGTACGTACTGTAAGATTTGATAAAGAGAAACCAATCGTTGAGATATTGTCAAAAGTCTAACATTGCTTCTAGACGCCAAACTCGGCCTACGGATTGTTAACTCGGCCTAACGCATTGAAACTCCATTGAAACGCCAATTAATTCACTTCGGCCTATCGGATGAAGATAAAAATATATTCGGTCGGAGCGCTTCTTTTGTTTTTGGGAATTATGGGTGCAAACCTTCATATCACGCGTTCTCATTGACTTCGTTCAGTAGCGTATTAACTAAAGTATCGTACCAAAAGCATAATTGACTTTTTAGCTCTGAAATCATGGATTTATTTGAAGATTTCTGCTCGATAGGCCCAAAATGGGCGATTAGGCCGAAGTAGTTCTCTACCCTATGTTTTAAAAACTTTCGACAATGTTTTACGAATTCTCCGCCAGATGGTCAGTCGTTGATGGTGTGCTGGTTCTTCTAAAGAAGTAAATTTTGCTGAAATTGACTTGAATTTTACATCCCATTATTCATTGCAGCTAAAGATTTAGAAGAAGCCGTTTCACGCTTGAATGAAGATTTGCGTTCTCTAAGTAGATGGTTGAAGTATAAACAATTGAAATTGAATATAAGTAAAACTAAATTCATGGTAATTTCGCGGAATCGTGTAGATGATGATGTCTCTGTTGTTATTGATGATGAGACACTTGATCGCGTTCAGAATATCTTGGCGTGATTATTGATGACAAACTCAAGTTCAATTCTCATATTGACAATGTCATCAAGAAAATTGCCAAGAAGTATGGAATCCTATGTCGCTTGAAAAACGATTTAACTATTGGTAGTAAAATACAGTTATACAAATCAATCATCTACCCTCATCTAGACTTTTGCCCTTCCATTTTATTTTTGGCCAATGAAACACAAATATCGAGATTACAGCGTTTGCAGAATAAAGTAATGCGTTTGATTTTAAGATGTAATAGATTCACTTCCTCAACTTTTATGCTGGACGCTTTGCAATGGCTGTCAGTGAAGCAAAGAATTGTGTTTTTGACTATGGTGTTCATTTTTAAAGTAGTTAACGGTTTGCTGCCTCGATATTTGTGTGATCGGATTGAAAGAGGAAGTGATTTTCATAGATATAACACTAGAAACGCGGATGAAGTAAGAACACCACATCTTTTGAATAATGCTTCACAAAATTCATTATTTTTCAAAGGTATAAATGTTTTCAATTCGATGCCTAGACACATCAAGCGTGCAACTACACTTACAGAATTCAAGAGACGCTGCATTTCACATGTAAAAGCTGTTTATTGAGCAGTTAAATTTTTATGAATGGATAAATCATGTATCTTGACAAAGTTATCTCTAACGGATTATTTTGTATGGAGACTGTCATAAAGACATTTTAGTAATTGGTGTAGCATATACAAAAAACTACATTGTTTGCCTCGATGGTGATGATGGATTTTTAGTTTTTTGATTTTGTAGTAGTAATAGTAAAAATAGCTTTGAGTAGTCTACGATGGTTTGAGCCTCACGTGCGGAATACAGGTATAAATGACTAATACGTGGAAATTGTGGCAAAAGCCTTGAATTAGTAAAGGGTTGGCTGGAAGTCGTTTCCTTGGATATAGTCCTGGCACTGCGGAAGCTTAAACGTGTAAATCCCAGGTCACGTGTAAATGGAAGTATTGTCGAGGACTATACTTGGACTTTTGATAACTAGTTACACCTTTGAATGTTTTTGGTTGATGCCTATAGCATATTTAACAGGACATTTATATCTGTAATTGTAACCAGCTCGATTTTGTTTGCAAACCTGGTTAAAACGTTTATATTTAACTATCTTAAAGATAGCTCGTCCAGCTCAAACCTTTGTAGGGGTAAGAGGTGGGACCATCATCATCATCATCATCATCATCATCCCAGACGAATCCTTAGAGATTTCCTTGTCTTAAATTTGGCTTTTATTAACTATGAGGAACTATGATGCTCAATTTGTAAGAGAGAGAATGGGGAGTTTATGATGCACACTGCCATGCCTAAAAAGGAACAATGCAATGGATGCTTTTTGATCTAATGAAAAACCTAATGGTTTTATGGTTGCTTTTATAAAGATAGAACACGTTTATAAAGCATTTTATCAAGACATTAATAAACAATTGCTAATGACGTTTATGCTTGAATTACAGAACAAAACAAGACAGTTTTTGACTTTCTTGCCCGATTACACTTTGAAATGCTGCATTTAAACTCAATGGATTACTCATTGCCGTTATAAAACCATCATAAATCAGAGTGGATGCCAAATGGTTACTGAATTGTTACTTGGGTTATTTTATCGCTTTGGTATGTAGAGATGAATTATTCAAAACCGATTGCTCAATCTCATAAGTGAAAATAACGAAGGGGGAGCTTACTATAACCTCTCTCTCTCTCTTACTCATATAAATGGAAGTAAAGCTTCAAACTGATTTAATTCCGGTGTTTCTTACCTTCTCGAGTTGGCATGTTCGGAAGGATTGTTCAAAAATGTTTGCTCAATCTAATAGACGTAAATGGACAAGGAGGGGGGGCACTTACTGTTTCGTCTATGCTCGCTCACTTATATCAATAAATGTAAAGTTACAAATGAAATTGAAATAATTTAGGAGTTTCATATTACCTCTGAAACATTTTGACGAATTGAAGTCTATTTCATTTATAATTTGAAAACTGATGATATTTTGCTATCACTTGCGTATGTTTTTGAAGAACCATTCAGAAAATTTGATTTTTATCAAATTTAATGTATGGAAATTTTTTTTAATATAATAGTCACTTTAACACTTTAAAGGTCATTCGTGACTGTAGTACATAGCAGTTCAATTTAATTACTAATATGACACTTTTTGTTTTTATTTTTTGAACGGATTAAATAGGGGAAATGGATGTAATGTCGGCCTAAGTGTCCCTAATTTGGGCCCATACATAAATTCAGCAATCGACTAAATTTTCAATAGCTAACAAAAATATCCATTAGTACCGTCCCAATGACGCGTTCATCTAGATACAATTGATGAATAGCCGATTTTTAGCGATGGGCCCAATCATAGATCCATAGGCCAACATTAGAGCCATTTCCCCTATTCTTCAACTTCTGCCGCCGACGGACATATAGAATCAATTTCTACTAATGCTTGGAAGCGGTTACTATTTTGTTCCAAGTTCTGGCAGCCCTGGATTAAACACAATTTCTTCATTTCATTTGCCTTCTGAGTCAATTCACTTGTTGACATCCGTCGCCTTTTATTGGCAGCTTCGATGAAATCGTTGGTATCCGAGCTGTCATTACCGTTATCGCCATCGTCGTCGTCGCAGTCATCATCGCAGTCATCGTCGTTATCACTGGTTGTGTTGATTTTGTTATTGTTTTTGTTCTGTTGCATTTCGGTTTCTTCGTTGGTTTTTGTTAGTGGGGAGTCTGGCTCCAGATTCGGTTCCTCTTCTTCAGATGCTTATGATAATGGTGGAAACTCGTCTCCATTCAACTTTGGATCACTTAACCTTCTGGGTACTGTTTGTGGTGGTGTTTTGGTGTTACTAGCTGTTTTCGGAGTCTTCATACACTTTTGTTTGGGATGGGCTGCTTTTCCGCAGTGACGACATGTTTTGGGCTGATTCCGGTATGTCACCAGCGTTGTTTCGCCATGATGGAATGGGGCGACTAAGCTTCATCCGAAGGACTCGTACACCATTGTAGATTCCCGGGAGATGGTGCTTCCACCGTTCCCTTACTGCCTCATGAAATTGATGATGGTCACATGCTGCGTGTGAGAAGGAAGGTCATGCACGCGCACTGTCACGGCTTCACTTTCAACATACACAGAAATCTTGAATTCCTTGTTATCGCAAACAATTGTGTGCTTGTTGTGATTTGCCCTTTCATAGCGCAAGGCGGTTTCACCATCGATTGTCTCGATATATACACAGTTACACAGATTGTGTAGCTGAATGTTTGTCGTGTCCGCGAGTTTAAGTTTTACTTTATTTTGGAACTTCTCCCGCGTCCGGGCGTTTCGGAAGTACACTGAAATCGACGACTAGAGTGTTTTTTCGTAAAACACTCATGTCCTCCGACGTTCGATTTTGTAACCGTAAGGAAAGAATTTGTTGCACGTCCGATGCAAACCAGCAATGGGGGACAACTGAATGGAAAAAAATGATAAAATAAACTCTTATACTAAAAAAGGTGAATTTCTGGCAAATTGTATTAAAAATCGAATATCTCAGATGTTTGAATATCCCAAGCAACTTAGAAAACATCTCAATTCTTTAAATAAACGAATTATTAAAAAAAAAAAAAATCTCAATTCTTTTATTTTTTTATTTAAGTTGCTCAAAAATCCCTTAAATGGTACAGGAAATACATCTTGATACGACAAAGTTTAAACTTTGTTGCTTCATTTACTTTAGGTCACAATAATGAAACTCAACTGTTTCAATGTACTGCTTGGATGACCTGTCAAATCATGCCTCAAATGGGAGGAGCAAACATGTTACACTCAAATTGGTATGAAGTTATATGCTACGTGATATTGTATGAAACACTTGAGCAACAAATCTAACTTGTGTTGTGTTTGTTGAATGAGAGTTCCATAAAACATTATGTTTCTTAAAACTTTGGTGCAACAGATTGTTCAAACTACGCATTTTCTACATATTTTCAACATAACTGGAACATGGATACCATCGATAATACGTAATGGTGCAGCTATGTTGACAAATTGTGAGTGTTGTTTCAGCTCAATATGAATCATTAATTTTAATATCCACTCATCTGCAACGTAAAAACTACTTGCTTTAAAGTTTTCATGATGTCTTGAAAAATAGCTACATTTTTGTAACGTACTATTTAACATGTTTGCAACAGTTCAGTGAGCTGGATTATAACTGGATGAACCGTACACTACCTGCCGAAATTATGTTGCTATAATGGAGAATGTTCACAAATATTCCAAGCATTAAAAAATTAAATCAATTCAGAATTTTACACTTGTTAATGGTTATGAGTTTTGATGTGTTTTCGGTGTAGGACATTAAATAACTATATTGAGTTCTCCATTTTTGTTGACTCTATTTTCTTATGGTGTAATGTTGTTCAGGTGAAGGCTTTGATTTGTATTTTTTCAAAATTTCGATAGAAATCTTTGCTTTATAATTATAAGCTATTTTTTAAAAGATCAGTGAATGATGACTAGATGATAATGAAAAGAAGTCTAACGGTTTGCGTAATCGACGTAGTGAAATCGCATTAATTCTCGCCCAATAAACTGGGAGTTTTAATTCTTAGGGTTTGAAGTATGAACTCTAAGCGTTGAAATATCGATCACATTCACTAATTATTGGATAGTAATATTATGATCGACCAAAGGGTTAAAAAGCAAAGATTTATGTATTGACCAGGAATTGATGATACGCAGCAGCTAGCTGGTATTTTTATTTGCAGTTGAATTTTTGTTTCTTGTTTCCGGGAGTCATACGAGTCCCACAACTGATCACCTACGACCGTCTTCGGAATCCGTAACCGCTCAAGTTTTCTCATTTTTTTTAGAGAATATTGACGGCTAAATACATTTTTTTTTCAGACATCATTGCACAAAGATGGACTCAAAAGCCGCAGAAAATCAACCTTTCAGTTTTATTGGGAGTCCAACTTTCTTCGATGAGATTGAAAGCGTATTGCTACATGCTAATTGTCTATGAAATCTTTGGAAAAAATGATTTTCTTGGATTATTTATATCTTTTCCAACATTTGGGATCATCCACAAATTTAGTAACGGAATGGGTTGACATTTTCATGTATAAAATTATGTAGGTGAAAAACATAATTTTATCTTAAGCGATTCAATGCCAAAACACCTCCAAATACATTAGATGCGCAAATGCATGTAAAAATTAACCCAAATCGATATCTAACGATCTTCTGAAAATTTTAAAATCTTAGAAAGACTTTCGAGGGAAGGGTTGCGTACTGCAAATTTTACAGAGTCTTACTAGGACGGGGAGGGATTTAATTATCATTCAAAAACCCTTACATAACACTAGTTTACAGCATTTTTGAACTCGGTAAGGTGATGATCATTTCCAATGCAAAATCCTACGCTGAATTCAATGCCGTGGTCAGAAAAAAATAAAGTAGAGCCATTTTTGAGATATACAAAAATTTTGATTTTTTGAATTTTGGACAAAAGTACGATTACTAAAATGTCGATTTCTTTGGAACTAGTGCACCAATTTTAAATCTTTTTTTTATGAAAATGAAGCTAAATAAATTTGCAATCGTTTACTACAATATTATGTCTTAATTAAAAATTTAATTTTGAAGTCATTTAAAAATTTACAGCATTTTTTTTTTATTTTTCCTGCGAATTTTCCATGAAAATCTTGTTTTAATCAAAAATTTTGATGGGATAAAAAGATTCAAAAAATCATTCCATAATTTATTCTTAAAGTCCATTCAAAACCGAAGAAAATGAGCCTTTAATGGATGAAATCGGTTGGAAATTGTCGAAGTTATGAGCATTTTTGTAAAACACTTAAAAATGTTGCTGAAATACAACAGCTTTAGAGTTCCTTTTCTAGGTGTCGTTGTAAGCATCCAAATCGCATGTAAAGTTTTCATGGGAGATTCTTTTCTCTACATATCAATTTGATTAAGGCATATCAGGATTTAAAACCGAGTTGATACAAAAGAAATTTATTTAGGTTTTATTAAAAATGATTGAGAATCGAATGACTTTTTCTTCGATGTTTTGAACTTGTTTATCGAATCAGAAACCAACAATAGTCACCCATCATTGCTTCATCCCAAAACACTTGGTAACGACGTTCCATCATCTTCATTTGTTGGTGAAAACGTTCGCCGTGCTCATCACTCTCGTCACCAAGATTTTCCGGGAAAAAATCCATGTGAGCATGTAGGAAATGTATCTTCAAATACATATTCATACCTGTGTTCAGTGAAATAAAAGGATTTGAAATTAATTATATGTAACAAACACAATATTTTTGATTTATACCTATTTTCTCATAATTTTTGAGCAATTCATCGACGGCTTCCTCATAATCTGGGCTTCTGAAATTTCCTAAAAAGGTTGTGACAACACGCTGGAACGATTTCCACGCTTCTTCCTCATCTGGTGTCAAAACTGTTCTGAATGCGGAATCATTGAGCAGTTTTTTGATCTGTGGGCCAACAAATACACCTTCCTTTATCTTTGCGTCAGATAAATTTGGAAATACTGATTTCAAGTACTGGAATGCTGGCCCTTCTTTTTGCAACGCTTTGACGAAATTTTTGAATAGCCCAAGTTTTATATGTAGTGGTGGAAGTATTATGCGTTCTTTTACCACAAGAGGACCATTTTTAACGTTGTCTTTACCAATTGTGAAATTATCCCGTTTTGGCCAATCTTTTCGGACGTAGTGTTCCTTACGAGCTCGACTGTCCCATTTACACAAAAAACACATATATGTTGTGTATCCCTGTTGCAATTCAGTCAACATGGCAACCACTTTAAGATCGGAACAAATTTTCCAATTGTGTTGATTGTAATTTATCAAATTGAGCAATAGAGCCATTGATTCATACGTTTCCTTCATATTAACGGCATGAGCTAATGGAATAGAAGGTTTCTCATTCCCTTGATGCAGTAAAACTGCTTTCAAGCTCAACTGGCTGCTGTCGATGAATAAACGCCATTCAGCTGGATCATATGGCTCACCAAACTCTTCAAACAAGCCGTTTACGTCATGGCAAAAAAATGCCTTGTCCTTTGTAGAATTTACATTTGTCAAATTTCTTGTGACGATTCCTGTGACAAGAAATTTTGACCTCCTTGCTCAGCATGTTGTGTTCTTTCAAGCGTGATGCCAGCAATTCGGATTTCTCCTTCGATAAGTCGAGATCTCGCACCAAATCATTAAATTCGGATTGTGTAAACAGTTTTGGGTTTCTTTCCAATTCCACCTCGAAGTCTTCCTCGCATTCCTCCTTGAATTCCTCCTCACTTTTTGTAACGGTCGATTCAACAGAGGGCGCTCGTTTCCGCTTTGGATAAACAGGATACGGGACCGAACTTGAATGTGGAACAGGTTTTGTCATAGAAGCCACTTGTGGATACTCAACTGTTTTGTGACGTCCTTGTTGCTTAACTTTTGTCAAGCAGAAATAACAATCCGTTGCATGACAAAACGGTTGACGCCATATGGTGGGCATGTCAAAGGACAAATAGCGACTGACAGATAACAAATAAGTGAGTTAGTAAGTAAGACATTAACACTTATCAAAAATAGATGAAGTAAGATAATGTCGATCAGGAAAGAACAAAGCACTACCATGCTGTACATAAATTGTTTATATGAAAGTTATTCAAAAAATCAATTTACCTTGCGCCTGACATCCACCTAGCCAAGCACGTTTTGCACGAACTACATAATACTTTTGGAATCCACGGTTTGTCAAAGTCTCCAGGATCAATTTTAAAATAAAGCCTGTATGCAGTTTGCAACGGAGCAGTGAAATTGACCGATTTTGTAAATATATAGTTGCCACACGCGTAACAAAACTTTTGAGGATCATTTTTACACTTGAATTCACAGTCGTATACATCGTTAAGCAATGTTAAAGTCAGAAAGCTGTCAAATTGAGTTGGTTGCGTTAGGTTCTCGCCGAGCGGTCTCACAAACACTAGCGTAAATTATATTGTTGAAAATATCCCATTTAATTTTGCGTGACAGCTGGTAGTGTTAGTGAAATGCACCGTATGCGTACACGTCCGCAGAAAGGCTAACTGGAAGTGGTGCATGAACCTAGGAGCGGGACAACGGCCAATCTTGGAACATTCAATTTCCATGATTTTACAAAAAATTTCATAGCTTCGACAATTTCCAACCGATTTCATCCATTAAAGGCTCATTTTCTCCAGTTTTTAATGGACTTTAAGAATAAATTATGGAATGATTTTTTGAATCTTTTTATCCCATTAAAAATGTTGATTAAAACAAGATTTTTATGGAAAATTCGCAGGAAAAATAAAAAAAAATGCTGTAAATTTTTAAATGACTTCAAAATTAAATTTTTAATTAAGACATAATATTCAAGTGAACGATAGCAAATTTATTTAGCTTCACTTTCATAAAAAAAGATTTAAAATTGGTGCACTAAATTCAAAGATATTGACATTTTAGTAATCGTACTTTTGTCCAAAATTCAAAAAATCAAAATTTTTGTATATCTCAAAACTGACTCTACTTTAATTTTTTCTGACCACGGCATTGACTTCAGCGTAGGATTTTGCATTAGAAACGTTGGTCAACCACTAAAGTTCACACTTTTTATGTTGTTTTGTAAGCTAGTGTAATTTGTGGATGGCTTCCTATTAGAAAAATCAAAACACACCGAAAAAAAAATCGAACCGGTAAACTTTCGTTTTATTTTCAAAACCTCAACGTCAAAAATTTACACTATTTCAGTTCATAATATTTTCAGAATCAATAGTTTTTTTTAAATACTGCAATGCTCATCAAAACTTGAGAAGTTTGCGGTTCTATTGCAATGAATAGATAAAAATATTTTGTTTAAAAATGACGAAATTATGAAAGTTTTAGCATTTTTCAGTAATAGACAGTGGGGGTTTGTGAGTTCAAGTCATTAATTCCAATTAGTTTACATGCTATTTTAATTTGTTTTTATTTCATTTATTTATTAACTTATTAATTGATTGATTTTTGAAATTGATAACAATTTATACCATTAATTTATTTAAAAAAAAATATATGTTTAAGTATAAATATATGCATAAAATACTTCTTCAAATTAGTTTTTAAGCATTTTTGCGTTCAATAAACTTTCTGTCAGCTAAAAAATTAAAATAAATAGGATCGATCGGTACTGAATAAAAAACGCATATTTGGTTTAAAAAAGCTGATAATTTATTAGGCCTTGATTGATTGTTACTTGCAAAGTATTTATTTTAAATTAACTGATTAGAATTTGGCTTTGCAGCTACGGGTCGGACACTTCATGAAATAGGGGTCTTTTAGGTGTGTTTTAGTTGCCCACTGATGTGACGGGGTGTCGCATCTACCGGCTTGTCACAATATCTTGTCGGTAATCGGCTTACAACAGAGAGCTGCCTTGCCTTAGAGAGCCGAAAAAGTGCCTGGGTACATTATGTAGAGTGACCAATGACCATCCAATTGATTATTGCTTTTTTTACAAACATAATTTTGAGTTTTAAGATCTCATCATCATGCTAATTTAATTTGATTAGAATGAAACCAAAAATTTATCACATTCGCAAACACAACCGCGCATACAAATAAATATGGTTGTACATGTTGACCCGCAATGTACACAATTAGAATGCTGCTGCCATACACTCAAAATAATTGACACGTTGATGTTATGTGAAAAATTACGTAGGGTGTCTCTTTTTTCCATTGATTTCAATTTTACGTGGCCCAAGTAATCTCTACATGATACTACCTATATGTGAATAGAAATCCCTTTCGAAGCCGCCAGACTTATTAGTGAAAATTACGTGATTTACACATACGCAGACTCTATGTGCGTTTCACGTAAACCCTAAGTGATTTTCAAGTCTGAAAAAGGATAATGAGTGATTAACTCATAGTGCTATACAATATAACGTTTGTTCATTGTGCATGTTTATATGCCATTGGAAATCCAGATTTTGCATTGGTTTTTATTTTTGTGAAACAATTTCGTATTGTAAGTATAATGAATTCCAGTTTCACTTGGAGATACATTTAGTTTGTTCCTTTTTTAGAATGACGACAAGGACCAGCATTTATGGACTTTAATTCAAGTGGAAGTTATAACCTGATATATTTTTGATTGTTTTCCTGTTCCCGATCCTTGTCTCGGATGAATTTTATTTCATCGTATTTTTAATGTCGATGTGTTGTGTTGTCTACTAAGAAATAAAAAATACATTTTTTTTTAAATCAAATCGGAATCTAACATCATTGGAATAACCATGAATTTTATCAAAAGAATCACGTAGCTTCTACGTGATCATTCAATGGCGTTGATGCTCACTGAATTGAGTGCCTCCATATGAGAATCACGTAAGTCTTACTTATATGCGTTTGAAAAAACGGACTAGTTATCAATATTTTAAGGTAATTGATTTCATACTTTTATTCAAATGACTTTTTCTACGATTGTCATCTCTGATTTTGCAGTCTAAATAAAAACATCAGTATACTTTTTCCGCATCACCTCACAAAAATATCCAATACATTTATGTGGTTAACTTGAATGTCATTAACATGTATTCGAAAACATCACAGTACTGTTTCAAATATTTCAGTGAAACATTGCAGTTAAGTCAGTTAAGACCTCATTTACAACTTGTGTCATTTAAATATCATGTTACATGCACCTTATTTGCAACACCTTATGCCACAAACATGAGTTGCAAAGAGACTCCACCTTCTGCGCTTTTTACGGTACAATGAAGTTTTATATGCGGTGCGTTGTCCATAATTTAGACCGTCTATTAGGCACAATAAGGTTGTTGTTACTCGCTGAGAAACAAATGGTGTTGCTTTTTGTAGCCAAAACATGAACTTTTTGTATCCACTAAATCATATTCCTAACTAATCCAAGAAACTCCACTGAATATGTCAACTAAATTGAATGCAATCCCAGAGCGTTACTATTTTTTCCTGCTAGATTTCATTTATGACCCACTGTTAGCACTAGCGTGCACAGAAATCTTGTTAAGGAGGAGCAATTTTTTTCTATGGTACATTTAATCTAGGGATGGGGAGTACTCCAAAGTACGTGGTGGATGGTACAATCCACCCACCACTGTTTCTCTACTGTTAAATTTAGCTTATTTTATTTATTCTGTGCTCCGGTGGTGGTTCATCTTCTTCAATGCAAACTGCTTTCAGAATAAGCAATTTAATCCCATAATTATTAATATACCTGATGACAATCACCAACTGCTCGAGGTGGCCACACAATCGCTCGTCTCATCTGCAATGATTGTCATGGCATGAATACGGTTACTTGTGTACTGGCAATTTTTTACACCTTCAGCCAAGTGTTTTTCCAGCACAAGATCGTAGTTAGCCACCAACTGGATGGCACACTTTCCGCTCCTTTCGAATGTCCACGAGCTGGTGGACCACCTTTGCAGAGTATCCGCACAATATCGATGAAACGTTCCATTATATAGCGATTTTGTAGCCGCTTCGCCTCACTAGCAGCAATAATTGTCCTTTACACACATAAACAGTTGTAACTTTTTAATCACGGTAACAAATGGCTTGAAATTTTCAGAGAAGATTCTTTTACGAGTTCTTAGTAAGACAGAAATAGACCAAGGTTCAATGGCAACTAATACCCACGTTTCAATTAGAGAATCCAAAAGCTGTCTTTAAATTTTGTACAGTTGCGAAAAAGTCCATCCTAAGAATTCCTTGAGCCCTTTTGAAATTCTTCTCAGAAGTCCTCTGGAATTATTTTTAGAACTCTTCTTGACTTTTACCCAGAACACCTTGGAACTGAAATTCCCTTAGAGTTTCAGAAGAATTTCCTCAGTATTACCCAGAAATTATTCCCGGAATGAGCTAGAAATTATCGGTACTCCCTAGAAAATTTCATCGAAATCCCTTTGGTATTTCACTCAAAATTTGATTTTCTCGGTATTCTTTTCGAAATTATCTTGGAACTATCTGCAGGATTCATTAGAAATTATTCGCAGAATTTTCTTGAAATACTCTCCAGAAATCCTTTGGAACTGTCCTCAGAAGTCAATATCCTTAAGGTTCTTCTCGGATGTTTTTAGAACTCTTCTAAGAGCTTCACTGAAATTCATTTCAGAAGTTCACTGGAATTATACTTAGAGCTCTTCATGATTTTTTTCTCAGAACAAATTGGAACTGAAATTTCTTTAGAGTCTAGAATTTTTTCCCGGAATGAGCTAGAAATTATCCTCGGAATTCGCTTTAAATTTTGCTTAAAATGCATTTGGAATTTCACTCAAAATTTGATTTTTTCGGTATTCTTTTTGGAATTATCTTGAAACTACTTGCAGGATGCACTAGAATTTATCAGCAGAACTTTTTTTGAATTCTCCCCAGAAATATTTTGGAACTGTTCTAATAATTCAATGTCCTTGAGGTTCTTCTCGGAATATTTTAAAACTTTTTTTTTTCTCAGAACACCTTGGAACTGAAATTTCCCCAAAGTTTCAGAAGAATTTTCTCTGTATTCTCCAGAAATTTTTGCCAGAATGAGCTAGAAATTATCCTAGGAATTCCTGAATTTTTCCTCAACATCCCTTTGGAATTACATTCAAAATTTGATTCTTTCGGTATTCTTTTCAAAATCATCTTGGAACTATCTGCATGATTCACTAGAAATTATTCGCAGAATTTTCATGGAATCATCACCATGAATCTTTTCTTTCGGAACTGTCCTCAGAATTCAATACCCTTGAGGTTCTTCTCGGTAGTCAAGTTTAAGTTGTCCGTCCATTCACCAAAACGTTGTAGTTTTTCTACCAGGAATGTTCAATAAAGCTTGCGCCTCCATTCACCGGAACTGTGCAATTTTTACATCAGGATTGTACAATCAGCTTGCTTCTCCATGCAGCAGATGTTTGCAAATCTTACACCAGAAATTTTCAATTCAAACTTGCCTCCAGGTAATGTTAGACCAGAAAATCAAAATCAAAATGTTGCAGGTTTTCCGCCAAATAAAGCTTGCCCCTATTTTCGAATTTTTCATAATAAATTTTCAGTAAAGCAGATTCCCTTCAATCATCAGAATGGTGCTAATTTTTCACCAAAAAATTATTCAGCATCATTATCTCTATTCAGCAGATAGATGCAAATTGAAGACCAAGTTTTCCCGAAAAGCTTGCCCATCCGTTCACCAGAACGGTAGAGATTTTCCTCCAGAAATTTTCAATAAAGCTTAATTTTAAATAAAGCTTGTACCTTCATTTACCAGACCAGTGCAAGTTTTCCAGCAAAATTTTTCTTTTCATTTCATTTATCAGAGCGATGCAAATTTTGCACCAGAAATTTTCAATAAAGCATGCTCCTCTATTCACCAGAACGGTGCACCAAAAATTGCCAGTAAAGTTTATTTCACCATGCACCTTTGTGGTGCAATTTCAGACTTTGCCTCTACATGTACCAGCATAAATTTTCAATGAAGCTTGCATTCATCAGAACGATGTAAATTATGCAACAGAAAAATGAATACACCTTGCTTCTACATTCACCGCAGTGTTGCGAACTTTCCACCAGAAATTTTCAGCTAAATTTGCACCTCAAAATTTTTAGCGTGATTAAATTTTTTCACCAGAGTTATTCATCTTGATTGGTCCCTCCATGCATCGCTTTGATGATATTTTTACCCAGAAATATCCAGTAATAAGCTTTTCCTTCGATTTATCATCACGAAGGTGAATTTTTCAACCTTAATTTGCTTAACCCTCCATAAACAACCTTGAAAAAAAAAATTACACCAGAAATTTTTTTTCTGCACCACTGTTGTGCAATTTTTTGACCAACAAATTTCATTGAAGTTTGTCCCTTCATGCACCTTTCATGTTGCAATTTTCATGCACCATCTCAAAGGAATTGACGCAATGAAAGGTTTTCAGTGCCTTTATATTATGACATGAAGTGGCAACACAATCAGTTCTTTAGTGGGAATGACACTGATGAAGACTGCACATTGTAGTCGAAATACGTATCTGTCATGGATACCAAAATTTATTAAGTGGAATTAAATGGAAGATAACCTTTTTTTGCTGTTTTATGTTAGCATTCCGCTAACAACCCAATTTCATTACTTCACTTCAAATCAAGTTATCAAGACGTCAAGTTATTTTATATTCTAATTTTGTTAATGTGAAAATAAAAATCTTATTTATAAGGGGGGGGGGCAATAGCCCCACCTTACTTCACCCTGTGCACGCCAGTGGATGTAAGAGAAGTTTGTTTTGCGTGTAAGAGCGTTGTTTTATTGTTGGTACTTTAGACAGCTCTTTTACAATGCTGCTAGTATCGTCGGCGGCAATTGAATCGTCATCTTACGTATGAAACGTTTTTTTTTTATATGAAACTGATTATATAGCTTATAGCATCTACTTTTTGATAATCGTGTTTCCCACAGTCACTAAAGCAAACCTCGATTACATCTCTCTTCACAGCATGGAACACCAGGTGCCCCTTTCTTACGAGCAGGCACTGGCGATGGGCCGGTCCGGTGGCCGCGTTCTTCCATCACCGATACTAAACGGCTACAAGCCGAAGGGAGGCCTTCACTCGTCCCGCCACTCGGACTCGGACGACGAGGATTGGTGCTAGCACAGGGTGAGACGGCGGCAGTGCGAACGGAAACGCAGGGAACAGATTTGGGTGTAGTGTGAACCAGGTGGAATTCGATGAGGTGGCCGAATTCTAGTGACTTTCCGATGGGTTTCAGGTGGAAAATATGGCACAGCGGTAGCTGGGCAGCGAGCAATAGCTTTACTACCCACCTGAATCGCAAGAACGTCTTCAGTCACGTCTACGAAGCCCCTAAACTTGAAATAGTCGAAACGCACTTAATACCCAGGTTCACGCACGGCGATTCACGGGAGAACAAAGTGCTGTTTAGAAGCAGACATTAATTAATCATCGGTAGTTGGTAGTGCTTACGAAATTTCCTTCACTCGTTTTCTTTTTCCACTGTAAGGCCTTAGTTAGAGCGAATAGATGTAATAATCAACAAACACACTTTTGCGAGAAGTACCTACAGCAAGGAAACCGAATTCTAGTTAATCGTTATTCAATTTCAAATGATGAACAAACAGAACCTGCCTTCGAAACCACAAATGCGAACAAATGTAGATCAGACGACAAAAGAAATACGTTTAACAAACTCCTACAAATGTAAAACCTAAAACAAAACAGAAAATGATTTTGATTTTTCCTAAGCTAAACCTTTTCTACCCAAACGAAACTTGTGTAAATAGCATATTTGAATGAATTTAGCCCAAATTTGTTTTCCAATGGAGATTTTTCACACTTTTAGCAACTAAAAAAACAGACACTTGGACCGATTCAGTCATTCAGCTCACCGTCATTTTAGATTGCACGAATGTCATCAAATCGAACAACAAAATATCAACAACTAGAAGAAAAGACTGAATTTCATCCAAATAAGGAACGAGGAAGGTAGACTTTAAAACGGCTAAAACAGTAGAGTAGACTGCTCCATCAGGCTTAAACTTAGTGCACCGATTTATTTTGCAAACGAAAATTGTCTCCCGACCGTATAGCCAAAACTCAAAAATTAAGGCAGTTCAGGAAAATTCTAAATCCCAATGATTTTTATCAAAAAACGAACGTAATAATAACGCATAGAAGGGTAAATCAATACTGGGTAGACTTTTTATACGAACTATATTTATATAGTGGAAGTAGCTTTATTAATACTATTATCGTTTAATGGAAAACCTTTAGGGAAATGGACGACCAGTACCAGTAGGAACCATCAACACAAGTAGAATATGTTTCAATTTTTGAAGCAACGGCACATTCGGAAACTACGTAGCATACAAAGTTGAATCATTAGATCATTAGACCTGGCTCGGGCTGGGTGTCTGTTCAAAGGTGGCAAGCTAATTGAACTTTCGGGAAACATTCTGGATAAAAGCAGCGTTGCCAACAGTATAATTTTTGGGGCTCCGCACGGCTGAATTGCTCTTTTGTTGAACCGAACACGAGGTGTCTTCAGCAAAGTTGTTCGGGTGGACAGAGAATCTAGGAATCTCTTCCAAGCATGGTCATTAGGGAGGGTCAACTTTACAGCCCCTTGTTCGGGTGAATTTTAAAAGTATGGGAAACGACACGATGCTATTGATTTGCTTACCAAAAATCCAAATATTGCTCAAATTTTACCAAATCTCTGGCTTAAATTGACCCAAGCAGGGTTGCTCCACTCACTTGCTACTCTCACTTCGGAATTATAAAACCATTAGATGTTATTATGATATGTTGTACTTGTAAGTTAAAACAAGAGGTTGTAAAGTATGTGTTTAACACATGAAACCTGTCAATTTCGCTTTCAGAGTGTCACAATCATCGGTTTTATGATTCGTGAGCTGTCACTCAGAGTGAGCGCTCGCGAGTCGTAAAATCGTTGATTGTGACTATATGAAAGCAAATTTTACTGATTGTATGCGTCAAACACTTGCCTTTCAACCTTTTCATGTATTTAACAGATATAAAATATTATTATAACATCTAATGATTCAAAAATTCCGAAAATCATTATTTTATTGCAAGTGAGTGGAAGCAAGCCTGGAACCAAGTAACAATATTGGTTTTTATTATGGTTCTATAGACCATGATTTAAACTTGTAGAATGCTATAAAACCTCTATAAAGCTTGCAATTATACTTGGGGAGATTACTACACAAAACAACTTTGTCGGAGACTGCAAATCGATACCAAATTCTTTGTACAAAAAGCTACTAATATTTCAATTTATACCAAGTATTCCACACGTACCCAAAAGCTCATATATACGTCTGTAGGTATGCGTGGAGCAATAGGTCTAAATTAATATAATAATAACTTTTCCTCAGAAATCTAACCGCAGTCTTGGACAAAGATTGCTCTACATAGTATTCCCAAACTATTTGCAAGATTAAGTGAAATTTGAGCAAAATTTGAATTTTTGGCAAGCACAAAAATAGGCTCGTTTGCCATACATTTAACCTCACATAATTTAAATCCCAGAAATCTACACACTTAATCTAGCTCGGTAAAATCTTCAACAGCCGATTACCTCGGCACGTTTGCTGATATATCTGCAAAATATCTGTTTGTTAGCTGATATATCAGTGAAATATTATTTGTTAGCTGAGTCTCGGCAATTGTTTCACTGAATCTCAGCAAAAAATATTGCAGAACTGCTCGGCGAACAAATTTAAGTGTGTAGGTCATAACCAAATTCGTTAAAATTTGACAATTTGGGACCTCAATACACATCGGAAGAGTAGTGGGGAACAGGTGGTTCTGATCCACCATACAAACTTGAACTTGATGATCATAGGCAGGTATTAAAAAGAGGTGGGCAAACATTATCTTGGATGCTAGATTATTATGCTCAATGCCTCCAGGCTGAAAGCCCTAAGTAATTTTCAGAATTACCTTTGAACAATCATGAGCTTCTCTCTGTTTTTTTACACATTAATTTATTTGTTAAGGCTCAATCGAATTAACTTTACAGAGTCGTGAATTCTTGTTCACTATACAAAATATCTTAAAACTATAGGCAAAAGGTACAAAACAATAAACACTATATCTTCCGCTTTCCAATAAGCCTCCTCTAACAGAACGGGATCCGCTTCCAGAGGTTTCATTGAATGGCAGTATCGCCAACGGGGGTCTGTGCGTTTCCATTGCAGCATGAACTTAAAACGTGGTCAGCACTCACACGCTTA
Source organism: Ochlerotatus camptorhynchus (assembly GCF_037179485.1). NCBI lineage: Eukaryota > Metazoa > Arthropoda > Insecta > Diptera > Culicidae > Ochlerotatus > Ochlerotatus camptorhynchus. The sequence goes on from NW_027041142.1 coordinate 481,234, forward strand.
TCATCACTAAACGGATGCTTTCCAAAGTCGACGACGCATCGACCGAAAGAACTGCTGATGAAGAACAATGTGGAGGACCACACAATGGTTGCTGCCGAGTAAACAGACGATCGCGTGACACACATCAAGAGTGGTCTGCCTCTGTCGACAGCCGAGTAAACATTGAGATTCTAGAGATGAAACAGCCTAAGGCTGAAAGTCTCGTTAATAAAGGAAAAAAACATTGAGATTCTCTCTGGTATTCACTGAAACAAAATGTCATGATTCGTTGGCAAAAATTTTTTTTTTCCCTGATTTGTTTTTCGTCGATCTTGTTTTCCGTGCTGAGCACCAATGCTACCGTCACCAGGGAGGCAGCTCCCACATCTGGACCCTACCTATCGACCCATCGACCCATGAACCGGGGACCAACGGCTTTACTTCCCTTCCGAAGGAAAGCGTGATCAGAGATATTATGCCTCAGAACATCCCGGCGGTGACTGGGATTGAACCCAGGCCTGCTGGGGTGAGAGGCAATCACGCTTACCATGGGCAAAATTATTTGTAGACCAATTTAAAAATTCTACCCAATTAATGGAAGTCAGTCTGCAATACGCCTTTTTAATGCACCACCAACGTAGAGTGAGCCACGCGAGTTCGAGAAGAAACGTCAACCAAACCTTTTGTTTACATCAGAATAAGTATTTTCCCCAACGCAAATAACAGCATTTTTCATTCAAAATCTTGCCAATTTCCATCGGTAATTGTCTTATTGTACGATTTTCCACAAATCTGAAATTATTTGCACCTTAACTATTAACACAAGAAATCCGGAAGATCATAACCACTAAGGCACTTTTCTAACTATCCATTTTTCTCAACAAAAATATTCCTGAACACCAGCAGGATCTTTTCAAAAACGTTACAGAATTAAATTTTTCAACTGTAGATTAAGTTTTGCAGCATCTCAGATGAATCAATTGATCAGGAAAAGTAAGAAAGTGTTCCGCTTCCCATGTCTCAAGGCAAAAAATTATGCTCACAACACTCTTTTTGACGTTCTCCTATTCACCACCAGAGGTTGAATCGATCGTTTAGTTTCTATTAAAAAGGCCAAAATTGCAAAAATCTTTTTCACACAATTCCCTTTGTTCCTTCACAATTGTCTCGATAGCAACTTTCTTCAATGATGCCTGATAATTTTTTTCAAAATCACCTTGGAACTTCTGTTAGAATGCTCCTGAAAATTTTCGTTGAATTCTCCTCAGTGAACCTCAAGTGGTATCAATAAAACAGCCTAGAATTCTCATCGGAATTCCCGTAAAAATGAAATTTGCTTGAGCAACTCCTTTGTTCTTGTATTTTTTCGTGTAATTATTTGAAGTTATCCTTAGCTCTCTCTTTCGGAATCCTCTTCAGAATACCCATTAAATTATTCTCAGAATTATCTCTGAATGCTCTCATTAACTATTTAAAATCCTCTTCAGAATCCATCTAGAAATATCGTTTTAATTTTGATACGATTTTTTTTTTTGATTAATTCAGGCTTGTCATGATGATTACTCATGGTTAGTCCATGAGTAACGAGCTCCGATAGCGGTTTACTAGTTTATACCTAAACCCAGTGCGCAAAACAAACCGGAATCGAAGTGTGCCCTGCTTCTAAACGGACGCGAAAATTTGTCAGTTGTCATATTTTTCGTATAATTTTTTTCATCGCGTTTTTTTTAGATTTTTGGTTGAAGGCGCTTGATAAGATTTTTCTAGAAAGTGCGTGAGCATAAAAATTGAAGGCCTTTTCCCATAAGTATTTTTAACGGAATCCCGGTCCTGTGAGCTGTGATTCGGGTTTTCCGTTATTTTCGGTTCCGTCGTGAAATTTGTATTTTCTAGTGCGCGGTTCAAGAGTAAACATTACGGGTTGCGAAGTGTAGTGGTGCTTTTACGATTTTGGTAACCTCTGATATTTCGGAGCAGCTGAATGCTTAAGATGCGGAAACCAGCAGCAGTTCCGGTGTATTTATGTTTTCGAGCTGAAAAAGAAGGAGGACGAAGACGGTCAGCGGCATCTATTGCTAGAGGCGTTGCTGTTTTTTTGTTTCTGCTGCTAACAAAACGAAAACTCTGCAATTTGGACCACGTCATTGTTGAGAAATCGATGAGATCATTCCATATTCTATATTATTTTGCGAACAATTTCAATTAAAATATGGCAACAAGTTGTGTGTTGGGTTCTAGACATTGCTGGTGTTAATGAAAATCGATCGATATTGCAGACTTGAATTTTTCCTTATTTCCACTGTTGAACTCTGGTCAGCTGGAGTGAAGACACAAACTCACACACACAGATATCCAGTTAAGGGGAAGTTCACGGCTTCGAAACAATAATTACCTTTTTGATTTTTGTAAAGGTATTGGAGAGCGATAACAGAAATCTAAAGTCATCACATTTTTTTCTGATTTTTTGTGCATGTGTAAAAGCATTTTCTAGTCATCATGGCATAAAGCTGGACTCAAAAAACACGAAACAGCGACCTTTCTGTTTTGGTGAGTGTCTATTTTTTTTAATGATGAGACGGAAAACATGTTTTTGCATGTTGATGTCCTCAGGAATCTAAGGAGTGAACTAATTTTCTTGGATTTTTTTTTATTTTTTTTCACGGTATGTTTGGGAAAATAAAAACGCACCGAAAAAGAAATTTGATTTTCGGTTTGGTGAGTTTCCTTTTAAAGATACCAACAAAACTAGCTTATTTTCGCTTATTTCATTTCCTTCATCTCTTTTCAGAAAGCGAGTAATGGCGCTTTAACCATAGGCCATATAGGGCTAGGACAAGAGTTAGTGCTCATGTCCGGACCACTAAAAGATGATGGAGTATCCCTTAAGATTTTTAGACTAGATGCTCCCAACAACCAATCATTTATAAATGACAATACAACGGAACGTACGATAAGAGACGTCCACGTTTCATCCATTTATTGGATTCTGAAGCATTGTGTTTAAATCTTTGACTTAAACAGGCCCGACCTGACCTGAATCATCCTGCCCCTTAAATGCTGCACAGTAGGCCTGGCCGTTTTGATATATTTTGCACATCTCTGCAACATATACCAAATTGACAAGAATAATTCTGGAGGTATATTTATCATTTTCCAGGATGCTTTCATGAACTGGCTGTGTAGGTGATAGATTAGAATAGAAAACCAGTGCGCAAAACAAACCTGACAAATGAGTGATTCGCCTCGTCATTAACTGCCTCGTGAGAGTCTGAATGATTGGGAAGTAAACAAGTCACTGACAGCCGAGCACTCAGTCAGTAGCTCAGTGAGCACGTTTATTCTTCAGTGATGGTACCCAATCCTTGTTTTGAAAGACTGAGCGAACAGTTTCTATGGCTAAATGCCTCAATTATATGCTGCGTGAGCGACGGCATGCGGTGTGAGTTGCCTGTACGTGAGCGACTTAATATTTTTGTAGGATATTTCATTGCCACGTATTTTACGGTTTAGTACAAACGGTCTGGATAGAGCAGTGCTTTCACACTAAGCATAAGCAGTCAATATTTTTTCTTTCTGATCAAAATTAACTGGGCGCAGTTGAATCGATCAACATGTGCTTCATTACTTCATTTAGCTGTACTCCAATAAGTGGAATTATGGACATCGTTATGTAACTGTGAGCTCATATGAGCAAAGTTGAGCGGCAAACATCAAACATAATGTAAATTAAATCAGCGCCATTAAATTGAAAATAAAGAAAAAAAAAATAAAAAATGCACCCGTCAGATACAAACCTTTTGATTTTATTTCGGCTGCCTTATGAATGCTCATGTGCTCTTGCGAACCCAGGTACCTACTTTTGCAAAGGCTTTAAGGAGTTCTTGAATTTACAATTCACACTAGATGCTCTAAAATCATCGAAATATTGCACCAATTGAGTATTGCAACGATTTTTGCCTGAAATTAGTAATTATTTGGATGGAAATTTGTTCTAAAGTCTCAACATTCGAAATTCTGTGTACCTCGGTAGTATTGTACCAGGGTCATCTTCAAAACATTGTTCTGCATCCTTTGGAGTACTTTGACTGTATGTTTAGTATTACTTCTGCGTGAAGTCAACGATTTACATAGTTGAAGATGCTAATTTCAAATAACAGACTGAAGTGGTAATTATTATACGATAGATGAGGAGATGAAAGTATAGAATTGATTGTTCCGTTTAGAGTACGGCAGTGTGAAAATTGCTTAGAGAGAATAGAAAGCAAGCTAAACAACTTTTAGGAAGGTACAAATCAGTTTTATCATCTCTCTTTACCAAACTCTCCCTTTGGAGAGGGATGGTGGGGGGTGTCCTCCTGCCACCACTGGCTCTTTTGGAGTGCTTTTTTCTTTGTAGTGCAACAACTAGACCATATTGGCACAGTCAAAAGCATGGGCATAGCTTGTTTAAATATTAGATGTTTAAGTTCAAGACAAAATTTTGATTTCCTGTTTATACGAGGCTACTTACATGTTATCTATTTGTTACATCTGGCTTGAATGCTCGCAATGTGATCTTTAAAAAATGAATTTTTGTTAAGTACTTATCCAGCATATTTCACTTGACTTGATCAAGAAATTGGAACTTCGTTCATAGTAACTATGTAGCTACTACGTTTCAAAAAGGAAGCTCTAGGCTAATGTAGAAATATTATAAGTTGAATTTTGGTAGCGTTGCGATAAATCTTCCATTTTTGTTAATAACAAATGAAAATATCTAAACTTGTCTGCAGTCTGCTGAAAATAACATGAAGACTTCTTCCTTTAGCAGAAATGCGTGTGTTATCGGCGATCAAAGATTGTTGGCAACCCTGAGGCAAATCAGGGAAGTCCGAAGTGAAAAAGTTATAACTATGGGGCGAAGAATGCTATCCTGAGGAACTCCAGCCCTAACAGGTAGTTGATCAGATTTGGAATTTGTATAATCTACCTGTAGAGTTCTATTAGTTAAATAATTTTGAACTAATTTTACGATAAAGAGTGGAATTTTTTAACTTTTTCAATTCAGCAATCAAACCTGCATGCCAAACACGGTCGAATGCTTTTTTCTATGTCTAGAAGAGCAACTCCAACTGAGCAGTCTTCAGATTTGTTTGAACGAATTAAATTGGTAACTCTTAAGAGGTGATGAGTAGTTGATTGCCCGTGGCGAAATCCAAACTGCTCATCTGCAAAAAATGAGTTAGTATTGATGTGAAGCATCATTCTGTTTAAAATTACCTTTTCAAAAATTTTACTAATTGAAGGAAGCAAAGTTATTGGAAGCTGCAGCTGGATTTTTCTTCAGCTTCAAAATTGGAACAACTTTACATTTTTCTATTTATAAGGTAAGTATGTCAAATGGACATGGTACTCTCTCGAAGTTTTTTGAATGGGGATATGGAAAATTCCATCATCACCGGGAGCTTTCATATTTTGAATCTTTTTAGTTATAGTTCTTACTTCGACCAGATCAGCCCTACAGAAACCATCAAATATATTTTCCCGAGAGAAAATATTCGGATAATCTCGATGAACCTTATTCTCAGTAGGATTAGCAAGACACAAACTGAAATTATGCGAACTCTCGAATTGGCAAGTTGTAATGATTTGAACTTTCGGGGAGGAAGTTAAAACCCTCAGTTCGGACGACTAGCCAACTTCAATAAAAAGTTACCCAAAACATAATTATTCATGTTCAGACATTTATTCTATAGCAAACCTCAATGCTCATGCCTCCTACTCCTCATCTAAAGACTAGGCCTACGCCTTCCTACGTTCTTTGCTCTTCTACTAGCATTTCACAAAGTTTTTTTTTTTTGGTTACTCACGATAGGTCTATCACGCTTTCCGCTGCCAGCAAATGCACTTGCTTTACCCTCTGCTTCGGCTGCCTGTACTCCCGTCTTCGCTGGTCCTTCACCGAGTATTGCTGCTAGTCGGTACTTCACCGTCCAATTTCTCACCTCGATGGCGGACGATTTCCAGTACGTGCACGCGTATGACACACCTCCTGTCCTTGCTGTCACAGAGTCGAGCCCTGGATGGGCGGTGTGTCACTCCCAACTTTTGTTCGGCTGACGTATGAAACAATCTTCACCCCGATCGCGTGTTCTTCCGTTGAGCTGCCTGCTACTTGCGTCGTGATTCGAGATCAGGAGAACTAAACCGAAAGACTAGATGCAAAAGAAAGGCCCTGTGGCCAAAACGGGGTTAGGATCAGGTTCATTCCATGTTAAATTACTGAACCTACTTCCTGAGAAGGCCTTCCTCGTTGGAAATTGAAACAGTCCGCTTTGACTGATCCCCGGCAGTCCGTTTGGCCGTTCAGGCGACGCGGGTATCATCCAATTTGCGAAACAGCTGAGAGAAAGGGTTTTTTATGGTCAATTTATCACAGGAGATGGTGCGCGGGCTACTAGCCTTGCAAGCTTGCTCCACGTAATTCCTTTTACTCGCGCCGATTCTCGAGCAACAGCGATTTGCTTCTCGCATCCGGTGACCGTCTTTTCCACGCACAGGCAGCAATATCTTCGCACCAGATGCCCCGATCACATGCCGACCACTATTCCTTTTTATTCTTTCCGTACCAATGACAAAATAGCGGGAGCACACACGAACCGGTTCAAGGTCAATCACGGTATCACAGAACAGAAGGGGAAGTGCAAACAAATCGGTGAATCAAAAGGTGCTTCGTTTTTCTGCTCAACAAGCGATGTATTGTGGTAGCGTTCCACACGGGCTTTCTATGTGCACTCACACTATCATAGGATGCTGCCTATCTTAACTGCAGGCAGAAGATGCCTTCTACCGCTAGATACGCTAGTGTTTGCAAATGACAAGTGGAGCCACTTTCTGATCCGAAGTTCCACTCCTGTGACGGTATGCTTGCCTCTCCTTGAATCGACAATCGCAGTTCTTCCTTCTCCTTCGTGTTTACTTAGCGGAAGCCGACGTGATGGGTGTATTCAGCGCTCTTTCGGGTGCAAGATAATTATTTCTGTTATGCTCGTCTTCAAGCAGTGCACCCATGTGGCATTTGATTTAGCCGTTGACACGGAAACTTTTTCGCTTCATAACTATATGTATGTTTTACTCTGAACAAAAGCCAAACGGAGCAAAGTTTCTGTGCTTTTCCAAATGTGAGATCAAAGTTTTACCACCTTCTTCAAGTGCTGGAATAGGCTTTTGAGATCTTTTTCAAAAAATTTTGAGCTTTCAAAAGGGATTGGAACTTAGATTTAGCTTTGAGACTTTATTTTTAAAAATTCTCAGTGCAGAGAATCGCTTTTCATTGCAGGTTCGCGTCTTCTTTGATATTACCGCCTACGGCATTTTCCAGACTGATCAAGAGCTGAAGACCGTCGTCTATTATAATTGAATCGAATTTAACCTCGCATTTAGGTACTGAGGCAGCTGTTGCTTCAACTATAGAAGTAGTCAGAGATTCAAGAGCATAATTAACATCATCTTTGATTTTTAAAAGGAAAATTTGAATCAAAGACATATTCCATAAATGTTCGATATTGCTCCCAATCAGCTCTATGGTAATTGAAAGTAGAGCTGTTGGGATTAAAAATTATTTCTTGGGATATTTCAAAAGTTACTGGAATGTGATCAGTATCGAAGTCAGCATGGGTAACCAATTGGCTACAAATTTGACATGAATCAGTTAAGAACAAATCAATACAATAAATCAACAAAGGGATTTCTTGCTGAAGAAAAGCATGTTGGGCTGTTTGGATATTGAATAGTGTAATAACCTGCAGAACAATCATCCAACAGAATATCACCATTGAAATCGCGTTGAGCAGTATTGCATCAGCGGTGTTTTGCATTAAAACCACCAATAATGAAGAATTTAGACCTATGACCGGTAAGTTTCTGTAGGTCACCCTTGAGAAAATTCCTTTTGCTGTCCTATGCATTGGAATAGCTAATAGTCAACTATAAACGTAAGGTACTCCCAAAGTTTTAAAAACTCTGATTTCAAATGATGAAAGAATATGATGTTTGATACGTTGGCATGTGAGCTGGTCGGTTTAAAATCGTTTTTATGTGGAACTTCAGGATAGTTTAACTGATTTCTGGAAAATTACGGGAATTTTATAAAACTTCAGCTTAGTTCCGAGAATTCCAGAAAAGTTCAGTACTTTGAGTTTTTTAAGGATTCATTCCAAAAATTATAGGGCAACTTAAATCAACTTCAAGATGAACTAAGATGAAGAAAAGACAACTTTGTGACAGTGTTATTAACTTCAAGGAAATTTCTGGAACTTTGTTTGTAATTTTGGACACTTTAAGGAAGTTGCAAGAACATATTTTTTTTTTTTTTTTGAGAATTTAAGGACCACCTAATTAACTTCAGAAAAAAATGCATGAACCTTACAGATTTTCCAAGCTCTAATTTTATACAACTTTAAAAAAGTTGGAAATCCAATGAAAGTCTAGAAAATTCTGGGAGTTTTAATTAATTTCCGAAAACTTCCGGAAATGTTTTAAAACTTTATTTTAATTGCATTATCATAAGAACAAAAATCTGAAAGTTCCTTTGAATTTCTCAGAAATTTCAAATTTTCAGGGCAGTCCAAAGAACATCCAGTACTACGGGCAAGTTTTAAGACCTTTCATATAAGTTCCGATTGCTTCAGGGCAGTTTGATAGAATTCTGGAAAATTTCTAAAAATTCAATGATGATCAAATACCTTCAGGGCAGTCCCATTAATTTCAACTTAACAGAAGTTGCCAAAATTTAAGATGAGTTAAAAAATCTCAAAGGGATATTCTTAGGTTCGAGCAGCTCTGATAACACAAATCATGATTATTAGGAAAATTGCGGGAATTTTTGGGTTAGTTCCGAGAACTCCAGGTTAACTTCGAGAACCTTAGGACAGTTTCTTTGAATCCAAGAATTTGTTGGATACGTAGAGGTTAAAAAAATTACTGAGATCATCAGATTCGCTGAAGTTGCGAGAAATTCACAGAAGTTCCGAAAACGTTGGCCATTTTATAGATCCTTAGGGCAGTTTTATTAATTTCAGAGCAATTACATGAACATCCTCCGAAGAGCAGCGAGGAATTGTAGGATGAAGTTTTGAAGAATTAAAGAAAATACTGAGGATTCCGGGAAAATTAAGGGAACTTCTGTTAAATTTGAGGCATATCAGATTCAACTTCAAGGCTGAGCCATCAGCTTTACGGAAATTGCTTCAGGGATGTATAGAAAACTTAAGAGTTGTCAAAAAATTATCCGATGAGAAGTCTGCAGAACTTTAGGAGAATTGTGGAAACTTTCAAGGAACCAAGATCTCCAAAAAAGCTCAGAGATTTCCAGATCTTAAGTTCAGACTTTCCGAGAAGTTTAAAAATCTGTAATGTTTGTGAGCGGATACTAAGTTGTATTAAGGTCTGTAAATGTAAAATTCTATAAATTCAAGACAGCACCATTAGCATCAGGAAAGTTTTGAGATACTGCTAGAAGTACCGGGAATTTCAGGGGAGTCCAGAAAACTGCAGTTCCACTATTATCTGATGTGCAGAGTATTTAAAAAAAAATTGGCAAGGAATTATTGAGGATTCCAAGAATTGAAGAAATGTTCCGTAAGAGAAATTCAGAGAAATTCTTGAAATTTTAAGGAAATTTCAGGAAGGAACGTAAACTCCGGGAAAGTTTAGAGAATTTGAATGATTATGAAGGAAGTTCCATGAGCTTCACGGCACGTTTGGATATAGTGAACTGGGGAGTGCGTGCTTCAAATTTCGTCACGGTTCAACGAAATTAATATTTTATTCCTGAATCCAATGTTTATTCGATTGATGAATGTCCAAAAACTAACTTGTCGAAGACATAAGAACTATTTACATGAACCCAGCCTCAAAAAACTTCAAGTTACAGCCCTATGGGGTTGTACGCATTGGTGACGTAGAACTACGTGGTCTTATATAATAAATCTTATTTGTTAACTACAGCAGGAGCTTGTGACTTGTGTAGCAATAGGAATTTGAGTGGGGTTCTCTTTGCATGCTTGGCATACATAGTTTTGGTCACTAACTGCTCATTTGCTAATAACTTTGCACACAGTTGACGAAACATAGTTCTTTTAGAAGCAGTAGACCCTAGTAGACCGAATAGAGTTTAAGCTTGTTATAGATACGTGAAAAAAAGTAGATTTTAATTCTAGTAATAAAGTGTATCTGTTTAAGCTAATCTATCAATTACTTTAAAGAAAAACAAATTTCAACAACTGAGTGAAAAATTATTAACAAATGAGCAGTTGCTGTGTACAACTGTGCATGCCAAACATGTCTATTTGTTTATACTCTTTAGTATGATGCGCTTGACATAGATGGCCCACAGCGACTCACGAAGAGCTACTGATTCCGATCAATAGCGGTGCGGCTTCTTCCTCCTTCTATGGATGCTAAGTGGGCTGCAGCTCGCTGCTTGCAGGCAGCCTTTCGTTGTGTACTGGAGAACAATGTTCAACGCCACGTGCCGAAAGCACTGCTGGTGCTGCTGCTACTGATGCCGACGACCGGACACCACCACACACGGTGATTGGAACTGAATCCGATCAGCGGTTGAGGCCAGCCTTGATAGCTAGCTGCTTGTGGAAAACCACCACTTACCACACGCGGTGATTGAATAAACACCGTTTGGTGAGACCGGATGGAATTCAACTTTGAAATCTGTGTTAGAGAAATTGCTTTTCGCAGGCAATCGGTGATCATTTCAATAATCATAGCAGTAGTTGCACTTTCGAGCAATATTCAATAGTGACATTTTAAAAAATGATAAAATCTTAAATTTAACAGATGCGTAGAAATATTTCTGATCGATTGGTGATAAAATTATTGAAATTGGTCTAGGGGCAGCTGAGTTATTAACGTTCAAAATCTTTCATAATTTAGTTACATGTTCCATTTTCGGTTTTCACAAAGTGTACCCCCATATAGAAATCACAGACGTAGTCCTACGTCAAAACCGTGCTAAACTGCACTGGTTCACGAACACCGCGCGGCTCACCACGGTTTAGGTTAAATATTCCAATGTCTTTGTCACGCTGGTTCTTGACCATTTTTCAGTCTAAAAAACATCGGATTCATGAAATGTGAAACGTTATAGGGGAAATGACGGCTTCGGCATGACAGACTATTTTCGGCAACCCAAATTGAAACACTATTTTCACTGGATTTTCTTACGAAAACACTTCACTGAATGCATGCAAACGATTCTTTATGCTTTCAGCTTCAATTTGACTATATTTTTACCACTGAGAAAAAGCAATCTAGCAAAGTTTTCTTGAAATGCAACACACGCACTACAAATTGTAGCTGATTTCGAGTTGCCGATAATAGAACAGCAGATTTACATGCAGTTCAAATGGAACGGTTGCCGAAGAAAAACTGGTTGCCGACAATACTCGCTCTCACTAGAGAAGATTGGAGCTTTGTAAAAGCGTTTCAAAACAGTTTTTGACAATTCTTTCGACTGAAATTGTTAGAGCAGCTGGCAGCAAAAGATTGTAAACAAACCAATACTGCATATGTGTGCGTTCCATAGAGAAAAAGGCTATAGAAAGAAGGTCGCTGCTTAGGTTGCCGAGAATACGTAAATTCCCCTACTTCCAAAAAGTATGTATCAAAAACATCTGGTATATTTCGGGAGATCCAGCATGGACCGACGAATTTTAAACAGTTTAATTAACTTCAAGAAAACTGCGGGCACTTTAAAAAATTCTGAGAAATGCAGAGGAGAATTGAAAACTTTAGTGGAGATTGGAATCCGTTTGAATAGTTTTATTAATTTCAGGGAAGCACCGACAAAATCAGAATAGTGTAGACTTACGGTGAATTTCATAAATCTAGATGAAATCATAACTTTGATTCGGTTTTTTCAGCCTAAAAGGAAATTGTTGCTTACACTTTTATCATCGTCGAAGTTTCGATCCAGGGGATTAGATTTTTTTCAGGGTTCGTTTCGTAAAACTTTTTGCGCTTGAAAAAAGATGGCATAGCTTTATGTCCCCTGAGAATGGCCAAATCTCAAGACCGAACCGTTTGACATAAACGGAGTTTCGGTTAGTATTCTGAAGTTTTATGGTAAACTGATTGCAAGCAAGTTTAATCCGTACCTTAGTTTTAGTAAGAGGGATCTAAATTGTGTACAAATCTTCAAATTACAATTAAAGTCTCTCTATAAAGGAGGCGAATGAATTTGAGATGGTCAGGTGAACATACGAAAGATCTGTGAGGAACCAGCTCTTAATTGACCATGACAACACTGGATTTATCTACAGAATTCTCTTTTAATTATCCTCAATTATTTTTAAAATTTGGCTTGCAATTCTTATAGAACTCACTTCAATTTCCTTTCCAATTTTCGCTTTCACTTGAAAATGGGAATATATTTGGTTGAAACTTTTCTTTGATTCCCGTTTGAGTACTGGATAGATCCGTTTCGGAATCGTCGTTTCAAGGATTCGTTTTGATTTTTTTTTAATTTCTGTTCAATTATACTCATCTACCATTCTCGTCAAGTTCCTCTCAATTTCCCAAGAATTATTTTTAGAATGCACCTGAAGTTCTTCTCACAGATTCCCAGGAAAATTATATTCAACTATCTTTCTGTTTCTCACTTTCCTTTGGAGATGTCTTCGTAATTCCGTTGAATTTCTTCTCACAAACACTCTTCGAAGGGGCACACAATATGAACCAGTTAAAACGCAAACTAATTTACCTGAGGTAGTAATTGCATTTTAAAATAGTTCTAAGAGGAATGAAATTTGTTTTGCCATAGTTAACATATCATACGTATCACGTATCATATGGATTTTAGTAAATATATTTCAACATGAACATCAAAATAAAATAAATGTACTTGCGTCGGAGTACTCGATACTCTTTATCAAAAGCATGGAACTATCATCAGAAATTCATTAAAATTTTCCGCAGATTTTCCATAGCACTCTTCAGAACTCCTATTGAAGTATTTCCATAATTATCAAGAATAGGCCCATAAATTCCATAATTTTTTCACAAGGGTCCTTCGAAAATTTTCTTTTGATTCAATCCCATTGAAATTCTCTTTAGAATTACTTTGGGACCATAACCAAAATTCAATTCCATAAAAATTTCTCTTAGGATTTCTTTGAATTTTTCTTAGATTCTAAAAAATACTGAGTGAGAATTCAGCTGGGAACCTCAACGAATCCACATAAGCCCCCTTCAACATTCTCTTACCATCTCATTTCCTTAGAAATTTCTACACATTCCCATCGATTTCTTCTCATTCAATAGTTGAAACATTATCCACATCCCTCAGGGCCCGAGGAAAACAACCCGCGATATCCGTTAGAGATGTCTTGGCGAGCCGAGATCTCGACTATTTGAATTTAATTTATGTGTTTTTAAAACGGATAGATCTGAGGATTTAGTAATTAGTGTTATCTTGTGTTCTCCCAAGTTGTTAGCTGCCCAGCGGTATACCCCCATGTTTGTCGTTTTCATCAGAGTGTCGCTTAGTTCGAGATCAAGAGCACATTGCTCTTCAAACCTTGTGTTCACAATCCCTTCCCTGCCATCCATTTGTTACAATTTGTTACCCCTAACCTCGAGATAGCCGGTCCCGCTTTACTAACGTTAGTTTTAATTAATTTTGTAATCTAAACAATGAATATTGGCTCCGCAAAGCTACAGCAAATGAGCCTGGAAAAATAAACGCATTATATAAAAAAAAAACAGTTGGAACTTTCCGTCGAATCTCTTCGACGTTCACCTCAGAAATACCTTACTTCAAAGTCCTAGGAATCTTATTTAGAATTCCCACCACGATACCCATTGGTCACATTAAATCATTTTCTTTTTCGCTCATTTCGAACACAATCTATTATTAATTACCTAGAATTTATTTTCAGCTTTTCTTTGAATCCCCTTGGATTTTCTCCTATGGAATTATCCTATTCAGAATATGCTAGGAATTATTCCACTAATTCCTTGATTTGCCTTTGAAAATTAATTTCGAATTTTCCTCATACATCGTTTTCCTTGGAATTCCTCTTCAACATTATTTGGACAGAAATCAAATCTTATTCTACTTATTCTTCTTAGAATCCCATTGAGTCTTAGTAATTAATATAAAGAGAGTGAGAAGCATTAGTAATTTCCATTTAATTCCACTACCTTAATTGCTCATCCTTGACAGATACGAGTATTTCGTATACAACGTGCAGACTTCTTCAGTGTCTTGTACTAATACTTGACTGTATTAGTACAAGACACTGAAGAAGTCTGCACGTTGTAGACGAAATACGCGTATCTGTCAAGGATAAGCAAATAAAGTAGTGGAATTAAATGAAAAATATTAATACTTCTCTCTCTCTCTCTCTCTTTATACAGGTATTCTACTAAGACGCCCATATTCATCAGGATTCTTAGTAATTGTTCTTATAATTATCTAGAAATTCTCGTCACTATTCATATCTCACTTCATCTGTTATTCCCTCGAGAATTTCTTCGGAATTCCATTTAATTTATTCTCATAATTCTCTTGACACGCTCTTTCCGATTCCTCGGAACTATCTTTGAATTCTTTTCAGAATTTGCGTTAAAATTCGCTCAGAATGCTCTAGGAATACTCTCACATATACCACAAACTTCTTCCTAAAATTTCCTTTAACATTCGATTCCCTAAGTAATTTTCTCGGAAGAATTTTGGAACTATCGTCATCAATCGATTCCCTTGAAATTTTCGTTAGGATTTATCTGAAACTGTCTTCATAATACCTCCTTAGATTCTTATGAGTTCTTTATAAAATCGAATTAGATTCTCCCCACAATCCTCATGGAACTGTCTTCAACTGGTTAACCTTCAAAACTTTTCTTTTTTTTTTTTTTGTTTATTAATTTATTTGATAAGGCTCAACCGAATTAACTTTACAGAGCCGATGATTTTTGGTCACTATACAATACATCTTAAAACTATAGTCAAAAGGTACAACACAATAAACACATTATCTTCCGCTATCCAAAAAGCCTCCTCCATCAGAACTGGAGCCGCTTCCAGTTGTTTCAATGTATGGCAAATTGTTGTACGCCAACGAGGGTCAGAGCGCGTCCATTGCAGCAATGGACGCAAAACGTAGTCAGCACTCACACACTCATCACGAAACGGTTGCTTTCCAAAGTCGACGACGCATCGACCGAAAGAACTGCTGATGAAGAACAATGAGGAGGACCACACAATGGTTGCTGCCGAGAAAACAGACGATCGCGTGGCACACATCGAGAGTGGCCTGCTTTTGTCGACAGCCGAGTGAACACTCAACCTTCAAACCTTCAAAACTTGCCTAATAATATTTTTCGAACTCCCCTCGGAATTCCTTTGAATCTATTCCCAGAACCCCATTTATATTTTCTTCAGTGTTCAGATTGAATACTTCAAATAATTCGCTACGAAGCTCCAAAAAGCTATTTAAATTTCCCCTCAGAATTGCTTAAGAAATTAATTTATAATTCGGATCGGTTGGAATTCTCCTCCGGATTTTTTTTTTTTTTTTTTCAAAAGTTCCACGCCAAATGACGAATCAATCTGACGTTGACATGACATTTTGCATAATTGATTGTTATCGTCACATTTGAGCTAAAGTTTGCCCATTTTAAATCCCACGTGCAAACTCAAAATTCTATTGGAACACGTCTTCAGTCACCGTGGCGTGGCGTATAGACAATATATATGTATTAGAGTGATGCAAAATTTGAAATTTTCGCTCCACAATACTTAAACGATTCCAAATCGGATCCTGACTAACCTCTCAAAATTTGAACCCATTTGGTGAGAAACTGAGATAGCACAAACTATTTGAAGTTTGTATGGGAATTACTATGGTAAAACCAAGATTTTTGTTCATGTCTATCTAATAATTCACCATATCGGTCTGCTTCAAAAGCTGCTGCTTGATCATGTCATAAGTTTACCAATCTCTTAAATAATTAATAACTATTTCCTGTCTCGTTTTACATAGAAACGATCTCCAGCAAAGTTGTAGCTGAGAAAATTTTCTATAAGAATAGCTATCGAGTTGTTTTGCAGCTCAATATGAAAAAAGACTAGAAGGCAATGAACAAAAAGTTGAGATTTCCCATAGTAATTTACATGTAAACTTCAAATGGTTTGTGCGAAGTCTGTTTCTAACCAAATGAGTTGTAACTTTTGGAGGCTAATCACGATTTGAAACCATTTAAGCACTCTGGAGCGAAAAAGTCAAATTTTGCATCAGTCCAATATGTATGTATCAAAATAGAGCATGGTGCTCGGTATCAATATTCGGCGACTGTGTTCACGGAAGCGCTTCGTTTTCTGATGACAAAATTACACATTTTCGTGCACAAAACGCACGCAATTTGTTGTTTATTCAATAGATAATAAAAAAGCGAAAATTGATTGGCGGAATTTCTTGCTAAAATTTTCCAATTGCGAAATATTCCCGATCAATCATATAAATTCGATTTTTTTTTTGCTTTCTTCTAGCGTCCGGGAGAAAAACCTACCCTAATTTGAAATGTTTCTTGTTAATTAACAAGGTCATGCGGTATTTGGTCATTGCGAGAATTTTTATGCGACTCACGAAGAGCTACTGAATCTGATCAGTAGCGGTGTGGCTTCTTCCTACTTCTTCGGTGAATAGACGCTCATGTGGGCTGCAGCTCGATGCTTGCGGGAAGCCTTTCGTTCTGTAGTGGAGAACAATGTGATGCTGACGACCGACCAGACACACCACACACGGTGATTGCATAAGCACCACTATTCGGTTAGACCGGATGGAATTCGATTTTGAGATCTGTGTTAGGGAAAACGCTTTTTGCAGGCAATTGGTGCTAATTTTGATCACCATGGCAACAGTTGGGCATATGCGAAATTTTCAATAGTGGCAATAGTGCAAATTTTAGCAAATTCGTAAAAAAATTCAGTCGATTGGCTTGTTTAGAACTAAAATCCATCCGCTATAAAATCATCCGAGTTATAAGTGGTCAAAACCTGACCACTTTTCGTATCATGGTCGATTTTGGTTTTATTGAAATTGCACCCCCAGTATGTTGCCGAAAGACGTAATCCAAAATCAAATAATATTGATAGTGTGAAAAATCTCCATTAAACATCTCAAAAACTGAAAATCAAAACATTTCATCATAGATTCGCAACAACATCTGAAGATCAAAAAACCTTGTTCAAAGTTTAAACGTCTAAGTTATCAACACCTTCAATCACGAAATCATGCATACTTGAATTGCTGAACTGCCAAACTCTCGTAGGACAAATTTAATAAAAAACAAAACAAAACATAAATGCCACATCAGCTACAGGTCGAGCATTGCTGAATTAAATTTGTAAATAATTTCGTTTTCTATGATTGAAAACATAAAAAAACAACAGGACTTTTCAAAGGAATTCCTTCCAATCGATCTGATAATATTAGCAAATCGAACATAGTTTCCAGTTCCAGCGTTCTTCATAGTAAACTGACGTTTGAGGTACTTTAATAATCGAATAAAATCAATTGTATAATATCCGAATGATCCGCAAACACAAAGGAAAGACCTCTCAAGGGGCTGTTCGATGTTTGGTCCGAAAAAAAAAAACGTGAGAGCCCTGCAAAAGCCACTCGCTCGAGAAGAACCATTCTCACAATGTGAGACGTACTTTGTATAATCGATAGGATAAGGGTAATCATTCATCTTCTCTCATAGTGCATAGAAAGCAACTAACCGTTGGCTAAATCATGTAAATAAGGACCATTAGAACAAAGCAGACACAAGAAATACCGTTCAGCCAGTACAGGGGGAGGAAATCAAGAAGAACGCGATCGCGATAGGATAAGTTTAGTCATACTATAGTTATTCGCAAACGAAGAAAAGTCGTATTTGAAATCTGAGTAAAATGATGAAACCAAACTGTAAAATAAATTAATTACTTTTTAATCTCTAGCGGATCCTGTAAATACATTTTTCTGTGATATATAAATTGTAAAACGGTAAGATATATTGACGCGAAAGAGACAGGGCCACAATACTACTGATGATTCGGGAAGACAGAGGACGTTATAGGAAAACAAAAATCGAAAGTGCAAGCGCAATGTGTCGTGAATTGTAGCTCACGGGCTTTTGTTGCTTAACTACCCTAACTTTAGTTCCGCTTGCGTTCACCATCGTCACGAGACGGTAGAATTGTTTGAGACCAAACGAAAATTTGCTATTGCTTCTATTAGGAAATTCTAATGCTTCGTTGACAGGTGTTTTTCAGATCTTAGAGGTAAGAAAATCGAACAGTTCAGATCTGTTAAGTTGAGAACCGTAAATTCTATTACAATATATCGCGTTTACACTACTGGTGCCATGATTTACCGACAAGCATAGCTAATTGTAACTTGCATGGTAGATGGTCAAAACAAACATAAAAACACATAGCAAGAACAGAAATCGCCATTTTTCCCGTCAGCATAGCATATTAATCCTGGATTGAATGCATTCTGGTTCGTCACCTAATGATAATCGTTGGTTTTGATCTGATACCGTGGCTCTAGAGCATTGAAATTTGAGATTTAAGGATTGTACAGAGAAGAAGCGAATATCTAGGTATCCTTGAAACAGACATTTTTTGAAATCATATTTTGTTCAACAAAGACTACGATGATAAAAAAAAATAATAAACCAAAATCGAAAACTTTATTTGATGCGTTTGAGTTGTTGAAATGATGACAGGTCAACACCAATTTGGAAGAGAGTGCGAATCTAAATAATTCAAACGTTTACAAAACGAACGCCATAATCTGATGGACTATATTTTCTATTGATCTCTCACATTCGGGATGTATGTTCATCTCCCTCGGAGGTGTTCCAATCTTCAGCTACTGTTTTATCGAATGAAATGTTTGATTAACTTTGTCTTCTTCTTCTTCTTCTTCTTCTTCTTCTTCTTCTTCATCTTCTTCTTCTTCTTCTTCTTCTTCTTCTTCTTCTTCTTCTTCTTCTTCTTCTTCTTCTTCTTCTTCTAGGCACTCATTATAGTGTTCTACATGAACTTGCACAGCTACCCAAGTAACATATATTCATGGAATTATGTTGAGTAAATTTCTTTACAACCAAAACCAGTCATACAAAGGTTATATTCACTGTTGTAGAACTTATGTGTTGCTTGGGTAAAAATATGCATTCTGGAAAAACTTGCTTATACACTGCAGTTAATTGCAAGAACTGCCATTACATTTGTTGTATGAAACATATGCAGGTGATGTAATAAATCCAAACCTTACATTGGATGTAAGAGAAAATTGTAATGCGCATATGAATTTATAATTGGTGCTCAATAAAAAATGAGAATTTTTTCAGTCATATAGCTAGTAAAAAAAAAAATTTTTTCAACGAATTCAGTATTTTTTATTAAAAACATAATGTTTGTTCTTCAAAAAAAACGTCAATGAATATTGCAGGAGGGGCCCTGGTCAGCTGTACGACGCAACTTAGTCGCGATGCTCTCACAAGAGGCAATTGAATCAGTAGCCATGGTTAATTATCATCGAGTTGACGGTTTTGTTTAATTTTCAGGACAGTTTTGAAAATATCATTATAGGGTGAAATTGATCCTGACATTCGAGTTAATTTCTAGCCACTATTCTAAATTTAGACTTTAAATTGGGGTTTCCTTAAACTTTGCGTGCCTAACGTCTAAATTTCCATAGATTTCATAATTCAATTAGCTCTAAAACATAATTTCTCACTCCTTTTCTGCACAAAAAGTTGCATTTTGTCAGGAATCTATTCAAGTTTTTGAAACAGATAAAAAAATTTGGACCAATACATGGCTCTGGAGTTATTTCGGTTTTCGTTGGGGTCACTCTGGGTTGGCATTTGGCTTTACTGTCCTGTAATGAACATACGCACAGTGAATATAATATTTTCTCACTCACACATGACCGGTAATGGCACGAAATCAACGATGGTTCTTGGTTCACCGCAGCGGAACTAATGATCATCTTCCTCAAGATGCACGATATTGCCAACACCATCAAAAACAAATCCGACCAGCTCCAAGCTGCGGCTATCTTAATGCTCAGTTATGGACCGTGAGCTCATCAAAATCGCAAACTGGAACGCTTGCTCGCTCAAGAGCAAAATTATCGAGTTCATTGACTTCCTCAACAAACATAGCATCGACATCGCTATCATCACCGAAACTCACATGAAACCGGAGATTAACGTATTTATCCTGAATTCCGGCTCGTGAGGCTGGATCAGACAAGCTCTGGAGGTGGTGGAGTGGCCATCGCTACCAGGAACAACATCTGCTGCCGGCTGTTACCCAGTTTCCAGTTGAAAATGAACCTGAACGCCAAACATCAAGTTTGAGGCAACCAAAGGCGGAATCAAAACGACGACCTGCAAGAGGCTCACTACACCATCCTGACGCCGGACACTCCCACCCGGTTGAGTCGGTCCGGCGTGCACTCCATCATCGACATCTTCATCAGCAACATGGGAGACAACATCTCGCAAACTGTGACCCACCAGGAGCTGAGTTCGGACCAATATCCGGTGGTGGCCGATGTGGGCTCATCCGTAAACCGATTCCAAGCTTCCCGACGCAACTACCATCGTATCAGCTGGGATCAGTTCCAACACTGTGTCGACTCTACTGTCGACTACGGTGTCTTTCCGGAGACGCCCGAAGACGTTGACCGGTTTCTGCATTCCATCGAGGAGGTGATATCCCGGGCCAGGGAACAAGACGTGCCAGTATCCAGACAAGTGAGCAATACTCTGAACCTTGACAGATCTACCAAAGACCTTATAAGACTCCGTAACACCATCCGAAGGCAGTACCAACGCTCTGGTCTGCCTGTCCTTAAGACCCACTGTAATCGCCTAACAAAAACCATCCAAGCCAGGATGGTGGACCTCAGGACCAGGACTTTGCTAACAGGCTCCGCTCTCTCCCAGATTGTGCAAAGCCCTTTTGGAAGCTAACCAAAATTCTTAAAAATAAGCGAAGACCCAGTCCACCACTAACCCCACTGGATTGTTACGGCAACCCAGTGGTTCATCTGATAACTCCTGAAGAGAAGGCTGCCGCTATAGGTCAACACTTCGTCAGCTGCCATAATCTCGGACAAAACATCGTCAGCCCTCATGAAACTCAAACACTTGAGTTCCATATTCTACAACCATCTGGCACTGATTTTTAATCAGTGCCTCAGACTTGGCTACTTCCCCTCGTGTTGGAAGTCAGCTAAAGTCATACCCATCCGGAAACCGATCCGTACTCTCCTTGAAGTTATCGACCAATCAGCTTTCTCTCAGGGTTATCAAAACTGTTCGAAAGAACAGTCTACCACCGGCTCCTAACATCTGCCGAACAAAACAACAACAAGTCTGTTTCGAAAACATCTGCCATGGCGTTGTTGGACGTTGAAAAAGCGTTCGACAATGTCTGGCATGATGGCCTGGTGTTCCTAGTGAAGATAATAAACTATCTATCGGACAGGACGTTCCGAGTCTCTCTGAATAGCATCTGAATAGCTTTCAACATCGGTGCCGGGGTTCCACAAGGAAGCATTCTTGGCCCAATTCTATTCAACCTGTTCACCTCCGATATGCCGGCTCTCCCTGATGGTGGATAGTTGTCTCTGTTTGCAGATGACACATCCATCGTCTACAAGGGTAGAGTGATCGGAGCTCTGACTGCCAAACTTCAGAGAGGCCTGGACGTCCTGTCTGAATATTTCAACAGCTGGAAGATCCGTATCAACGCAGCAAAGACCCAGGTCATCATCTTTCCACACTCTAAATCTCCCAGACTTGTTCCGTCTGAGAAAAATAAGATCTGCTCAAACGGCTCAGTGTTGGAATGGTCCAAAGAGGTCGTGTACCTACTAACACTAGACAGCAAGCTTCTTTTCAGGGAGCACGTTGACAAAACCAATACCAAGTGCAACACCTTGATAAGATCGTTGTATCCACTCATCAACAGTATGTCTACCCTG
Source organism: Ochlerotatus camptorhynchus (assembly GCF_037179485.1). NCBI lineage: Eukaryota > Metazoa > Arthropoda > Insecta > Diptera > Culicidae > Ochlerotatus > Ochlerotatus camptorhynchus. The sequence goes on from NW_027041142.1 coordinate 503,265, forward strand.
TCCCTGAAAAATAAGCTTGCTGTCTACAAACAAATCATCCTTCCCGTAATAGAATAGGGACTACCAATCTGGGAGAGTTGCGCCAAATGCCATCACCTCAAACTCCAAAGGATCCAAAACAAGATCCTTAGGATGATCCTTAACAGTCCCCCGCAGGCTAGAAATTTGAGGTCCACCGCCTGGCTGGTCTTCAGACACTGGAGTTACGGAGAGCTGACTCCATCGCAAGGTTCAGAGATTGCTGTAGGCGATCCGATCAACAGATCGTCAGGTATCTGGCACGTTAGGTTAAGTTAGGTTAAGTAGGTAGAATAACAAATTAAAACATTCAAACAACATACTTTACAAGAAGAAAATTGAAAAACATTACACAGTAAAACGCATGTACAACACAAAATCAAAAAGTTCACCAAAGATGAAGAGCCCTTCTGGCTAACCTCTTGCACTGTATTAGCAATTGTAAACCACATAACAAATCAAAATAAAGATCAATTTTACTACTAGTTAACGACTCATTAGCACCCGTAGTTCGTGCGGGAAGCCGGGATGTTGAAAAAATAATAAGAACCTAAATTTACGCGTCTGATATTGACATTCAATTATTGCAAAAGTGAGCCGCAATTAATGTCCGATCGTAGGAGTTCAGCCATGAAGGTTGCCTTAGAGACGCCACGGTGAACACTAAGTAGTTGTAGGGGCATCAAATTACAGCGACATTCATAACAAGGTAGGTTGAAAGGATCACTCCAGGGTAGCCAACGAAGAGCGAAACGTGCAAATCTTTGCTGAATGGACTCAATACGATTCACCCCGTTGCTGTCAAAATGGGCCCATACTACGAAACAGTACTCTGATGTGAAGTGCACTAGCGAACAATAGAGTGTTTTTAAACAGAAAATGTCCCTAAGCGGAAACATAAGCCATATGGTCCTTGAAGGTGAGTTGTGATTCAAGAATGACGCCTAAGTCTTTTATGGTAAACTCACGGCTTAATATATGCTCCTGCAGGCTGTAAGCATAACAGATAGGTAATTTGTTCTGGAAAACGTTGTATTGGCAAATTTAGAAGCATTTAATACCATCCTGTTCTTGTCACACCAAACAGCAATAACGTTCAGCTGCTGCTGAAGGAACAATGCATCACTTCGATCTTTGATGACAAAGTATAGTTTGAAATCATCAGCATAAGACAGCTTCAGGCAACGGATAGAAAAGTGAACGTCATTCAGATACAATATGATATTGATATGAACCCAATCATAGTAACCCATGAGTCAGCAGACAAAATTTGACTGCTCTATCAGTCGAACTCTAACCGTGATGGCAAAAACAGTGAAGCAACTCCGTTCAGAAGTTTGCGCGTTCAAAGAACGGCATCCCGCCGCGTTGAAAACGGACATCGTGCAACACTTTGTGGACGCCAGATACGCCCGTTCCGGCATCTATAACATCTTGGCACTATTAGACAACATTCAGAGCATCGAAAGAAAGCCCGGTTCCCCACGGCCGACGACCTTGAGCGACAAGAAGCTCCAAAGGATGTTCAAGAGGAAGACCGAGGGAAAAGTGGTACATCGCTGCGTGCCCTTGGCCGGGAGGTCGGTGCAACCGGCCAAACAGTGAAAAAGTACCTGGCGAACATGAACACTGATTTCGTAGCTGCTGGCAATGACGCAGCGGCAGCGGCTGAATAAGATGGTCATCTCGTTTTTCCCGGCGAATCGCGACGTGGCGGTGGTGATGGCCTACGAGACCTATCTCACCGTGGATGGCAACGACTGGCAGGGCACTTCGTATTTTACTTCCCCCACGAAGGAAGTGAGCTCCGAGGTGAAGTTCATTTCACACACCAAGTTCCCCAAGAAGGTGTTGCTGTGGCTGACAATCAGCGAGAAGGGGATGTCAAAGCCACTCTTCTTTCGCTCCGGACTGGCCGTAAACGGGGAAATTTATAGTACGAAATGCCTGGCGGAAGTTGCGTCGTTCATCAAGAAATACCATAAGGGCGAAGACGCGGTGTTCTGGCCGGATCTGGCGTCAGCCCACTACTCGAAGTGATCGTTGGAGGAGATGGAGCGGCTGAATATCGGTGTAGTACCCAAGTCGGCGAACCCGCCCAACGTCCCCCAGCTGAGTCCCATCGAGAATTTCTGGGCCAACCTAAAGCGTAGATCTACTCCAACAATTTTGTCGCGAAAACTGAGGAAGAATTGATAAATAAAACGAAGAAAGAACTCAAAAACATGTTTTCGTCCGCCATGGCGAATGTTCCGGTTAACTGCAGGAAGGCCGCTCGCAAGGGCGTAAAATTTTTTTGCAAGTAAGCTTAAATAATTACCTTCCAGGGGAAATTTATCAAAAGAAATTATTTGTCTTAGCTTTTTTTATCACCATCCGAAAAAAGTCCATTTTTTTATGCAAACTTTACACCAGAAGAAACAGCAAATGGTTGAGAAACATGATCTCCTATTTTCACTGACATATGTCGACCGGTGAGGTATGAGCGAAGCCAATCAAGAAGGGAATCGTGCAAGCCAAGTCGCTCTAGTTTGACCACTGCAATCTCGTGATTGATTTGATCAAAAGCAGCGGACACATTGGTGTGGATAGCATCCACTTGATTACCTCTTTCCATCTCGCGTATGATTGATGATGTGTATTGAACGAGATTTGTAACTAGAGCATGTGTGTTTCAAATAAACTAGCAGCAATAGCTCAAAAATTGTTGATACTGCACATAAAACAGCGATGCCACGATAGTTGAACACCGACTGCTTATTGCCTTTTTGAAGACAGGGAACACAAAAGAATCCTTCCAGCAGTCGGGGAAGATCCCAGAATCCAAAGATAAGTTTAAGGTGGATGCTAAAGGTGCGGCCAGCACTCCAATACTGTTCTTAATAAACACGGAAGGCAGTCCGTCAGGGCCAGTACTAAAAGAAATTTTCAAACGAAGGCCTACTCTACGAACATCATTAGTCGAGATAGGCGGAAGCGGTCCAACAGCAGAAAGTACGGGAACTTCGCTCACGGCGGCTACGATGTGCTCGTTAGGTAAATTTTCTTTGACGAAGACACTGCTGGATTGTGACATGAACAGGTCAGCGATTCCCTCCGTATCTGATTCTTCTCGATCCGTACTGTACATTGTAGAAGGTAAGCCCGATTCCTTCCGTTGATCGTTCACATTATTCCAGAAGCTCTTGGGATTTGCTTTGAGTCTAGTTTGTAGATGGCGCTGATGGACTTGATAAAGCTGTTTGTTGAGCCGCTTTACTGTTTGTTAACAAGGTTGACTTCAGATTAGGAGGGTTACTAGATATGGGTGGAGTTGTCATGGGTACAAACTCATCGATCACATAGACGACAATATTCGAGGAAACAGAAGAGGCAGTCATATGAAATGCTTTTTTTTTTTTTCCTTTGGTTTGTTTTTTCCGTCGATCTTGTTTTCCGTGCTGATCACCAATGCTACCGACGTGCCAGGAAGGCAGCTCCCACAACTGGACCCTACCTATCGACCCATCAACTCATGAACCGGGGACCAACGGCTTTACTTCCCATCCGAAGGAAGGCGTGATCAGAGATGTTATGCCTCAGAACATCCCGGCGGCGCCGACTGGGTTTGAACCCAGGCCTGCTGGGGTGAGAGGTTATCACGCTTACCACTACACCACCGGCGCCGTTATATGAAATGCTGTCCACGGTAAGTCGAAAAGTGTAAACCATATATATGTGTTATGATAACTGCAGAGGTGAATGGTGTCTACAACGTTCAACTTGTGGTTCGGGTGCTTCAGTGCTACTTAAAGTGAAAGTGACCTAGTAAGTAAATGAAAATTGCAAAAATGGGATAGGGGAAATGACGGCTTCGGCATGACAGACTATTTTCGGCAACCCATATTGAAACACTATTTTCACTGGATTTTCTTACGAAAACACTTCGCTGACTGCATGCAAACGATTCTTTATGCTTTCAGCTTCAATTTGACTATATTTCTACCACTGAGAAAAAGCAATCTAGCAGGGTTTTCTTGAAATGAAACACACGCACTACAAATTGTAGCTGATTTCGATTTGCCGATAATAGAACAGCAGATTTACATGCAGTTCAAATGGAACGGTTGCCGAAGAAAAACTGGTTGCCGACAATACTCGCTCTCACTAGAGAAGATTGGAGCTTTGTAAAAGCGTTTCAAAACAGTTTTTGACAATTCTTTCGACTGAAATTGTTAGAGCAGCTGGCAGGAAAAGATTGTAAACAAACCAATACTGCATATGTGTGCGTTCCATAGAGAAAAAGGCTATAGAAAGAAGGTCGCTGCTTAGGTTGCCGAGAATACGTAAATTCCCCTACATCACTTCAGATTGTAAAAAGTTCTCGTCGTTTTGTGCGAAATAATATAAGGAAAATATCGACGAGAGCTTTCTGCAGTCTGAAGTGATGTCCCACAGATAACCATTTTTGAAATTTTAATTTACTCAGTAGGACACTTTTACCTTAGGGTTCATGATGATTTACATCAGTTTATTGAAAAAAAGGGTGTTGCATTTTTGCTTTTGATAGATTTCTCTAAAACATTTGATAAAGTCTCTCACATCAAGTTGTTGCAAAAATTATGATATAAATTTAGCTTTAGTCACGAAGCTGTTTTTCTTATCACGTCTTACTAGAATTCTCGTACTAAAATAGTGGAAATCGATAAAAGTCGATCAAGATCAATCCTTATTTTATCAGGTGTACCCCAAGGATCCGTGTTGTCCAATTTTCGATGTTATAAATAATCGATTTGCCATCAGTTTTAAAATTCTGTCTAATCCACATGATTGAGGAAGATACAAGTGTACTTCTGTTCAACTGATGCTAATTTAAAAGATATAGCACAACATATTAAGACTGATACGTAAAGCAGTTCGTAATGGTCCTTTAGTAATCTGCTTCCCATAAATACATCGAAGCCCAAAGTGATGTTCATTTCTAGACAACAGATTCGTACAATTTTATCTAATTTTATTATTGACGATGAAAAAATAGAGTACGTCAATCTTGGTGTGATTTTCCAATCTAACTTTGAATGGGATTTTCAAGTAAATGCACAATGTGGGAAAATTTATGCAGACTTACGACTCACTGCGGAAATGCTTGCTGTTTCCAAAAAACGTATGCTCTAGAATTTACTTCTGTACATAATGTTTCCATTGGTTCTGAATTGATCTTGAATGCCTCAGTCGCTGCTTACAAAGGGTATCACGGGGATGTTCATAATAAAGTTTCCTCAAATTGCAATGCTTACTCACCTTTCCAATTAGGCTAAGGCCTTGTTGTCCTCTGCTGTTCGAAGACTTTGTCTCTACTCTACTCGATCCATGGCCACACTTCGCCAGCCTCGTAGTCTGCGAAGGGTCCGCAGGTCGCCTTCTACTTGGTCGATCCACCTTGCCCACTGCGCGCCTCTTCTTCTTGTTCCTCTTGGGTCGCTTTCTAGAACCATTTTCACTGGGTTGTCGTGCGGCATTCTTACGACGTGCCCAGCCCACCGTAGTCGCCCAATTTTTGCTATGTGGACGATGGATGGTTCTCAAAACAGCTGGTGCAATTCGTGGTTCATTCGCCTCCTCCACGTTCCGTCATGCATCTGCACTCCACCGTAGATGGTATGCATCACATTCCGTTCGAAAACACCAAGGTCCTCCACGAGCATAGTCCAGGTCTCGTGGCCGTAGAGGACCACCGGTCTTATCAGCGGCTTGTAGGCAGTCAACTTCGTGCGGCGGCGAATTTTATTCGACCGGAGCGTCCTCCGGAGTCCAAAGTAGGCACGATTCCCTGCCATAATGCGTCTTTGAATTTCCCTGCTGGTATCATTTTCGGCGGTCACCAGTGAGCCCAAATCACCGTCAATCTGAACTCGGGGTGTCTTCCCCAGAACCTTTTCCTTTCATGTATTTTGTCTTTGATGCGTTGATGGCAAGTCCAATACGCCTAGCTTCAGCCTTTAGTCTGATATACGTTTCCGCCATCGTCTCAAAGTTCCGTGCCATGATGTCGATGTCATCGGCGAAGCCAAGAAACTGGATGGACTTCCTGAAGATTGTGCCACTCGTGTCTATCCCAGCTCTTCTGATCACACCTTCTAACGTGATGTTGAATAGCATACACGAAAGTCCATCACCTTGCCGTAGCCCCCTTGGAGATTCACAGGGACTCGAGAGTGTCCCCGTTACTCGAACAACGCACATCACTCGATTCATAACGGGTTAAAAGTTCGTTAAATAAAAAACAACAACAACAACAACATCACCCGATCCATCGTCGCCTTGACCAATCGCGTCAGTTTATCCGGAAATCCGTACGAGTGCATAATCTGCCATAGCTGTTCTCGATCGATTGTGTCGTATGCGGATTTGAAATCGATGAACAAATGATGTGTGGGCACGTTGTATTCGCGGCATTTCTGCAGAACCTGCCGAATCGTTAAAATTTGGTCCGTGGTAGCGCGGGCACCCATAAATCCCGCCTGGTATTACCCCACAAACTCTCTTGCAAATAGTAACAGGCGGTTGCATATAATTTGGAAGAGTACCTTGTAGGCGGCGCTCAGCAGTGTGATCGCGCGGTAGTTGAAGCAATCCAACTTGTCGCCCTTTTTGTAGATTGGGCATACGACACCTTCCATCCACTCCTCCGGTAATATCTCCTCCTCCCAAATTTTGGAATTACCCAGTGCAGCACTCTAACCAGTGCTTCACCACCGTATTTCAATAGCTCACTTGGTAGTTGATCTACACCAGTTGCTTTGTTGTTCTTCAGCCGACCGATCTCCTCCTCAACATCTTGAAGATCAGGGGCCGGTAGCCTGCCGTCTACTGCGCGTGCTCCAAGGTATGTTGCCGTGCAACCTTCATTTTCTGCTGCATCACCGTTGAGGTGCTCGTCATAGTACTGCTTCCACCTCTCAATCACCTCATACTAGTTCGTGAGAAGGTTAGCGTCCAAGTCCTTGCACATATCAGCTTGCGGCACGTAGCCTTTGCGCGAACTATTTAGCTTCAAATTTCAATGCCACGTCACTTTATTCAAAATTATACATTACTCACGATGTCTCTGATAGGATAACATTATTATAAAAAAAATAGTATCCCTGAAACACCAACCAAACGAAATCTTAGGTGCCCTTCTTTCGTGTGAGGCTAGTTTCAAAATGTTCTATCGAGAGTTCTTTTCCATACATTTTTTTTTGTGGGGCTTCAATGGTCGAGAGAGTAAATTTACACTGAAAAATATGAAAAAGATATAATTGTTCTAGACCCCCTAATAGAAAATTTTCACACTCTCATACGAAAGGGTTAATCCTAAGCTTTCTTTGGTGGGTGTTTCAGCAATACTGATTTTTTTTTCCCAGAGACATCGTGTACAGTCCACACTATCTCCTTGACAAGTCGCAGCCCTTTAGAAGCACTAGAGTTCGTCAATTTGTTCTCATGCATCATATACCATCAGTGTTGGCAAAATCAGAAATCAATTGATATTTTTCCGCTCTCATGCGCTCGCAATGTCACGCGTGATATTGGAACAAAATATCATGCTTGATATTAATTTTACAAGCTCCTTTGTTATTGCGAGACTATTCACAACGTGCAAAAATCAAGCTGAGAGTTGACTCGACACAAAAATGATTCCATTGCACATCGTTTTCTTAGAAAGAGAAAGCATAGTTTGCTATCTTTTTTTAATCTTCACCGATGGCAGACGCGAAAGAACTGCTGCAAGCCGTTATGGAAGTTTCGGTTGCATTCGGGTGTAAAGCAAAAATTATTAAACTCAATCTCATCACAGTTTGGTGAGTTTTGTTAGCTTGATATTCCGAGCTGCGATATCACAGCTTACAAAATCAACCGCAGGTGTTTGCTTGTTGATTTTTGTCTACGAAAATCAAGCGTGATCTTGGGCGTTGGTGAGATTTGATTATTTGATATTTTCCCAACACTGCATACCATACCAGTCAGGCTAAGGCCTTGATGTCCGAAGAAGTCGTATCCACTCTATTCGATCCAGGACCACACGTCCCTAGCCTCGTAGTTTTCTTCTTGTTCCAGTTGGGTCGGTATCGTATGGTTCTCCCAACAGCTGGTGAAATTCGTGGTTCATTCGCCTCTTCCACGTTCCGTCTTCTATCTGCACTCCACCATAGATGGTCTGAATTTCTCTGAAATACCTTCCGTTCGAAAACCATTATTGTTGGGCACTTCCAATTATTATTATCAAGGATTTTAAATTAGTCAATTATAATTGTTGAATTCTTTTCAGAGTGAATTGATGATTTTATTTGAAATTTAAAATTTATTGCTACCAAAACGAAAAACCAGGCGTAGCTTCTGGGAGTGTCAAGAGGGCCAGACCGCCTCCAGAATTTGCTAGCCCCCTCCCCAGAACGTTTGGTGTTTTTTTTTTTTATTCACCGGTATTTTGTCAAGCTTGTCATGTTCGATGTTACTAATCTTTTTTAAAGTCCTTTATGTTGACTACTCTTCTTACGTTCTGGACTAGAAGAAACAATTTTGCTATATTATATTATATCGATATTTAATCGATGGCATAATAACACGTCTACCGGCTTTACAAATTGGTTATGAGCCCAGGGATTTTTCTTTAACTTCTGGAAACTTCGTAAAACTACAGGAACTTCAAAGAACTTCAGGGAACATCGTATAAATTGAAGAATCTTATTATAAATGTTGGGAACTTCATAGATTTACAGAAAAAAAAATCGTAGAAACAAGGAACTGCGTACAAGTGAAACATTTATTTGAGTTTGAGAAGCTTCGTAGAAGTTAAGGGAACATTATTTTATTTCAGGGAAGCTCATTATTGATCGGGAACCTCTATATAAATTCAGGGCACTTTTTTGAAGCCTAATGGTCCTGGAATAGTTGGGGAAATTACGTACAAATACCAAAAAATTCGTTCGTAGAACTTCACGGAAAATCATCGAGAAACGTAGTTGAAGTACAGCAAACTTTGTAGAAGTTTTGTGAATTTTATAGGATTTTGAGGAGCTGCGTAAAAATTCAAATGAGTTTAAGGAATTTGGAAAGTTCAGGACATTTTGGAGAAGATCTAAAGATAGTTCAATAAACTTCTAGGAACTTCAGTATAGGGAACTTCGTTGCAGTTTGTCAGAGATCTTAATTCGAAAAAGCTCCATGAACTTCTTGGGGGTATTGAGAACTTCGTTAAATTTCATGGAACTTTCCAGATGTTCAAGAGTATTTGTAAATGATAGGTGCCTTTTCAGAAGTGCAAAGATGTTTATAGATCTTCGTAGAATTAAGAGAGATTGTCAAAATATGAAATTTGGAATAAATTCAGGGAACTTTGTAGAAGTTGAGGAAATTTAGTAAAACTTAGAGGAGTTTTGAGATGTTCAGATTTCTTTCAGACATCCTTCCTACACAACAGAAAATATTCAAAAGATCTCCATATAGACAAAGATATTAGTAAAGTTCTCTGGATATTTTTTCAAGACTTCAGGTTGATCAAGTTCTGAGGATCTCTAACTGTTTAAAAATTCAATGTTCTTTCAAGACTGTAGGTTGCTCAGGAAGTACCGTAATCCGAGGAAAAATTGATCACCGGGTTGAAATTGATCACAATGCATTGCACTTTTAATTATCACGTATAACATGGTCGGTGATAGATATCAAGAGAAATATTAAAAGTTTATCATCATGAGACTCCAGTGATTACCTTGATGTGTTTTTCCTATAAAAAAAATGTACTGCATAAATTTCAATTGTATAGAGCTAATGTTAAGTAGCATACAATATCAACATCCAAACAAACGATCATAGGACTACAACGATTGATGTCATCACCATTCAAGTTTCATGTTTTACTTAACTAAACTAATGAATCTGAATTATTTAATAAATTGCGGTAGAATGTTTCAAATAGCAGGGTTTTTCGCAAAATTATCAGGGATTTTGAATAAAATCGCCTACAATAGAGGTGCAACTGTGCAATTAAGACATCTTTTCTGGCGTTTCTGCTGAAAACAGCAAGGTTGCAAAGACTCATTTCAGCTAAAACAATGTTTTTCTAAATTATGAAATAATTAGATGCCATGATCAAATTTTGAATTGGTAGGATACAAGAAGAGGTTGCAAAGAATGTGTTTGACATATTAAACCTGTTTATTTCACTTCATGAGAGTCACAATCAGCGATTTTTCACAAACTCACTCACTCACTCAGCGATCAGCAAATCGCTGATTGTGACTCATAGAAAGCAAAATTTACAGGTTTTATGTTTCCAACGCATACTTTGTAACCTCTTCTTGTAAGTTACAAGTAAAACATGCCATCATACCATCTTTTGGTTTTATTATTCCGAAAAACATTATTTTAGCTGAAATGAGTCTTTGCAACCTTGGAAAACAGTTTTCACGCAAGGGCTTAAGCATCTGATGCGGATTCAGGAAACCCACATTTAATAAGAACAGTTACTAGAAATGCACTGGGAAGCCATTTGAGGGGTTGATCAATTTCACCCCATATCGATATTTTCAAATTTTAGATTTAAAAAATTTCATTAAAAATGAGAAATTGTGCAGAACTATGCACAGCAAAAAAATAATTTTGATATCACGTCAAAGTGGATGCACTACAATCATGTCAAAAATATGGTGTAATATTTCTTGCTAAAAAGGACAAAATTATCATTAATACAATGCATGAACTGACATTACGCTGCTTTTACTGCATTTGTTTATTTATGTGGTCATAAAAATTACATGAAATTTTTGACATGATTGCAGTGCATCCACTTTGATGTGATATCAAAATTATTTTTTTGCTGTGTGGCGCCATCATAGCTACTGATTTAAATACCATTATTTTTTTCAATTTAGTTTATTGCAGAAATTTATTAATTTACGTTAAATGGTGATCAACATAACCCCGGATTACGGTATTTAGAAGTTTTCCAGCTAATTGAATCTGATGGAATCTTGAATGATGAATCTAGATTTTAGGAACATGTTTGTACATTCTCTATAGGGAAGACCAGTGCCTTGGTGATTTAGCTATATTGTCAAGAACTAGCACTGCAACAGCTGAATTCTGGACATAAATTTTAACGAAGAAATGGAAATTTTTACATATATCTAGTATGTTAAAATTCCTTTCTTATCGATGAAATATACGCCTGGAAATCAGCTACAGGTTGGTTTGAATGCCTTAGCACATAAAAAATCCGTGCTTTTTGTGTGTATTTTTTTTTTGATTAAATAGATCAAGAACACTTAAAAAGCTCGTGTAAATAATTAACTGGTTCCAAATGGGTTTAACCAAAATTTACTTCATTTAAAAAAATCCCAATGCATATGTAAAAATAATCTCACATGTTATCTAATTACAAACAGGGACACAATCATTCAAGTTTCGAGTTCATTCCTTTCGATTATAATTAAAGTTAAATCTTGATCGACTCCGAATGTTAGTAAGATGCAGCGAATAAAAATGGTTCTGAATAAATGCATCATTACGTTCTTTTCTCTTTAAATATCAGAATCAGCACAAATTATAACCAGACTTTTCAATATTTTTCGAAATTTTTAAATCTTTATCTTGAACATCTTTAAGTCCTAAATGTATGTATTTTGAGCCAAATGAACTGTCAAAATCTGAGTCAATCAAACATTCCCACTAGAATTTTTCCGAGGATTTTTTATTCTTACTAGATTAAATTTGAAAGTATTGCAATCGCACAGAAATTCAGAAATTCAACTAGTTTTTGGAATCAAAAACATTATTATAACTCTATTGATTAGGGTTCAATTTACTTTGATGCATTTTCGAAAAAATCAAATGCAGTTTTTTCGACGCATCATTTTGGATTGCAAAAAGCTCGCGTCATTCTACTCTTTTTGCTATTATACACAAAATGACGTGAGCTTTCTGCAATCTGAAATGATGCGTCGAAAAAAAAAACTGCATTTGAATTTTTCGAAAATGCATCAAAGTAAATTGAACCTTAATTGATCTTAGTTGGCTAATTAATGGCACCAAGAAATGTGCAAAATATTGCGATGCAATTGATTATTATTTTGTGTCGAATCAAAAATAAAAGTTATGTGAAATGCTAGCTTCTAGCAAGGGTAGCAAGATACTTTAGGTACAAATTCCTGCTGCCGAATTGTATTTTGTTTTCTCCACCCAATTTTCCCTCTGAGCATTTGTAAGCTCCAGCTGCTGTGGTGCAGTTGACACATCGAAGTCCATCAGGATCCGCAAACCCTTAAAGTGTCCTAAAGTTGCAGTATCGACTTGCTCGACTACCATCAAGGTGGATTCCTTCAACCTATCCGTATCAATGAATGACTGATCGCTAGAGTGATGCAAAATTTGAAATTTTTGCTCCACAATACTTAAACGATTCCAAATCGGATCCTGACTAACCTCTCAAAATCTGAACCCATTTGGTGAGAAACTGAGATGGCACAAACCATTTGAAGTTTGTATGGGAATTACTATGGTAAAACCAAGATTTTTGTTCATATCTATCTAATAATTCACCATATCGGTCTGCTTTAAAAACTTTCAACTCTACTTGTAGAAAATTTTCCCAGCTACAACTTTGCTGAGGACCACTTTTTGATTAAATGCAAGGATCGAAAGTTATCAATGGTTCAATGCGCTGATGTCTTATGATCATGCTCAATCAACTGCTCAGCAGGCAACATTGGTGTTTCTGGGGCGTTGAATAGGACACAAAAATTATGGCTACTATGTCACACTGCAAAATACAGTGTTGCCTACAGAGCAGCTGCTTGATCATGTCATAAGTTTACCAATCTCTTAAATAATTAATAACTTTTTCCTGTCTCGTTTTACATAGAAACGATCTTCAGCAAAGTTGTAGCTGAGAAAATTTTCTTTAATAATGGCTATCGAACTGTTTCGCAGCTCAGTATGGAAAAAGGCTAGAAGGCAATGAACAAAAAGTTGAGATTTCCCATAGTAATTTACATGTAAACTTCAAATGGCTTGTGCGAAGTCTGTTTCTAACCAAATGAGTTGTAACTTTGGGAGGCTAATCAGGACCTGATGTGAAACAATTTAAGCACTGTGGAGCGAAAAAGTCAAATTTTGCATCAGTCTACTGATCACTGGCTGGGAAAAACGGAACGTGACCGATTTATTTGTGCGCTAATCGATCGGATAGGAATATTCGGAT